>NC_136889.1:33966370-34031200 GCF_949152265.1 Phoxinus phoxinus
CGTAAAGGATAAACACGTTCACATACAATATAAGAGGTAAATACAAAAACAAATCGGGAAATACAAACGTAATACACATACCTCGCTGGCTGCATATAACCAAGAGGGAATGAGTTCACTTGAAAATACCCGGTTCAAAACACAAAAATGAAAAACATCTTCTTTAACGTTACTTCTCTGCTCAAATAACGAGTAACTCTTGTAATACACACGCGGAGAATAACTTCTCACCAAAATGTAAACCTTCCTGTTGCACCTTAAAGGATCCGTGTGCAACGCAAATGTACTTTAGTTCCTTGTTAACATCTACACTCAATATTCATGGATAGATGAAACAAATAACAAAAAAAAAACATATTAAAATAACAGAAATAATATGTATGGCAGTTATACTCCCACCAAATGACTATTTGTCATTTCACCTCACAATTTAAACATTTTCACACCTTAATTTCAACCATACAGCATGCTTTAAACCTTACAGTAGCATAAAATACTGTATTCATGAAATAGCAACCATAACCTTTACTCTGCTTCAAGCAATACGACTGTCTTTTGTACAGGCCTATCAAGGTAGACTGGCTTGGCAATGCGTCTTCCCTGGCTGTCTAAGGTCGAGTCACTAATTAACAGTTTCACCTTTCTAACCTTTCCATCAGTGCTCGGATACACCTCTGTCACCCTTGCCAATCTCCATTGGTTACGTGGAGAACTGTCCTCCTGCAGGATGACAATGTCGTTAACTTTCGTATTTCTCTTCTCTTTCTGCCATATTTGTCTTTGCTGAAGATTAAGGAGATACTCCTTCTTCCACCTTGTCCAAAATTCGTTTGCCAAAAACTGCACCTGGCGCCATCTCTTGCGCAAGTATAGATCCTGACTCACAAACTCCCCTGGAGGTGGGAATATTATGCTAGACTTCATCATAAGAATGTGATTGGGCGTGAGAGGTTCAAGGCTTGTTGGGTCATTTAAATGCTCGATTGTCAGAGGTCTGCTATTTATAATAGCCATTACTTCATACAGAAAGGTTCTGAGCGAGGCACTGTCGAGTCGTTTAGCAGACTGGTCAAGGATTGCGGTTAAAACACTTCTGATCGTCCTTATTTGCCTCTCCCATACGCCTCCCATGTGGCTCGATGATGGGAAGTTCATTATGAACTCACATCCATATTCCTTTAACTGTTCATGATCCAAATTCTTCATTGCCTTCATGAACTCTCCTCTTGCACCTACGAAGTTAGTGCCTTGATCACATCTCAACTGTCTTACATGTCCGCGTATTGCGATGAATCCACGCAATGCGTTGATAAAAGCATCTGTTGTGAGGTCATCAAGCATTTCAATATGTATGGCTCTAGAGCACATACAGGTGAAAATAAGACCATATTTCTTCAGTTCCTTTCTTGCTTCCTTCACATAGAATGGTCCAAAGCAGTCTATGCCACAATATGTGAAAGGAGGCGTCATTTCCATTCTTTCTTCTGGCAAATCTGCCATTTTTGGATCTTGTGTGTTCCTTCTGTACTTTCTGCATGTTGTGCATTTGTAAATATGTGAGGCAACTGCTCTGTTACATCCTATGACCCATACTCCATTGGATCGCAATTCATTGGCCGTCATTCCTCTTCCTTGATGCTGCACCTTTTCATGGTAGTACTTAATAAGCAACAACGATACATGACTCTTATTTGGCACAATGGCAGGATGCTTGACATGAGGATGAAGAACAGATCTTGTCAAACGTCCTCCAACCCTAAGCACACCATGCTCATCTACAAACGGACTCAGTTTGTGTAGTTTGTTGTTTTTGGGTTTTACTTCCTTGCCTTGCATTATACCTCTGATTTCACTGCTGAATGCTTCCCTCTGAACCAACTTGATTATAAACAGCTCTGCTTCCTGTCTGTCCTCAATACTTGTAGCTCCACTTACTTTATCTTTGATGCCCTTGATCTGTTTAGCATGGCGTTTCAGAAGAGCAATAGCCTTGACAGCTCTTTTCCAGTCAGAGAACTTTGTTAGACGGTCTAACAATGACCTCTCCTCCCTCACCTTGGTGTTGAGCACCAGGGCCTTTCTAAGTTCCGGATCATCATCATAGACTTCTCCCACCATAACATCTCCTTTGGGTAGCTCTCTTTCCCATAAAAAATCTGGGCCAGTGAACCAATTTGAAGCAACAAGCTGATCTGCGGAGAGACCTCTCGACGCATGATCCGCAGGATTATCTTCAGACTTTACAAAGTGCCATTGTGCAGGATCTGTAGTGGACTTGATTCTTTGGATTCTGTTCGCTACAAGCACATGAAAACGTCTGGCATCATTGTTTATATAGCCGAGGACGACCTTTGAGTCAGTCCAAAAATGTTCTTGAAGACCCTCTATTTCAAGCTCACTTCTGAGCATAACACTTGTTCTTGCTGCTACAACTGCAGCCGTCAACTCAAGCCGTGGCACTGTGGTTACCTTGGTAGGAGCAACCCGTGCCTTTCCCATGACTAGCGTGCAGTGAACCTCTCCCTTGACTTCGACTGCTCTGAGGTAAGTACATTCTCCATAACCGATGACACTTGCATCTGAGAAGTGGTGAAGTTCGTACTGCTTGACATCCTTGAAGTTATCTGGGATATAACACCTTCTGATCCTTACATTAGATAAGTTTCGAAGATCTTGTAGCCAGATTTCCCACTGCGCTCTTAGCTCTAGTGGGAGCGGCTCATCCCAAGTTACTTTGTCTCGACACAGTTGTTGTAGGATCTGCTTTCCACGGAGAATAAAAGGCGCTACGAACCCCAATGGATCGTAGATGGAGGCTACTGTAGAAAGTACTCCTCTTCTGGTATTTGGGTGTTCCTTGACAGTTACTCTGAACTGGAAGTCATCAGAGGATACACACCATTGAACGCCAAGAGCTCTTTCCATGAGTGGCTCTCCCAAAGCCATATCCATGTCCTTGACACTTTCAGCACACTCGTCCTTCGGTACGGATTTCAATACCTCCTTGCTGTTGGAGATAAATTTGTGTAGTCTAAGCTTGCCTGTGCTGCAAAGGTCTCTCGCTTCCTTAGTCAGTTGAATTGCTTCGGCGTCAGATGTTGTGCACACCAATCCATCGTCAACATAAAAATTCCTTTGGATGAACTTAACAGTGTTTGCGTTAAATTTATCCTGACCTTGAGCGGCTAGATGCTTAAGTCCAAAATTGGCACAACCAGGTGAGGAGGCTGCCCCAAATAGGTGGACCTTCATCCGAAAAATTGAGGGTGGAGACTCTAGATCACCGTTCTCCCACCATAAGAACCTGAGGTAGTCTTGGTGCTCAGGCCTTACATGGAACTGGTGAAACATTTTTTCCACATCACACATGATGGCAATCGGGCCCTTGCGAAACCTACAAAGGACTCCCACCAAGGTGTTTGTGAGCTCTGGTCCAGTAAGAAGTTGGTCATTCAGTGACGTCTCTCGAAACCTTGCTGAGCAATCAAAGACCACTCGTATCTTCCCAGGCTTTTGGGGGTGGTATACGCCGTGGTGGGGAATATACCAGACTGGTTGATTGTGAAGCTCTTCTTCAGGGACCTTTTCTGCATCGCCACGAGCAATGATGTCTTTCATAAACTCCAAGTAGTCAGTGCAGTATTGTTGGTCTCTCCTGAGCCTTCGTTCCAAGGACATTAGGCGTTGAACAGCACATGATTTATTATTTGGTAGATTTGGTCTGTCTTGTTTGAAGGGCAAGGGCATTTCAAAATGACCGTCTTGCTTCTGTCTGATTCTGTCTTTCAATTTAGCCAAGAAGTGAAGATCTTCTTGAGAGGAGGATGTCTCGTCTCCAGCTCTCTCACTGAAATCAGATTCCAACATCTTAATTATGTCATCTGGACTGACCATTTCACTGACCTGGGTATTGCAAACATAGTGGACTTCTCCTTTAAGCTTGACCATTGCATTCACTTCAGGCATGACTTGTTTTACGATGATGCGATGGCTTACTCCAATTGCATCACCGTAGTGTTCACCTGGGTCACCATAACTCACTATGCTCCATCCTAAGTCGGTCTTCTGAGCAAATGGCTGGCTTTCCTCTCCACAAACGACTTCTCGTGGCATTAGAGCTTGTGGGCAATTGTACCCGACCAACAGACCAATTTCGCAATCCTTTCGAGGCGCGATGTGGTCAGCAAGATGCTCCAAATGAGGCCATGCCTTTGCTGTCTCAGGCACTGGGATGTGTGTGCGATTAGCAGGGATGAAGTCACGAGTGTAAACTGTCGGCACTGTTAACTTCTTGGTGGAAAATAGGCCCCTTATTTGTAGGCTATTAAGTCTTTTACAGTGAATGATTGTCCCTTTTGACGACATCGTAGATAGTTTTAACTTCACTTGTTCCGTGTTTGTATCAAGAACATCTGCCACTTCATTAAGAATGAATGAAGAGTCACTCTGTGAATCTAACAGAGCATAGACGAGAACTTCGTTGTCTGGATCACTTGACGTTGACACATAGACAGGTACTATTGCCGACTTCTGTGTACTATTAGTATCTTGTACAACTCTGTTAGAGGTTGTTTCCTTTGTGACGTCTTGTGGTTGAGTTCTTTCCTTAGATTGTTCTTTCTTTAGTTCTTGGTCCCTTTTTGAACGTTCTTCGTGCAGGCATGTGGGGTGCCTCCTTGAGCATGAATCGCAGACCATCCGGTTACTGCAGCTCTTAGACTGGTGGCCAGGGCTCAAACAGCCGAAGCACAGTTTTTCACTTTGCATAAATTTTACGCGGTCAGCAACTGGCTTCTCTCTTAATTTATAGCACTTGTGTAAGCTATGTCCTGGTTTTTTACAAAACACACATGTGACTATTTTTCTCTCAGTGGTGTTTGTTGTGAAGATCTTGGCACCTACGGTTTGGTTCTTGGAGGTCATAATGTTCTGGCTTCTCATCTTTGCTTTATCAGATTCACCTTGCCGTAATGCATGGAAGGATGTAGTAGTAGTAGTAGTAGTAGTAGTAGCCTTTATTGTCACTTAGTCACAAGTACCAGCGAAATTAGCCATCAACCTGTCCATACAAACATACATACATACAATATGACAATGGGGTAGACAAGACAGGAAGACAGGATTGAGGAAAATAATACAGCATGACATGAGGATAGGTGAGGGAAAAAAAGGCAACTCCCAGACTATGCTCCTGTGAGGAGTACAGTCTGGGAGCAGGAAAAAAAACACCTCAGCAACATTAGCACATAATCAGTACGACATGAATCCACAAGACTTGCAACAGGGGAGGGGAGTGGGGGATGGAGGTGACCCAGCACAGGCAAACAGCCATCCGGTCCTGCAGCCATATTCGGCGCTGGTCACAGACCCGCCCGCCAGGCTGGGGGATACAAAGCGGCGAAGGCGAGGGATGTGGGGTGGGGGGTGATTGCATATCTGTATCTATATGTAAGAGTTTGTGTATGTGTAGGCCTGGAGATTCGCTCCGCCTGGCATCCAAATCTCGGTGCCTCTGTCCGCAGGATGTTATAGCGTTAACACAGCAAGTTGCCATGAAGACAACCTTGATTAGGTCCCAAACAGAGTCAACAATCAGCAGGTGTCTGTGAGAAATGGGGGAAGGAGCAAGAGCGTCTCACTGCAGTGCTCTTCCGGGGGAGTTGTTGTTCCAACAGCGGCCTTGGCCGAGGCCAGTGCTGGTTGAGGGGGGCCGAAAGCAGATAAGATTGAGATTATTTGGTCTTGGGGCGAGTAGCCGCATTCCTTTGCACGACTACTCTCTTAGTCCATTCTGGTCCATCAGCTTTTGCAAAGCCGTGAGCTTCTCCATGATGTTATCCATATTTCGGGTCACCTCCCTGTTGTTATCCATAATGCGGTTGATAGTCCCAGCCTGAGTGCTGACCGCTCTGCCCACTGCTTCAATCATGCCGGGCAGCATTGTGGGGCTTTAGACAGCTGTCACCGTCTTCTTAATTTCTTGATAAACCAGGGCAATGCCTAATCCAGTCAGCAAAAGACCTGTTATCATGGTTCCGAATAGATAGATATCTTCAATGTCCTCCACGGAAAGAGCCGCCAGACACACGACCCGCCACCTCTCCCACGCGTCCATCGTGTAGCCAGCTGCGAACGTTCCGGCAGGGCAGTCAGGTTCCCCCGAACCTAAGCTTCTCGTCGAGAAGATGGTGTCAATTGCGTTGAGAGACCAGTTGATCAAATCCATGATTTTTAGTTTGGAGAGCAGTGCGGAGAGAGTCTCTCAAAGTTAAGACATAAGACTAGACGAGAGGAGCGAAGCAGGGAAGGTCAGGGGGAGGAGAGGGAGAGAAAATGCGACCGCCTTCGTTGAGAGCCAGAAGAGAATGTAATGGGGTTGCAAGCGATGCTAGCCTCCATTGAAAGGAACGTCACAAAATAACTGAAGTTTGGGAACCTTCCGTGTTCAAGTTGATATTGTGTGGCTTTTCGGTTCCATCCGGAGCTTAACCAGTCAGGTAACTTGGCAGTAAGTTTTTGATTCTCAATTCCGTCATTCAGAATGTGGAGACTGTCATTGTTAGCCATAGCACTTTCGCAACTGCGTAAAAGGTCCACAAATTTTCTCAACTCAGCACTCTCTCTTGAAGCTATTTTTGGCCATGTATGTAGTTTGTCTCGGAAAGCCTTGGCAATTACAAAGGGTTGGCCATATCTTTCATTGAGTAGGTCCCATGCTGCATTGTATGAATCTTCTGAACCAGACAGAAAATGACCTTCTAGGGCTTCTCTAGCAGCTCCTCCGACATATTTTTGAAGGAAGAAGACTTTCTCTGCGGTTGGAATATTCTTTTTCTCTATAAGAGTCTGAAAGGATGATTTCCAATGATTAAACTTGAGTGGATCCCCACTAAATATTGAAGGTTCTGGAATGGGTAGCCTGTTTGCTGTCATAGCTTCAGCTAAGACCTTCACCAGCTCACGCATGTCATTTTGGAGTTCACTTCTTGGAGTCACATCTCTGAGTGGTGGTGGATGCTGATCAGCAATACTCGCTTGATAGATTATCTGCATATCTGTAGGCAACTCAGCCTCAGGGTTTTGTGGTAAAAAGTCTTGGGTTGGATAGAACTCATTTGCATTGTACACTAGAAGCTTTGCTTTGGCTGCATTAAGCCTCTTTAGCTCTTCCAAACGCTCAAGCTCTCTTTTCAAATTTTCAACTGACCTTTTTCTTGCAGCATTCTCTTCATGCTGTCTCTTTAACAGAGCAGCCTCTTGTTTCTCTTTTTCTATCTTACGTTCAATTTCTTCCTTTTCTCTTTGAAGACGGCGAGTTGATGCAGCTGTTTCTTGGTCTGCAACTATCAACTTATCCTCAGTTTCAAGTCTCTGCAATTCTGCTTGGTGGGTTTCTTGCTCACCCATAATCTTCAATACAGCCTGTGTATGTGCATACTCAGCAGCAGCTTCTTGTCTTTTAGATGAGGATACAGCAGAGTGAATGGATTTAGACTTAGAATTATTGCTCTGAGATGAAACACTGGAGGTTGAAGACGCGAATACAGATGAAGCATCAGGCCAAATAATTTCCTCCTTATTTCCTTTAATTTGAGACTGTGCATTCTGTATTACAATTCTGGTGATGGAGGCACATCTGTCCACCTTGCATCTCATGTCATGAGCTGGGCTGTCAATCTTTCGGTATTCATCATAAACACTGTTCAGCTCAGATTCTTCTCTTTGAATACATTTAATGTGTTCTTGGAGGATATCACTGGGATCTTGTTTGATTACAGATTTTTTAGCCACCTTAGTCAAAACTTTCCAGCGTTCATAAATACTGCCAAAGCGAAGTAATAATCCTTTCACTTTTTCCTTCTGATATTCCCTTCCCTTTTCTGTTAATGTTCGATCTCTTTCACTTCTACAAGGCTCTGCAGGCTGTACTGCTTCTTGTACAATGGTAGACGTCTCTGACACTTGTTCCTTTTCACTTGTTTGAGACATCTTACATTATCTGGGAATTGCTTGTACACTTAAAATTAGCTGTGTAGTTAACAGCAGATTTTTTTTCTTTTTTCTTTTTTCTTCTGAACAATCAATTAAATTGTGTCAATGTCCTTTAGATCAACCCTTCAATTAAAGCAAAATTGTAAAGGCTTGGTGCTATTGCATTTAAGTGAACATCCTTAAAAGATAATAAAAAACTTCAAAAAAACTTAAATATATTGACTTGCTTAAATGTGCACAAATTATTCTCCTCCTTTTTTAAAAGTTATCACTTACTTTCTTCAATAGACAATATCAATATATTCCCCTTATACAATTTAAACCACAGTTATTATTAAGGTTACACAGTCCCTTGTAGTGTTCAAACTTATTGTCAACTTTCAGAACACAAGCTTAAGTGTCTGACTTATGGACGTCTTAATGAAACACTGATGAACTGCAGGTCCTTAACGGTAAACGTGGGCTTATCTGTGTAATGTTACGTGACACAGCTGGTCTGGGGCGGGCACGAGCAGCTTCGGGAACGTTGACGCAGGTCCGAGTTTGACTATCACTCCCTCCAGGAAATAAACGAAACCATGGCTCTGGTTACTGATGGATTTATTGCTTTGTCATCTTTTTCTCTGTCATCACATTCACCGTCAATGAAATCCACCGTCAAACTACAGTATGACGTAAAGGATAAACACGTTCACATACAATATAAGAGGTAAATACAAAAACAAATCGGGAAATACAAACGTAATACACATACCTCGCTGGCTGCATATAACCAAGAGGGAATGAGTTCACTTGAAAATACCCGGTTCAAAACACAAAAATGAAAAACATCTTCTTTAACGTTACTTCTCTGCTCAAATAACGAGTAACTCTTGTAATACACACGCGGAGAATAACTTCTCACCAAAATGTAAACCTTCCTGTTGCACCTTAAAGGATCCGTGTGCAACGCAAATGTACTTTAGTTCCTTGTTAACATCAACACTCAATATTCATGGATGGATGAAACAAATAACAAAAAAAAACATTAAAATAACAGAAATAATATGTATGGCAGTTATAGAGGGCATTAGATTAGATGTGTTGCACTGACAGCTCATGATTAGAGGACGGCCCTTGAGACGGGGTCAGTGTTTGTTTCATACTTCTAGAGGACCAGTGGTTACGTTCACACTGTAAATTATAAAGAGTGATAACTGCATTTAAAGGTGCATTAAGCAACTTTTCATGTTAAAAATACCCGTTTTCTAACCCATACATGCTTAAACACTTGCCTGATGCTGAATGAGCCCTTCTCTGATCACTGAGATTGTCTCTATAATCCTGTAAAGTAAAATAAATAAGAGGGATTCGGGCCGGAGTTTGAGACTGGGCGTGACGTCATGCGCGTTCACGGCACGCTCACATAGCGATGTCTGGCAGGTGTGTGTATTCTCTGTAGAAGATGATTGTAAGAGACCTGCTTGTAGTTCATTTCAAACACCAACGCAAACTCCACGTAAGATAAAAAAAGAAAACTTTTGTCTAGTGCCACCAAAAGGGCCACATTGGACTCAGACAGGTGTCGGAATAAGACGAGAGTAAACATAGGGAAGGCTTTCAACAAATGGAGAGATCTCCGCTCTGCTCTAGGGCTCAAAAGGTGGGGTATGTAATTCTCTTTTTTGGCCATTTTTTCTAAATCACTTAAAATCCTATTCCTAACCCACTTACAGCCACTGAGTTAGAAGCACTGAAATAAAAATTAAGCAATTTAATCATCTGTGGAACGGGCAGGACTCGAAAAACTCAATCATTTCCAAGACCACCTAGAATCATTGGACAGTAAGTGTGTCAATCAAACGGTCGTACCATCCCCCCTCCCCCCATCCATGTCCATGTTCTTTGAATGGGTGGAGTCAAAGGAAAGAAGGTAGGACCATTTGAGTTGTGTATTTTCAAAATCTGCCGGCCGTTTTGCAAATCACATACCCCACCTTTAATTATGATGCATTGCTATTGGAATATGCTACTTATCAGATCAATAAATCAGGCTAAACCCCCGCACATCTTCGGCGGATTACGTTAGCCTGTTTGGCTTTTATGGTAATGTCATAGTGCCATTTAATTGTTTATTACCTTGAGACAATTGAGTGTACTTTTTTGACCGACTGTGTAGCTTTGAGCTTTTACAAAGTAACAACTTATATTGTTCATGAACGTGTTTCCGTAATAATACAATCATAAGTGGATACAGTGAACACATAACACAGTTCAACATGGAGATAGATGGAAATAAAAAACGAACGTAACGTTGAGCATTATTCATAGCTCTAAAATGCTTATATTATGTGAGCATTTGTAAAGACTTTAAACATCACCAGCTCCTCCTGTGGTTTTAGCGTCCTCTGTTCTGACCAACTGAGTGTTTAAATTCTGCCAGAGTGGCTTTTGGTGGCACTGTCCCACAGCGAAGTGTTGCTTTGCAAGCGTTAAACGTGTGAGAAGTGCTAATACTGTTCATCACACGGGCTCAACACACATCTGCTCTGAACACAGTTTATACAAGTATTGTAAAGTCATTATTAGCATCAGCTTGGTTTAAAAAAACACATTTGCACATCAGCGTCTGTAAAGCAAGTATGAACTGTCTTCAGAAAGTGTTTCTACACGTGGATTATAAAGTTCTGCTTTACTCTCTCCAGCCTTGAGAAAATATGTCAGATCCAGACTCATTTATCAACTCTACAAATGCTCTGGGAGATCTGGGATGTGTTTCTCAAGTATCACTGATTTAACTTTCGCCTCCCTGACCTTCTGACTACTGTCTCAATAACAGACTGTGGTGGCTATTTTATGATATTCATTGATCTTTAGTAAAATATGGATGATTCAACAGAATGTCACATGTGTGACTCTCACTTGTAGTGAGAAAAGATTCTTTTTATGTACCTGGGGAGGCAGAAGGGAGAGACACTCCAGAGAACAGATGAACAAGGACCTCTGACCTAGATGTCAGAAGGCCATTTGGTGAAGGAGGGCTTAGGAGTTGGCTCTAGTGACGAATCGAAACTAGTGTTATGGCTTCCTGGTCTATGGAAAACTACTGAATGGAAGACTATGGGAGGATGGCTCTGGGGGGGGAAGAAGGCCTTGAATCTTAGATAAAAAGCTGGTTCAGTCTGTCTGGGGGTGTGTCACTCTTCTGCACAGGGTAACAGCTGTGTATTAGACTGCTCCTTCTTGCAAGAATAAATACTTTAATTTTATAATTTGACTCTGAGTCTCCCTTACGCAGTGATGTTTGTTTGATGAATTTTTGCCACAACAATTTGGTGTCAGAAGTGAGATTCCTTGGACGATGCCTCCTGGACCTGAGATCGGACGGTGTTTGGCCACCTGGACTGAGTAAGTTCCAGCTCTACCTCGTAAACTTGAGAGAGAGAGGCCAGCCGATGTCAGAGCCCCGGGGGGATCGACCACTGGAATCAAAGAACTCAGGTGGCTCCGAACAACATATCTCTGGGTAAGGTATAATTCAATTAAGTTTAATTGGGGGAAGAGTGAAATTGAACCATATTGGCTGAGAACTGTTTTCTGTGGTACGTAATCTGAAATTAATTGAGATCTACGTACAGATCAAGATATTTCAAACAGATACGAGGAAAATAATCTGAAATTAATTGAGGTCTGTGACAGAACAAGATATTTCAAGCAGATAAATAATCTGGAATTAATTGAGATCTACGGACAGATCAAGATATTTCAAGCAGATAAATAATCTGGAATTAATTGAGAACTGTGACAGACCAAGACATTTCATACAGATAGGTACCTGGAAATTAATTGTTCCACCACGGAGCAAAGTATTTTTGGGTGCTGAGGCTAATTAGGGGGAGCCAAGAAAGTCGTAACAGATTTTTTGGTAAACCGTAATTAGGAGGACACTAATAGTGTAACCCGTCCGACTGGGTTAAAAGAAAGGTCGGGTTTGTCGGGGACGCTTGACAAATAAAGAGAACGCGCGTAAAAGAGAAATCCACAGAAAGCAGATAAGCGGCCAATATGGGGAAGTCTCAAAAGCAAGCTTGCGAAATTTGGTACACCGGTGTTTTGTCAAATGAGATAAAAATTAAGGGCAGAAATGTATGATATTGAGCGCCACAAGATGGTGCGGGAATCAGTTGAACAGGGCAGTGAGAAACAAAGGTTGTTGTGTCTGCGTTCAACGTGTGTAAAAGTGTGAAAAGACAAAGAGTTGTTTGGCTTGAAGCAGATAAAAGAGAACAGAGTTGGCTAGAATGTATTGCCATATAGTAAGATTGAATATAACTGATAAAAGGGTTTTTATTTTTCACCCATTAGATGGATGCATGACATTAGATGTCAGAAGATTTTTTTTGTAACAAAAGTTGATCCTCTTTGTGAAGGATTGAGATTTGAGTAATATGATATTTTGGTTTCTGTAAAAACAGTAAGTAGGATAAGTGGGACAGAGACAGTAATGATAATACTTGTTGAATCTGCAGACTAACCATTTTGAGAAGAAAACAACTGTAGAAAATGTATGTTATGAAAATAACATTTCTGATAAAATTTATGGAACTATTTATGAACGGCTGTTAAGTCAGATTAAGAAATGGTATGAAAAGTGAGGTTCAGATTAAAAATAATAATGATAAGGTATTGAGTATGATTAACAGGGATTAACATGATTTAAGATAATGAATGTTTCATTAAGCAAAATGGGGAACAATTCTATATTTTAATGGTAAAATAAAGAGTGAAATTATGTTTATTTTTGGTTTGACAACCATTATCTTTTGAACCTAAAGACTCCAGCTATGCTGGGAGTACAGCAACAGCGCGTGCTTATTCAGCCCGGCTTCCGGATGTTAAATGTGTACTTGCTATTGTAATCAGTGTTGTTGATGATAATACCGAATTAGAGAGATGTAAAGACAGATTTTGAAATTCAATAATGTAAAATGTTAAAACAATTTATGAATTTCCGTGCAGAAAATTAATGTTCTGCCAATAATGATGAAGATTATGATTTGGCTAATGTGATAGAATCCGCCACTGGTGGACTGTCAAAGAATAGAGAGAACTGCTTATCAGCTGTGTTTACAAACTGGTTGGAACACACTGCTTCAAAGGTGTCAGTAAGTTGGAGCTGCTAGAAAGCTCAAGGTAATCGAGCTGTTAGAAGGGGACAGAGAGATCGAGCTATAGGAGAAGGGGACAGAGAATGTTTTAATTGTGGTCAGTGGGGTCATTTAGCAGCAACTGTAAATGCCCACTCAGAAAGGTGTAAAAGAAAGTTGATGGAATGTGAAAGTGACGTGGATTAATGTGGGTTTGAAAGTAGAACAGGATTTGAATGACGATATTAAAGGTGTCGTCTGAGAAAGAACTAAGAATGTGAATGAAAGAGAAAAGAAAGTTGATAGATGGAAGTCGTAAGTAGATTGAAAGAGAAAAGAAAGTTGAAAGATTTAAGTCGTAAGGAAATCCTTTTAAAAGGAAAATAACTAAAGTACCAGTAGATGTAAATTGCAGATAAGAAAAATATTTGTAAAATAGTGGTAACTAAAAAGATGATTGTCTTTTAATGAAACGCTTAAACATTTTTTTTTTTTGCAGATTGTAATTGAGAATCTGACAACTAAAATTGAGATGTTATAATGAAACGTTATTGAGAAATAGAATAACTATTTGTATTTAAGATCAAATAAGCAGAAGCAGTAGCACTGGGTTGCTAAATGTAAAAACAATTTTGTAGAAAGGGATCTGTTTAAACAAACAGCTTGGTGTTGACCATGAAGCAGCTAGAAGATGTTTTGGTTTCAAAAGATAAGCTTTGGGACTTGGCTGAAACTGACTCAATATGAGTGGAAATTTTTAATGTCTAAATTCCCTGATGTATGGGCAAAAGACAACTATAAAATTATTTTAATATTGAAAACGTATGTAATTTCTGGCAAAGGTGCCTTAAGCTGCCAGAATTAAAAGATAAAGTTGTGTTTAGAATATGAGAAACATTGTACCAACTCCTGAAGGCCTGAGTGTCTCTCTCATTCAATGTAAGAAGGCTGTTATCTAGCCTGTCATGACAATAAGCTATTTATAGTAAAGTATTTCAGTTGAAAATGACAGATGTTAAAAGAAATCATGTTAAAGGAAATCATTGCCATTCAGAGGGCAATTTGTACTTAAATATTTTAGATTGTAAAACTGAATGACTTTAAAGTCTTTAAAAATAATAATGTAGACCTTAAATGACAGAAGTGACATTTTTGTACTTGTTATTTTAGGACCAGTAACGTATTTGTCTGATCTTAGCCTTCACCATGACAGTGACACAGGATCTATCACCATGACTATAGATGTACACTGAATAGACGATGTGAATTTTGTTCACTGAGATTTTGTTGATTCGGACATGTCTAACAGATTTGAGTGATTAAATACTGTTGTTATTAACCTGTCTCCCTTAACATTTATTAGGCAGTCCAGATGGAGGTGAGGTGACTCTTGAATGTGTCTTTCCTAAGCTCCAGAGAAAAAAACAGCTGAGTTCTGTTGAGGAAACTGATTGTGTGATGCGAGCGGGTCACCAGTGGGTACGTGGCTACTCAAAGACGGGATGATTTTCCTGGCCAGGAGACATTCTAACGCAGGGGGTCCCGGACACTGCATCTCCGGATGGAGGTGTTATATGTGAGAAGGTATGAGAGTTGAGCGCTGATTACCAGAGGCCACTGGGGTCAGCAGAGCATTGTGGGGTCAGCAGAGCATTGTTTGACCGAGAAAATGTGAGTTCCTCTATACCACTCACCAGAGAAAACCCCCCCTCGCAATTCACTGTATGGCTTGTTTTCAACTGTGACAAGTCTGATGGAAATTATAGATAAAGAGCTGATGGGAGATGTGCTTTCGAGAGCCAGCTGAGGCCATCTGATTGTCATTATTTGTTGGGGAGACAGTAACATAACTTATTAATTTATATCAGGAACATGTTGCCTTATGGGCAAGGAAAATTATAGATGTTGATTTTGAACTAATATGTCTATAGGATGGTTTTAACTCCTGAAAATCATGAGACATGGTGGGTGGCTAAAGATTAAGACAGGTTTTGTAAGAGTTTGGATAACAAAGGTTAGGTGAATTGAGAATTTATACAAGTATTCAAACTAAAGATAACCTTATAAATACTCAGAGCATAATGTATTTTAGATTATTGTAATGGTTCTAATTTGAGTTAAACATTTGTATATTAACATTTATGAACTATTAAGGGTTCTATGATTAATTAAGTTTCAGTCTTAGAAGGCTGTTTGAAAATATTATTTGTGTAAGAGAGACGGCTGAGTGGAGGAAGGGATTTGGTACTCTGTTTGTCTTTCTGTTATCAGGCCTGGTAAGGCAAGTTTAAACAAAATAATGATAATGAACCAAAACAACCCAGTTGACTTTTCTAAAGACAAAATGAATAATGAACAGATAGAACATTTGAAACGGTTTTAGATGCCAAATTTCAAAGATGTAAAATTATATAAAAGCTACAGAAAGATGTGAAGGTTAAATCTTATTTAAACCTTAAATATTATACTTTTAGAGTTAATATAAAAAAAAAAAAAAGCGAACATTGTAAATGAGCAGTTAACATGCCGTATGTGTGTCTAGCATGAGTGTGTGTGATGGTGACAGCACTTTATGTCTTGTGTTAGTGTAGGGCAGCTATTCCGCCTGAATAGTGAGTATATTGTGTCTTTAACCTCTGGAGAGTGTTTTTTCATTACAGATGAGTTAAGGCAAGTGACAAATTGTAAAGAAGGCAAATGCTGAGTGAATCTGATGAGAAGATGATAGAGAACATGGGACGAGCTTTAAGATCACGCTCCGTCTGGTAGTAATTACTTTTGTCATTTATGATGTGGATTTGAATTACTTTTGGATAAGTTTAGGTATTTATATAGATTGGAATTGTGGAGTTGTAGATCATGGGTTGAAATAAAAGAAGATGTTATAGATTTGACAGCAACAACAAAGATGTGACACATTGGCTAAGTCAATATGAAATTATCCAAAGAGGCATTTATGATTATCGTAAACAAGAGGAGAATGTTTTTTTTGACTGACATTGACCAAGTCTGTACAGCACGACCTGACTTTTAAAAATGGTTGCAAGACCAAACAACAGACCTGAAAAAGCAGGATACGTGGCGAGACTGAGGGCCGTTGCCCTTCAAATACTTCGATAAGAAAATGAGATTGTGACTTTTAAGTGAAGAATGTAATATTTTGTTTCAGAGGCAGAGAAAGATGCCTGGAGGAAGTTTGTCTGAGGGACAACGTTTGGGTTAGTGTTGATGGCAGACTTTATCGAAGACACTATGTTAAATGTTATGTTAAATTGATGATCGAGTTGTGTCGACCATCAAAAGGGGGATGCTTTATGTTTTATTAGGAATAAATGTTGGGAGAACACTAGGGGTAATTGGGTAAAAGCCCTGAAAGAAGCCATTTTTCTGCCTAACAAAATTGCTGTCTGGATTGTTTCAACAGGAAAGCAAGGGCATCCAAGGCCGTGGCAGCACGTACTTTACTATCTGACAATAACCTCAAAATTTGTTTTGCTTTACAGAGAGCATGCAGAATTGGGAGACAGGGCAAAATGTGTTGAATAATGGCTATGGATGAATTTTGCTAACTGTCCTGGCCTGATTGTTATTATTGTGGCAGAAAGGTGCTACACCTTGTACAGAGCATAACCTAAAATTTTCCTTTTTCAGAATGTCAGGATGGATTGCATCAAGCTGAACTGATTCTGTTTTCCAAATGTATGAATATTGACTTGTTAACGTGGATATGTGTTTTTCAGGGGAAAAGGACTCTGACTTTATTAAGCAAGAAATGTCTAATGATAATATGTTTCAGTTTGTAAACAGATGGTGAAAATTCCACAGGTCACACCAAAAGGGATGAGAGGGAAAGACAAGCGTTCACTAACAAAATACTTAAAGTCTCCATTCACAGGTGACAGTAAGCAGGAAATGGTTCATTCCGTTGGGGGTGTGGTGGTGATCCCATTAGTCCATGGGGCAAACGAGATGATCAACACGCCTGGAGGAGGATGTGGACCAACTAATGAATTAAGAATGTGGTTTTGGGATGATTTTGAGGACTTTATTTGAGCTTAGTATTGATATTGGTATATGACAAATGATTTGATTGGTTACTGATTTATTAGAGAATATTTAAGGCAAATGTTTTCAGGAAGAGAAGATCTATTAATTAATTTAAATTATAGGGATTATTATTGAAGCTTATTAAGTAGAACCACTGCCTGATTGAATTAAAAGTAAAAGAACAAAATATGGTTAGGGAAATGGATATGGGGAAAATGTGTAGTGTATGAGTTATGATTGTATGTGTTATTCTGATCATTTTGTTATTCATGGGTGAATATGAGAAAACTGGAATGTCTGTTCAATTGGTGAAAATGACAGTCTATCTGGATGATGATGATGATGATGAACAAAATTATGCAGATGATTCAAGTAGAGATTACAGTTAAATGTGTTGATGTTTTCTTTTTCTTTCTGAGAACGATTGATATGTAAAGAGGGTTAAAAGTAGCAGTCATCCGTGTTACGAGATGGCGTACAAGGACAGGGTTTGAAACTGAGGGATTTTTTTATTTTTTTTTATTTTTATTTATTTATTTATTTATTATCTGTTTGTTTTCCTACTGTGCTATAATCTTTTTCCTTACTAGTGTGACTGCGGTAGTGAGCCCGGCATTAGTAAATTGTTTACTTGCTTGCTAAATAATTAATGGGGCTTTCCCCCACAAAAAACAGCCTTATGCTTCTTCATTCTAAACTTTTTCTTCACAGGTTCAAGGAGAGTGATCTTTTATGATGTGTGATGTAATGACTTGAACTTGCATTTATTATTACAATTATTATTGTTATTATTATTATGTTTGATTAATAATGATAAAAAGTGAGGAGTTGTGGTGGCTATTTTATGATATTCATTGATCTTTAGTAAAATATGGATGATTCAACAGAATGTCACATGTGTGACTCTCACTTGTAGTGAGAAAAGATTCTTTTTATGTACCTGGGGAGGCAGAAGGGAGAGACACTCCAGAGAACAGATGAACAAGGACCTCTGACCTAGATGTCAGAAGGCCATTTGGTGAAGGAGGGCTTAGGAGTTGGCTCTAGTGACGAATCGAAACTAGTGTTATGGCTTCCTGGTCTATGGAAAACTACTGAATGGAAGACTACTGGGAGGATGGCTCTGGGGGGGGAAGAAGGCCTTGAATCTTAGATAAAAAGCTGGTTCAGTCTGTCTGGGGGTGTGTCACTCTTCTGCACAGGGTAACAGCTGTGTATTAGACTGCTCCTTCTTGCAAGAATAAATACTTTAATTTTATAATTTGACTCTGAGTCTCCCTTACGCAGTGATGTTTGTTTGATGAATTTTTGCCACAACAAGACATGTCTCAATAATATCTCAATGTCTCAATAATATCTCAATGGCTCACACTGTAAACACAGATTTTGTTTCTAATTAAACTTACGAGTGATCGTTACTTATTATTTTATGTTTAGTAAAAACCTGCTATCATTACTAAACAACATTAGTTGATTGTACTATTTAGCTGAAAGATTTATTGCACTAATCAGGTTTAGCAGAGATAACTTAGTATGTTTAGTTTCATAAGGAAGGGGAGGGGGTTAAAACCTGCCTGTTCACGTGAAAAGACCCGCGTCTAATGTGCGTCCAAGGCGGTACGAACACAGGCCTTGGCAGCAGACGGTATTGAGAATTAACAGAGGTTTAGATGTTGATTAATTATTGTTTAATTTGTAGTCACCATAATGGTGACAAGTGTTGGCTTTAGTTGGGCCCTTGACATTTGAACATTAGTTTTTCTCTGGCTGCTTTACCTGTGTGTTTAAAAGGCACAATTGGTATAGCAAAAAAGCCAAGAGTAAGTGATCCAGTGACTATGACTGCGTATTGATGTTATCATCAATAAAGATTATAAGTCAGTAGCACCTCATTTCATCTAGAGTTTGATCTATTATTGTCTGGATCTTTCCATATGATTGATAAGAAAGACCTGTGATTTTTTTCACCAGGAAATCCAACAGAATTGTTATAATTTGAACAGTTGTAAAAAACATTATGTAGATTTCTTTTTTAAATGCCATGTTATTTTGTCACACATAGACATCAACAATCAGAATATGAATCTCAACAATGGTGACACTCAAATGAAAAGTTTAGTTTCAGCTTGTGTAAAAAGTTAGGGTTCCATGTTAATACAACTCAACATGTTTAGTTTCAGCTTGTGTAAAAACTAAAGTGGTATAGGGCAACGGGTTTCCACGCGATTTGCGAGTAAAGTCAACTAATTCGGGTTAAGAGTGGAAATTAACACTAAGTTAAGTGAACTTTATTGTCTAAGTACATTAAATAATCGTCAAGTTTGGTGAACTAAACAATTTAAGTCAAGTCTACATAAGCACCAAGTTAAGTAAACTTAAATATGCACGTTTTGGAAGAACCCATTACTCAATTAAATTGAGGGAACGAGTTTACTCAAATCAATTGAGTTCAATCAACTTATTAGGGTTTTCAGTGCACTTTGCTAAAACACTTGAACGAGTCGTTTTCAACCAACTATCTACACTTCTCACACAGAACAACCTCAACCTGGACAACAACCAGTCTGGCTTCAGAAACAACACTGCACACGGTTCTCAACCTCAGCTCGCTTCAGTGGACTTCTCTACAGACACGTCACACGCTCATGAAGGGGAATATCATATTTGTATCAAACCTCTCAGGAAAGGAGAAATATTAAACACAACTGCAGAGGTTTATTAAGAAAATCAAGAAAAGCTGCTAAAACCAGGAATGAACAGACAAGATACAAGAATCCTCAAATCATCTCCATCACACAGAACAGAGAGAGGATTATACAGTCTGAGTCTGTCCATTACTGTATTTAATATTATATTTAAAGCAGTTTACATATGAAGCACAAGAGAATGACTTTCAACACGGTAGGCTAATATCTATAAAACCCATATAAATGAGAATAAATCTGGCTTTTATATGTAAAACACACATTTGAATCAGTTTAAAGAGTTTTCCTCAGTTTTCTGAGAAGAAGAAAGTAAAACAATGACCAATCCTCTTGAGTTTTTGCTATTGTAAATATTGTTGCAGATCGGCTGTAAACTCATCAGTATTTTATTGTAATATTGTCGGCATCTCTATTTCCTCTGGGTGCTGCGAGTCCTTCCTCCCTGCAAAATAAAAGCATTGACTGACCTCTCGTCTGTGTTTTATCATGATTGCAGATGTTCAGATCAGACGAGTGTGAATCATCAGATTGTGTGCGGCTCAAACTCACCAGCTCTTCTTGCACAGATGATCTGAAGAAGAATCACAGTAGGAGCAGCAAACACTGCCATCTCAACAATAGTCACGATCACTGCAGGAAACATGAGAGGAAGAAGAGAAACTGGACATGACTGAAGTCAAGGGTCTTCAACTATCAACAGTTATTGATGAAGCATTTACAGACTGACTGATAGTTTAATGTTATAAAGCTGTCAGTATAAATGAACGTGTCGTACCTCTGTATAATAATCCAGCATTCACACTGACTTCAGTTTCTCCTGGATCTGTGGATCACGTCTGTTAGTTCAGATCAACACATAATGCCACATATACACAACATCATCATCACATAATACCTGAACCTTGTGTAGGAGCTGCTGCTGTAGTTCGGCTTGAGTTCTTCTCAGAGTTTGAGCTTCTGACTGGAGTCGGTGTTGGTGAAGCGACTGGACCTGCAGAAGATGAATGTGCAGACGCAGCATCTCCAGATTAAAGATCATTACGAGAATAAAGTCGAAACATTACGAGAATAAAGTCGAAACATTACGAGAATAAAGTCGAAACATTACGAGAATAAAGTCGAAACATTACGAGATTAAAGTCGAAACAATACTAGATTAAAGCTGAAACATTACGAGATTAAAGTCGAAACATTACGAGATTAAAGTCGAAACATTACGAGAATAAAGTCGAAACATTACGAGATTAAAGTCGAAACATTACGAGAATAAAGTCGAAACATTACGAGAATAAAGTCGAAACATTACGAGAATAAAGTCGAAACATTACGAGAATAAAGTCGAAACATTACGAGAATAAAGTCGAAACATTACGAGATTAAAGTCGAAACATTACGAGAATAAAGTCGAAACATTACGAGATTAAAGTCGAAACATTACGAGAATAAAGTCGAAACATTACGAGATTAAAGTCGAAACATTACGAGAATAAAGTATATAAGTAAAATATATCATGTATGACCCGTGTAGGAGGCCAATATTGGGGATTATAAGGATTGTTATGCAGTTTATGACTTTGACCACTAATATTTTACAGTCCCAAACCGTATGAAGGCATCAGGAAGAGTCGAGCCAGTCTGTGGAAGTCTCCAGTAATCTGTCAGAAAAGAGTTTCTCACCTGAATACTTGACAGTGTATCTGACTGAGGTCTGGACTTGATCTCCGAGAGTAACTTCACATCTCCACTCTCTGTTGTCATCTTCATTCAGGAGTGTTGTAGTCAGAGTTTTGATACAGGGATCTTCATCTGATGATGATAATATCTGATATCTGGAGTCTGTCTTCAGATCAACACCAGTCTGACTCACCCACAACAGCTCAAGTCTCCCAGAACTGAACCAATCATCACAGGAGACTGAATACAACTGACAGGAGAGAGTCAGAGAGCGGCCTGGACTGATCTCAGTCTGTGAGGATGAAGATGAAGATGATGATGATGATGGAGATGATGATGATGATGATGATGAAGATGAGGATGATGAAGATGAGGATGATGATGATGGAGATGAAGATGATGGAGATGATGATGATGATGATGAAGATGATGGAGATGATGGAGATAAAGATGATGATGGAGATAAAGATGAGGATGAGGATGATGAAGATGATGATGGAGATAAAGATGAGGATGAAGATGATGGAGATGATGATGATGAAGATGAAGATGATGGAGATGATAAAGATGATGATGATGAAGATGATGATGGAGATGAAGATGATGATGATGAAGATGATGAAGATGATGATGATAATGATGATGAAGATGATGATGAAGATGAAGATGATGGAGATGATGATGAAGATGATGATGAAGATGAAGATGAAGATGAAGATGATGGAGATGATGATGATGATGATGATGAAGATGAAGATGAAGACACTGAAACTGAACACAAGACACAAATCACAGACTCTTCAATCATCATCTGAGTATAAAGAGAGAATCTGCCCTTTTTAAATTGACCACATAATCATAAACTAACCATGAAGAACATGCAGAATAACATCAGCAACAGTTTCTTCTCGTTCTCCATTCACAGATTGTTCGCAGAAGTATGATCCATAATCTTCTCCTGTGACGTCCTTGATGTTCAGAGAGCAGTCAGACTCCAGACTCAGTCTCTCATGTCTCGCTGTGTCTTTATTCTTCATCCATCCAGTAATCAGTTTAACTCCTGAATAACTAAAGCTGTCATAGGTCCATGTAGTTGATCTGCAGTCAGGAAGAGCTTTATAACAGGACAGACGGACACTTTCACCAGAACTGATGAACACATGCACTTCAAATCCACTGGTTCCTGAAACACAGTATATCTCAGTGATCATTATGATATATATTAATAAATGAGAACATAAAACACACCAGCATAAAAAGCAGAAGTTTTCACTCACAGTATTTTCCTCACTTAAAGCAAACAACACACTCTCCAGAATAAACTAGTCTTTATCAGAGAGCTGTTCAAATCACTGACACACTCTTAATATGAAGATAATCTTCATCATCAGATGTTTGAGTGACACTATGTCCAGTATCGGGAATAATACAGTATGATCTGTGTGTATCAATACACAACTCTGAGATCACAACGTGAATGTGTGCAAGAATAAACTGAGCATGTTCACATGAACTCTTTCCAGACTAATTCCACTAGATGTGTTTAGAGAAAATCCAGATGTCTTTACCTGTGAGAAGTGAAGAGAGAAGGATCAGTCCCAGCAGACACAGATCACACTTATCAGCCATCTTCTGTTTCTGTCAGTCTTCCTCTTCATTATATATAGTTACAGCTCCTCCTTTAAACATCATCAGCTCCTCCTTTAAACATCATCAGCTCCTCCTTTAAACATCATCAGCTCCTCCTTTAAACATCATCAGCTCCTCCTTTAAACATCATCAGCTCCTCCTGTGGCTATTCACGTCCTCTGATCCACTGAGTGTTTAAAGGATAATTCCGGTATTTAACACCTTGAGTCTATATTGTAGTTTGTTTTGGATGAACAAGAGTGGTGGACAACATTTTTTTGACAATGGTTCCTCTCTCGAGTTTTTGACTATAATAGAATTGGCCATGTACCCATTTAACATTGGAGTCAATGGGCATGTCCGAAAATGTCATTAAAACAGCCAATAATGTTCATTTACAAAACTGTTAAACTCACCGAGTGGTTAGTGGTGTTCGTTGATGATTATAAACAATATATCGTCGCAATATATGATTCCAATCCGTTTATTTTGCTATAGTGGAACTATTTTTTCATACACTTCACAACCGTGTAACTTCCGCTCAATATTTGAATCTGAAGCGTTAGCACACTCCCGACCACTTGATGGCGATAACCGATGTTTATGTCTCGCGGGACACTCACGGTCACAGTCGAGTTCAACTTCATATTGCACTGGTCACTGGTCACGTCTTTCAATATTTTCAAGGTTTTGTTTGTTTATTTGGCTTACTCTCCCGGTCACAGTTGCTCTGCTCGCTCGCCTTATGAGAAACGGAAGCGAGCAAAAAGACGACATCGACCAAATGTAAACAGCCCCCTTTCCGTCTCCGGTAGCGCATTTATATTAACCAGCACTCAGTCCTTCAACAGAATTCAATGGGATTTTACAAAATGACGAATAAAACACGACAGAAACTGTATTTCGCAACACTTTTTGTTTCTGGAACATCAACGAACACCACTAATCACTCGGTGAGTTTAACAGTTTTGTAAACGAACATTATTCGCTGTTTTAATGACATTTTCGGACATGCCCATTGACTCCAATGTTAAATGGGTCCATGGTCAATTCTATTATAGTCAAAAACTCGAGAGAGGAACCATTGTCAAAAAAATGTTGTCCACCACTCTTGTTCATCCAAAACAAACTACAATATAGACTCAAGGTGTTAAATACCGGAATTATCCTTTAAACCCGCTGCTATATAGTGACACTATACAGTGTAACGTTGTCCTCTCTGTAGATCGGCTCATATAGACTCTGAACTGTGGACTTTAACACTGAGGATTTTGCTCTGTGGTCTTGAATGCTCTTGACTCTGAGTGACTCAACGGTCCTCTACAAAACCCCCATGTAATGTGTTGAGTGCTGGATGTAAACCCGGGCTAGCGACTGGTTCATGGAATCTGGATTCAATTATCAGATTACAAATATATTAGTTACATTACATTTTAATATACTTGTAGTCAGACTACAGTTACTTTGTGTCACAGACATCACTGGTGACAATAAACATACAGCCTAATGTTGCAGTGCATGATGGGAACCGCCAATCAAAGCTCATCCGTGTCTAAGTTAAAACCAGTGGTTTCAGACAGCGCTCAGAATGAAGGATGAAATCATCATTATTGCTAATATACCGTATAACTGTTGAGCTGAGAGAACCTGAAGGTCGTGATGGAGAGATGAAGCTTTAAAGCTTTCCAGCCTGATGTGGAGGATTTCTCCAGGCTTCGAATGCACACAGCGACCCCTGCTGGCCAGTGCTAATATCACGCAGATATTTCTTTATGCAGGGCTGCCAAGGCTGAGAAACACACACACACACACACACACACACACACACACACACACACACACACACACACACACACACACACACACACACACACACACACACACACACACACACACACAGAGGTCTGTAGAGGACAAACATGTGTGTGACCAATGAGGCTTGAGAGCACACACTTAAGTTTGGTCTCATTGTAAAAAAAATGTCAAGCGACCCCTGCTGGTCAATTTGTAATGTGATTGCTGTGTCAGAGACTTGGCTTGATAAAGAGAAAGTACAAGATGTAGGATTGGAAGGATACAAATTGTTTACGATTAACAGAGTTAATAAAAAAGGAGGAGGTGTTGCTTTGTGTGTTGATACAGCGTTAAGATGCAATGTGATTAAAAGTATGTCAATGACTATAGAAATATCTTGGAATGCTTAACCATAGAAATTGACATTGAAAGATCTAAAAACATAATTATGAGTTGTGTGTATAGAATACCAGGAACATGTATCGATACATTTATAAATAAGATAGTTGGTATGCTTGACAAATGGAATGAGAACAAGATGCAAATTGTATGTGAAGATTTTAACATTGATTTGTTGAATTATAAACGGACATAAGAGGACAACAGATTTTATTGATACAATGTATAGTAACGTTTTGTTTCCTGTGATCACAAAACCAAGCAGAATAACAACAGACACTGCTACATTGATAGATAATATATATACAAATGAAATTGAAGCGAAAATAGACGGTGGATTATTTATAAATGCACTCTAAAAAATGCTTGGGTCAAATATGGACAAACCCAAACGTTGGGTTAAAAATGTAATTAAAAAATTTAACCCAACGGCTGGGTTTGTCCATATTTGACCCAAAATTGGGTTAAAACAACCCAGCATTTTTTAGAGTGTGACATGACAGATCATCTTCCCGTTTTTGCGATCTTTCAAAAATTATTAAAAAACAAAAATGTTGTCCTAAAAATAGGACAAATAACTATAAAATGACCAGACATAAAACACCAGAAGCCATTGCTGCCCTTGGGGAGGACTTACAAAAACAAAACTGGAGTGAGGTTTATGTATATAAAGATCCTAATAGAGCCTATGATGCTTTTTTGACCATACTAACTGGACAATATGAAAAACTATAAAATTATAAAGCGCAAAAATGATGACAACATGGATTACTATGGGAATAGAGAAGGCATGTAAAAAGAAAAATGCTTTATAAAGGAAATGTATAACAACTAGAACAAAACAATCTGAAAGTAAATATAAGATATATAAAAATAAATGAATAAGTATTATAGGATTTAGTAAAAGAGACTAAATGATCATAAATGATTGGACAGGTATAAGAGTAATACTCAAGCAACATGAAAGTACTCAACGGTATAATTAAAGAGAATACTGGAAAGTAGATTACCCAAATTATTTTGTAAATGATGATGCAATATAATATAAATAAATGAAGTGAATTACATTATCAATAAATGTACTGAGTATTATGTAAATATTTAATATATATTAGCAAAGGAGATTGTGGAACAGTAAACTGGGGATGAAGTAAATATTTCTAGTAATAAACATTCAATATTTATCAGGGGAACTGATGAGATGGAAATACTAGACATTGTAAATAACCGTAAGAATAAAAACTATAGCCTACTGATTGTAATGATATTGACATGTCATTATTACAAAAAGATTATAGTAATATATAGTAAAACCATTTACATATATTTGTAATCAGTCCTTTTTAACAGGCATATTTCCAAGTAATATGAAAATAGCTAAAGTTATTCCTATTTTAAAAGTTATTTTTAAACAAAGTTCATCGTATTTAGCAATCGACTAAGTAATAGCAAAGCTAAAATTAAGATTAGTAATGAGGAAATAGAAAGAGTTTATGAATATACATTTTTGGGTGCTATAATAGATCATACATTATGCTGGAAATCACATACAAATAATGTAAAAACAAAAATGTCTAAATCCATTGCAATATTAAATAGAATAAAACATATTTTGAATGAAAAATCATTGTATATATTGTATTGTTCGCTTTTACTTATTACTTATTGTGTGGAGGTGTGGGGTCATACATATTAAACTATTACAAATTCAATATATATGTTACAAAAGAAAGCAATAAGGATTGTAAAACGGGCAGACTATTATGAACCAACAAATATATTATTTATTAATTTACAAGCTTTAAAAGTTGTTGATTTGGTTGATCTTTATACTGCACAGATCATGTATAAAGTTTATAAGAATTTACTTCCAAATTGTGTTCAGAGGCTGTTCGAAATAAGAGAAAGTCAGTATAAACTAAGAGGAACGTATATGTTTAAAAAAGTAAATAATGAATTATATAACTCAATATGAATAACTTGTGTACGTTAAATATTAACTATTGAAACAATATCTGATATGTGTACCTTTGTAATCACATCTTTGTATGTACATCTTGGAAATTGTCTTATGTTTATTCTGAATGGATCAAATCCAGAGAGAAAAGTGACGCTCATTGGGTAATTATGTAATTATGTATAAAGCGCAGGCATAATAAGCATAGGCTTCAGTCTACACCTTTTTTCGGTTGTTATGTATGTATATATATATTTTCTTTGTTTTGGAAAATTATGTGTGAGGACCGAAATAAATGTTGTTGATTGATTGATTGATTTTGGAGATTAACTGTGAAATTATTATTTATATAATTATTATTACATTATAAAATATATTAAAAACACGCTATTCTGTGCAATTATAACAACATTATCCCAATATAAAAACGCAAACACACTGAGTGAGCAAACATTTAGGTGAGATTTGCCATGGTAGTTGAGCAATGTTTATATATGAATAAAAGCCTAATTAAATATGTCATTGTGTAAAGTGATCTCTTCAGAAGAAATGAATGATTTCCTAGACTTTAAATGGATGGACAAAAAAATAGATATTATTAGAAATATCTATATGACACACAGTAGGCCTATATACGGCGGTTCTTCCCAGTGCTATTGAACACCGCTACATTTCAAGGTATCAAAGTAGTATCGTGACAACACTAGTGTAGGGTGCTACACATTTATTTTAACCCTCTGGTGTTCTTCGTTTCAGAGTCACACTTAGGACCTTCGGGACCAAATGGTCCGGGAGGGTGGGAATAATATTTATTAAAAAAAATAATATTTTTTTTTTTTTACTTGTTTTTTATAATATTTTTTCTTTTCTTTTTTGTTGTTTTGAGATAATTTTATGATTTGTAATTAATATTTATGCAATAATTATGACCCATTTTTTCCCATTGAATATAATATAAAAAAATTATTTATATGTAGAGTCAAGCCTTGGCCTCATGAAAACAATTTTTTAAATTATATTGGTGCCATCTGGTGGATACACTGAGCATTTTTATCACGCAATAGCACATTTTTACCACTAGATGGATTTACAGATTTCTGTAGCCTGGGAAAACCCAGACCATTGCCGGCAAATTTAGATTTGCTCTGCAAGTGGGTCTGGCAAAGAGCCCATTGAAACCCATTTCTAATCCGTCGAAATCGCGGCACCAATCAGAAACGTTTTACACGATGACGACAGAGCAGAGACGGTGACGCAGATTTTGTACATAACAGAGATGGATGCCGCCGTGGAACATCACAACATCACTCGTTCGAATCAGCTATCGCGTCTGTTTCAAGCGATTTAAAATTGTAATTTTCGTTAACACAAACAGAGAATTGCTGAGAGTCTCGAGATGTTTCTCCGTCGCTCTGCATACGTCATGTCATTCATCGCTCTGATTGGTTTTAGATCTATCCGACGTCCGTTGGTGACGCCCCTGTGGAAATGAACTGTCTATGGAGCTTTGCCAGACCCTAACTCAGTTACAACTGAGAGGGTCTGGGTTTTCCCAGGCTAAGATTTCTGTAGAAAGGCTTGCGAATTCTAGTGATTTTTGCACATATTTGCCAATTTTTTTTCAGGTTGTTGATTTTAAAATATAATAACAGATTCTCAAAGACTATTTTTTGTCTTTTTTGTTTGTTTGTTTGGTTGGTTTATTTTTTTTTTTGCAATAATTATGACCCATTTGAGTTTTTTCTCGAAACACAACGACTTAATTCTCGATATTTAATGAGTTTATTCTCGAGATTGTATTTCGACTTTTTTTCTCGAAATTTAATGAGTTTAATCTCGCATTATAATGACTTTAATCTCGAGATGGTTTTATTTTTTTATTATTGCCTGGCCCTAATCCTCTTCCGTACATTTTAGAGTCAAGCCTTGGCCTCATGAAAATTTTTTTTTTAATTAGATTGGATACACTGAGCATTTTTATCACGCAATAGCACATTTTTACCACTAGATAGATTTACAGATTTCTGTAGAAAGGCTTGCAAATTCTAGTGATTTTTGCACATATTTGCCAATTTTTTTTCAGGTTATTGATTTTAAATTATAATAACAGATTCTCAAAGACTATTTTTGTCTTTTTTTTTTAGTTTGGTTGGTTTAAATGGTCATTTGAAGTGCCAGTTTTACTTTATAATACAGTCAAATTAGCTTTCATTTGTGTGTGTGTGTGTGTGTGTCTGTTTTACACTCTTGATGTTTTAGAGATTCACCCCTTCACTGTTGAGTCCTTTTTTTCTGCATCCTGGCTGATTTGTAGATTGTATGCACAAAAAAACTCTTGTGTTTTCATATGTTTGACAATTTCCCATTCATTTCCTATGGGGGTCATTTTTGACCAAAGAGCAGAAGTGTGATGACCACTTAGCATGCTTGGATCATGACCTCAATATTTTTTGTGTGTTCACATACCTAATACCATAAAAGTCACCTAGTTTCGTAACATTCCGAAGAAGCTGTGATTTAAAAAAATTCAAAATAGATTTATGTAATCTGAATTTATTGCACTCTAAAAAAATGCTGGGTTGTTTCAACCCAATTTTGGGTCAAATATGGACAAACCCAAACTTTGGGTTAAAAATGTAATGTAAAAATTTAACCCAACGGCTGGGTTTGTCCATATTTTACCCAAAATTGGGTTGAAACAACCCAGCATTTTTTAGAGTGTAGTGTGTATGTGTATAAAAGTGTGTGTGTGTGTGCACTCTAAAAAATGCTTGGTTGTTTCAACCCAAATTTGGGTAAAATATGGACGAACCCACCAATCGGGTTAACATTTTTAATTAAAAAATGTAACCCAACGGCTGGGTTTGTCCATATTTTACCCAAATTTGGGTTGAAACAACCCAGCATTTTTTAGAGTGTGTGTGTGTGTGTGTGGATGTGTCTGTTTTGCACTCTTGATGTTTTATAGATTCACCCCTTCACTGTTGTGTGCTTTTTTTCTGGATCGTGGCTGATTTGTAGATTGTACGCACAAAAAATCTCTGTATTTTCACATTTTTGCCAATTTCCCATTAATTTCCTATGGGGGTCATTTTTGACCCAAAGGTCTTGAGTGTGACTATTTTTTTTACAACCACTTAGACTATTCAAATCCTGTCGCCAATTTTTTTGGGTGTTCATATACCAAGGTACCAACAAAGTTACCAAATTTCGGACCATTCCGATGAAGCTATGATTTTTGAAAAATGTTTATTCAAAAGCTTCGGGACCATTTGGTCCGAAGAACACTAGTTAATTGTCAAAGGGTGGCTTGACTGAAAAAAGGTTGGGAAACACTAGACCGTTGTGTATATTGTATATGAATCATTGCTAAGAATAATAAAAAAGTTCCTGGAATCCACACAGCCGGATGTGGGCCGACACACTGTTGCTGTCTGTGGTTTTTGCCATAAACTCTCGTTTTTGTTGTTCACATGCAGATGGTAAAGGCATCGGTTTCAAAACCTTGCACTTTTATACTCATTTTCAAAAGCTTGTATTTTTAGGCCCAGAATGGCATTTTCGTGTCAATGAACGGCCAAAACGCATGAAACGTTTTCAGTTGAAGACGATGTCGTGTAAACAGACCCTAAAGCGTCTACTATTTATCGCACTTTAGTTTAGTTAATTGTTCATTTGAGTAGGTCTATTTATTTTATTTCTCTTCTACACTTTACTCTGGTGTACTGTGTTACAGAAGCAGTGCGGGCGCTTGATGTGACGTGTGTGTATCCTCATGTTCGGCTGTTTATGCTGCTGCTATTTGCACATGTAAATCTACATTTCTGAAGTATTTTAATGTGTCACGGACACTTATCTATTCTAACTCCAATTCTAATCTAACCTTCAAATCATGTAAGTTAACTGATGATGACTGGTTAACAGTCAGTCAGAAAATAAAATGTTAAATGAACATCCCTACTTCATATATTTCAACTGAACCAACACATTATCTTTTAGATTGACCTCCAACATCTCTACAGTGTGTTTGTGAAGAAATGTCAAAGCAGCCGCACACCATCCAACTGAGGACCGGTTCATTTAGATTAACAATCATTATTCACTGTATCTTTATATGGATCTTTCTGGATCTTTTCTAGAACCTTAAAACACTATTTCTGCTTGATTTATTTCTGTTTTGAATTCAAATGGTCTTTCCTCAAGCAATTGAAATTTCTACATGTTTGATAACTGATGTTATGGTTATTCTTGTTTTAATAGTATATTGGATATGTTTATCTATGCATATTGTGATCTCTGATGCCTGTGTGAACATATATATATACACTCAAAAAAATTACTCTTTGAAAGAACATAAAAAAATCATGGAAAGGATTTCCACATGATTAACTTGCTTTATTTCAGCATTATGCAATTCTGTTATTCCAATTTAATGTACTTACGTTGGGTCAACTTAATTTATTAAGGTTGATTCAACTTATTTACTATGGTTTGGCACAGCTTAATTTAATAGTGTCAGCCCAACTAATTTTAAGGTTTTCTGACATGATTCAACATGATTCAAGTGTTTTTGATTTTCAATCATCCATTAATATTTCATTTATTTTAGTGACACATAATTAAATCGATAGACTATAGCTACCTATTTGCTAGCAGTAGCACATGATAGTAAATGCTAAGATTTACATACTCCTTCAACCAAAGCAGTTTAACGTAACTGAATCAGTCCACAGCCAAACAAAATGCTCCACTCTTCTCCACAATGGTAACCCACTGTAATTTAAAAGGTTCTAATAATTCCAATGTAATTGAACATTAAACACAATTACACACTATCAAGTCTTCCCCTTTTCTAATTTTCTCAAAAAAAACATAAAATAACACTTAATTTGAACATTTATTCTCTCTTAATTTAACCATATGCAAAGCATGCTGGGAACTAACAAGCACCGCCCAGTTTCAGTTAATGCAACACAAATCATTCATGTAATCCAACACAAACGGATTAAGTAAACTTAAATTTTATATTTAAGCAGATTGAACACAATCAAATTAAGTTAGGGCAAAATGGCAGTTGGCGTCGCACTATACCGCCACCCTCTGGATGTAAGAATTTTTTACTTAACATAAATGGTTTGTGTTTAGACAACACGTTAGGATTTTGTACTGTTAAGATGAGACATAATTACGTGGACCTTAATAGAAAAAAACATTTCAAGTCAACAAACACAATTATTATAAGTAAACTAAATATAAATATATTATGTAAAGTATACAACCTTCCTAGTTCATTTTTTTGAGTGTATAAAGTCACATAATGAAGACAGACTTCACAGCCAGTTCACTTCACTGTTCACACACACACACACACACACACACACGCACACACACACGCACACACACAGTTTCTGTTGAAGGTAGACATCGGTCAGAGTTGCAGAACCCTTCTTGGCATGTTTTTTTTAAATTAAAAGTTATATTAGTAATATATAAGTTATATTATGAAAAAATATACATATATATGTTTGAAAAGATTTTGTATGTCATTTTTGTTTCTTCAAAATGACCAGAAACACTAGTCCCCTGTTGGCCAGTGTAGAGCGATAGTCCTCTGTGTTAGTAATATAGACGTGTGTGTGTGTGTGTGTGTGCAATGGTGTGTGTGTATGTGTGTGTGTGTGTGTGTGTGTGTGTGTGTGCAATGGTGTGTGTTAGGGACTGCATAACCAAACATAGAAACTGTCTAGGAAGAGAAAGCTTTAAATAAGAAAAATAATATTATGAATGATAAAAGCCCTTCTCGCCTCTGCTTTTGTCGCCGGTATTTTTAACCTATATTTGAGTTAAAAATATATTGTATTACAATACATTACAATACATTAAGTGCCACACACACACACACACGTCTATATTACTAAATCTTTTCAAACATCCTCAAACATGTATATGTATATATTTTTCATAATATAACTTTAAATATGCAGTTTTTTTTATTTTAACATGTCAAGAGGGGATCTGCAACTCTGTCTGTTGTCTACGTAGCTATCCAAGAGGGGACTATCCCAGAGCCTGCAGTGTGTGTGTGTGTGTGTGTGTGTGTGTGTGTGTGTGTGTGTGTGTGTGTGTGTGTGTGTGTGTGTGTGTGTGTGTGTGTGTGTGTGTGTGTGTGTGTGTGTGTGTGTGTGTGTGTGTGTGTGTGTGTGTGTGTGTGTGTGTGTGAGAACTGGCAGTGAAGTCTGTCTTCATTATGTGACATATATATATATATGGTCCCACTTTAAGTGGCTTTAAGTACAATGTACTTATTGGGCCCTATTTTGACGATCTGAAACGCAAGTGTCAAAGCGCAAAACGCAAGTAACTCTGTGGGCGGATCCCGGCGCTGTTGCTATTTTCCCGGCGGGATAAATGACTCTTGCGCCCGACGCAAATCTAAAATGTGTTGGTCTGAAGTCGCTTCATTACTCATAGGTGTGGTTTGGGCGTAACGTGAAATAAACCAATCAGAGCGTCCTCTCACATTCCCTTTAAGAGCCGGCGAGCTTGTTCCACGGCGGATTTGCCGGCGCACGCCAGGAGCGGTTCACAGCCGAGGAGACCGACGTTCTCGTCAGGCCGTAAAACACAGAGAAGTGACATTGGGGATGATGGGAGAAACCCACCCAAATCAGCTTCGGTTAAACAGGCGTATAATTTGGGTAAATGTGTAGCCTAATCTAGATTTTTTTTTTTTTTTAATCTAGATAGATCTTTTTCACATCTTCACGGACACAACTTCCCTCGTGTGTTAATATTTTTCCTTGTAATAATGTATGATTTGCAAAAATGAAAACTGCTGCATCTTTTTATATTAGAGAATCAAAGTGGATGCGCATTAACATTATGGCCTGTAATGTATTCTATGTAACGTGTGATACGTAAGGGATGACGTAAGAGGAATAAAACAAGAAGCATGGAGTTCAGAAGCAATCTGCGTGTCGTCTGATTTGTTTAAGTAAAACAAACGATAATACATGGTGTCAGAAGTTGTAAGTGCATCGAAAGAAGAATGGCACAGTTACAGCCACCATCGAACCTATGTCTACAAGGAAATCTTTCAGAAAATTGGAAGATTTGGATACAAAAATTCGACTTGTTCCTGACAGCTAGCGGCATCGCGGAAAAGACCGAAAAAGTGCAGTGTGCCACATTTCTACATGTCGCGGGTGAGGAGGCAATTCAAGTTTTCAATACGTTTGAATTTAATGACGAAGACAGGGACAAAATCAACCCTCTCAAGCTAAAGTTCAAAAACTATTGTGAACCAAGAAAAAACCTACCTTACATTCGTCACGTGTTCTTCACGAGGGCTCAAGGACCGTCAGAGAATATCGATTCATACGTAACTGATCTAAAGAACAAAGCAAAAGACTGTGAGTTTGCAGAATTGCATGATTCTTTAATAAGAGATAGAATTGTGTGCAGCATAAGAGATGACACACTGAGAGCCAGATTGCTAAGAGAAGCAGATCTCACATTAGCAAAAGCTGTGGACATTTGTCGAGCGAATGAAATCACGTCCAGTCAAGTGAAAGCACTGAATGAAGAAGTTGACATGCATAAAATAAAGGCTGTAAAAATGAAACAAAAAAGTCATTGGATGCCAAAAGAAGTGCAACGTGACTTGAGTGACGACACAAAGTGCAGTCGATGCGGTTACAAGCATGAGCAGAGAAAATGTCCCGCATATGGTCAAACGTGCAGGCTATGCAGTATCTTGCCAAGTTTATTCCCAACTTGTCAGAAGTGCGTGCTCCACTCAGACAGCTGCTGGAGAATGATGTTGAATGGATCTGGGGAAGCGAACAAGAGAAAAGTTTTCAGAAACTCAAAGCTCTAGCAACAAATGGACCAACGTTGAAATACTACGATGTAAACAAACCGTTAACATTGTCAGTAGATGCCAGTTCTCAAGGCATGGGTGCGGTTTTGTTACAAGATCAGAGACCAGTTGCATATGGATCAAGAGCGCTCACAGATTGTCAACGTCGATATGCACAAATTGAGAAGGAACTGCTTGCGATAGTATATGGATGTGAAAAGTTCCATCAATATGTATATGGCAGAGAAGTGCAAGTAGAAAGCGACCACAAGCCACTGGAGTGCATCTTCAAAAAACCTCTACATCAAACTCCATTGAGACTACAAAGAATGTTGCTCAGACTTCAAAGGTACAATCTAAAAGTCAAGTACAAGCCAGGTAAAGAAATGCACATTGCAGATGCATTGAGTCGTGCTTACCTTGATGAATGCGACGAAGAACTGCTTGAAGAGGAGCTAGAGGTAAATTTCATCACATCTCAGCTGCCTGTGACGGAGAAGAAACTGCAAGAGTTCAGAAAAGAAACAGCTGAAGATCCTGAAATGCAGAAACTGAAAGAATACAGCATAAAAGGATGGCCTATAGAAAAAAGGGCTGTACACAAAGACGTACAGAAGTATTGGACACACAAAGAGGAAATAAGTTTTACATCAGGACTTGTGTTCAAAGCGTCCAAACTTGTAATACCAAACAAAATGAGAAAGCAGATGTTGGATAAAATTCATGAATCACATCTCGGCATGGTAAAATCTAAAGAAAGAGCAAGAGATATCATTTATTGGCCGGGAATGTCAAATGAGATTGAGAAAATGGTATCTGAATGTGCCACGTGCAACACTCATCGAAACAGTCACACAAAAGAACCACTAATATCTCATGCCGTGCCAGACAGACCATGGGCAAAAGTTGGTACTGATTTGTTTCAGCACAATGGTTCTGAATATGTGATGTGTGTGGACTACTACTCCAAGTTTCCAGAGATTGCAAAGTTGAATGACACTACCAGCAGAAGTGTAATACTTGCAATGAAATCACTGTTTGCAAGACATGGTATACCTGATGTGGTAATTTCAGATAATGGTCCACAATATGCCAGTCGAGAATTCAAGTGTTTTGCAGATAACTGGGAGTTCGAGCACAAAACATCTAGTCCGAGATATGCTCAATCTAATGGACAAGCAGAAAGAATGATCCAAACCATCAAGAGAATGCTCACAAAGTCACAAGATGAGAATGGAGATCCATATATTGCGTTGCTGGAATACCGCAATACTCCACTAGATGGCATTGGTTTGTCACCGGCACAAATTCTAATGGGAAGAAGATTGAAAACTAAATTGCCAACTTCGAGCAAATTGTTGACTCCAAAAGGAAGTAAGAAAGTTCAAGAGAAACTCAAACAGAGGCAGTCAAAGCAAAAGTTTTATTTTGACAAAAACACCAAACAGTTGCCAGAGATATCACCAGGAGACATAGTGAGAGTGCAGCAAGGACAAATCTGGAATCCTGCAACAGTTTTGAAGAAACATGACTCGCCGAGATCGTATGTTCTTTGCACACCTGATGGAAGGATCTACAGAAGAAACAGAAAGCATCTGTTAAAGACAAAAGAACAAAACTTTCCATCAGCAAGAGATCAGGATGACTTTAATACTGAGCAAGAAACAAATGCAAAGTCAGAGAGAGAGATGAATCCTGATTTACCTGTCATGGTAAAACAAGCACATCAAAATGGTTCAACTGAAGAACAGACAAAGCCAAACATCATCACGAAATCAGGAAGAGAGATTAAAATCCCTTCTAGATTTAGAGACTATCACATGCACTAGCATTGAGTACAATGCATCAGAGTAAATGTTTATTGTCATAAGTATTAATGCCTGTTTGTGAAAGCATTAGTAAACGTTGAAATAAGTTTAAGAGTTGTTAAAAAAAAAAAAAAAAAAAAAGGGGGATGTAATGTATTCTATGTAACGTGTGATACGTAAGGGATGACGTAAGAGGAATAAAACAAGAAGCATGGAGTTCAGAAGCAATCTGCGTGTCGTCTGATTTGTTTAAGTAAAACAAACGATAATACGTTAAACAGGCGTATAATTTGGGTAAATGTGTAGCCTAGCCATCTAGATTTTTTTTTTTTTTTTTATCTAGATAGATCTTTATCACATCTTCACGGACACAACAATGATTTCCCTCGTGTGTTAATATTTTTCCTTGTAATAATGTATGATTTGCAAAAATGAAAACTGCTGCGTCTGTTTATATTAGAGAATCAAAGTGGATGCGCGTTAACACGCTACATTATGGCCAAGCACGCGCCCTTAAAATACCATATCACTAACGCGCGGCGCCGCTGTCTTTAGACTGTTTTTTTCCTGGTCAGTGGCGGAGTTGCTTTCTAAACCTGGAAAATATCACCAGGGAACGTTTGCGCCGGAACACACTCCTCTTTTCACTGAACCGCCCCCACGAGCGCAAGTTCATTTCCTAATTTACCGACGTGCGTCTGTGGAGGGAAGAGTCCGCTGTGCGCGGGTGCAGAATAGGAATGATACATGCGGCGGTGTTCAAAGTCAATTGCGCTGGGTGCAAGATACGGCCCTGTGTGTTCATGTTGTATTGTAAAACACTTTTGCTGCTATTGCGGTGTGATACGGGTCAGGTTAGGGACAGGTGTGCTGGTATGGGTAAGGTTAAGGGTGGGTTAAGGTGTAAGGGAAGGGTCAACTGTGTAATTACAAATATAATTACATAAATTAATTACATGCTGTTATTTTAAAAATAAAAGTACAATGTAAAAACATGTATGTACACAATAAGTCCATTGTATTAAATAGTTAATTTCAATGGAAGTACATAGTACTTAAAGCCACTTAATATAAAGTGGGACCCTAATATATTTAGTATATATAACTATATACATATGCATGATTATACTTCTCAGAGGGCTGACATTTCTGTATTTAAAATCCTTTTTGTATTGATTTCATATAATAATCGAATTTTCAGAGATTTTGAATTTGTGGTTTTCATAAGCTGTAAGCCATAATCATCAAAATTATAACTTTTGCACAATATTTTTGAGTATTTTCTAGTTTCACCTGTGTATATATATCTACATATTTATAAATATTTTCCTCAAGCAATTCAATTTATTTAATTTTTGATAACTGATGGTTTGATTTTTTTAATTGTATATGTTTATCTATGCATATTGTGATCTCTGATGCCTGTGTGAACATTATATATATAAAGTCACATAATGAAGACAGACTTCATGGCCAGTTCACTTCACTGTTCACACACACACACACACACATCTCAGTGAGGGTTGTGTAGTGTTTTACTCTCAGTGTGTTTGAGTGACAGTGTGTGTTATCTCAGTGAGGGTTGTGTAGTGTTTTACTCTCAGTGTGTTTGAGTGACAGTGTGTGTTATCTCAGTGAGGGTTGTGTAGTGTTTTACTCTCAGTGTGTTCGAGTGACAGTGTGTGTTATCTAAGTGAGGGTTGTGTAGTGTTTTACTCTCAGTGTGTTCGAGTGACAGTGTATGTTATCTCAGTGAGGGTTGTGTAGTGTTTTACTCTCAGTGTGTTCTGAGTGACAGTGTGTGTTATCTCAGTGAGGGTTGTGTAGTGTTTTACTCTCAGTGTGTTCTGAGTGACAGTGTGTGTTATCTCAGTGAGGGTTGTGTAGTGTTTTACTCTCAGTGTGTTCTGAGTGACAGTGTGTGTTATCTCAGTGAGGGTTGTGTAGTGTTTTACTCTCAGTGTGTTCGAGTGACAGTGTGTGTTATCTCAGTGAGGGTTGTGTAGTGTTTTACTCTCAGTGTGTTTGAGTGACAGTGTGTGTTATCTCAGTGAGGGTTGTGTAGTGTTTTACTCTCAGTGTGTTCGAGTGACAGTGTGTGTTATCTAAGTGAGGGTTGTGTAGTGTTTTACTCTCAGTGTGTTCGAGTGACAGTGTATGTTATCTCAGTGAGGGTTGTGTAGTGTTTTACTCTCAGTGTGTTCGAGTGACAGTGTGTGTTATCTAAGTGAGGGTTGTGTAGTGTTTTACTCTCAGTGTGTTCTGAGTGACAGTGTGTGTTATCGCAGTGAGGGTTGTGTAGTGTTTTACTCTCAGTGTGTTCTGAGTGACAGTGTGTGTTATCTCAGTGAGGGTTGTGTAGTGTTTTACTCTCAGTGTGTTCGAGTGACAGTGTGTGTTATCTCAGTGAGGGTTGTGTAGTGTTTTACTCTCAGTGTGTTCTGAGTGACAGTGTGTGTTATCTCAGTGAGGGTTGTGTAGTGTTGTACTCTCAGTGTGTTCTGAGTGACAGTGTGTGTTATCTCAGTGAGGGTTGTGTAGTGTTTTACTCTCAGTGTGTTCTGAGTGACAGTGTGTGTTATCTAAGTGAGGGTTGTGTAGTGTTTTACTCTCAGTGTGTTCGAGTGACAGTGTGTGTTATCTCAGTGAGGGTTGTGTAGTGTTTTTACTCTCAGTGTGTTCTGAGTGACAGTGTGTGTTATCTCAGTGAGGGTTGTGTAGTGTTTTACTCTCAGTGTGTTCTGAGTGACAGTGTGTGTTATCTCAGTGAGGGTTGTGTAGTGTTTTACTCTCAGTGTGTTCTGAGTGATAGTGTGTGTTATCTCAGTGAGGGTTGTGTAGTGTTTTACTCTCAGTGTGTTCGAGTGACAGTGTGTGTTATCTCAGTGAGGGTTGTGTAGTGTTTTACTCTCAGTGTGTTCTGAGTGACAGTGTGTGTTATCTCAGTGAGGGTTGTGTAGTGTTTTACTCTCAGTGTGTTCTGAGTGATAGTGTGTGTTATCTCAGTGAGGGTTGTGTAGTGTTTTACTCTCAGTGTGTTCTGAGTGACAGTGTGTGTTATCTCAGTGAGGGTTGTGTAGTGTTTTACTCTCAGTGTGTTTGAGTGACAGTGTGTGTTATCTCAGTGAAGGTTGTGTAGTGTTTTACTCTCAGTGTGTTCGAGTGACAGTGTGTGTTATCTCAGTGAAGGTTGTGTAGTGTTTTACTCTCAGTGTGTTCGAGTGACAGTGTGTGTTATCTCAGTGAGGGTTGTGTAGTGTTTTACTCTCAGTGTGTTCGAGTGACAGTGTGTGTTATCTCAGTGAGGGTTGTGTAGTGTTTTACTCTCAGTGTGTTCGAGTGACAGTGTGTGTTATCTCAGTGAGGGTTGTGTAGTGTTTTACTCTCAGTGTGTTTGAGTGACAGTGTGTGTTATCTCAGTGAGGGTTGTGTAGTGTTTTACTCTCAGTGTGTTCGAGTGACAGTGTGTGTTATCTAAGTGAGGGTTGTGTAGTGTTTTACTCTCAGTGTGTTCGAGTGACAGTGTGTGTTATCTCAGTGAGGGTTGTGTAGTGTTTTACTCTCAGTGTGTTCGAGTGACAGTGTGTGTTATCTCAGTGAGGGTTGTGTAGTGTTTTACTCTCAGTGTGTTCTGAGTGACAGTGTGTGTTATCTCAGTGAGGGTTGTGTAGTGTTTTACTCTCAGTGTGTTTGAGTGACAGTGTGTGTTATCTCAGTGAGGGTTGTGTAGTGTTTTACTCTCAGTGTGTTCTGAGTGACAGTGTGTGTTATCTCAGTGAGGGTTGTGTAGTGTTGTACTCTCAGTGTGTTCTGAGTGACAGTGTGTGTTATCTCAGTGAGGGTTGTGTAGTGTTTTACTCTCAGTGTGTTCTGAGTGACAGTGTGTGTTATCTAAGTGAGGGTTGTGTAGTGTTTTACTCTCAGTGTGTTCGAGTGACAGTGTGTGTTATCTCAGTGAGGGTTGTGTAGTGTTTTTACTCTCAGTGTGTTCTGAGTGACAGTGTGTGTTATCTCAGTGAGGGTTGTGTAGTGTTTTACTCTCAGTGTGTTCTGAGTGACAGTGTGTGTTATCTCAGTGAGGGTTGTGTAGTGTTTTACTCTCAGTGTGTTCTGAGTGATAGTGTGTGTTATCTCAGTGAGGGTTGTGTAGTGTTTTACTCTCAGTGTGTTCGAGTGACAGTGTGTGTTATCTCAGTGAGGGTTGTGTAGTGTTTTACTCTCAGTGTGTTTGAGTGACAGTGTGTGTTATCTCAGTGAAGGTTGTGTAGGGTTTTACTCTCAGTGTGTTCGAGTGACAGTGTGTGTTATCTCAGTGAAGGTTGTGTAGTGTTTTACTCTCAGTGTGTTCGAGTGACAGTGTGTGTTATCTCAGTGAGGGTTGTGTAGTGTTTTTACTCTCAGTGTGTTCGAGTGACAGTGTGTGTTATCTCAGTGAGGGTTGTGTAGTGTTTTACTCTCAGTGTGTTCGAGTGACAGTGTGTGTTATCTCAGTGAGGGTTGTGTAGTGTTTTACTCTCAGTGTGTTCGAGTGACAGTGTGTGTTATCTCAGTGAGGGTTGTGTAGTGTTTTAATCTCAGTGTGTTCGAGTGACAGTGTGTGTTATCTCAGTGAGGGTTGTGTAGTGTTTTACTCTCAGTGTGTTTGAGTGACAGTGTGTGTTATCTCAGTGAGGGTTGTGTAGTGTTTTAATCTCAGTGTGTTCGAGTGACAGTGTGTGTTATCTCAGTGAGGGTTGTGTAGTGTTTTACTCTCAGTGTGTTCGAGTGACAGTGTGTGTTATCTCAGTGAGGGTTGTGTAGTGTTTTACTCTCAGTGTGTTTGAGTGACAGTGTGTGTTATCTCAGTGAAGGTTGTGTAGCGTTTACTCTCAGTGTGTTCGAGTGACAGTGTGTGTTATCTCAGTGAGGGTTGTGTAGTGTTTTACTCTCAGTGTGTTCGAGTGACAGTGTGTGTTATCTCAGTGAGGGTTGTGTAGTGTTTTACTCTCAGTGTGTTCGAGTGACAGTGTGTGTTATCTCAGTGAGGGTTGTGTAGTGTTTTACTCTCAGTGTGTTCGAGTGACAGTGTGTGTTATCTCAGTGAGGGTTGTGTAGTGTTTTAATCTCAGTGTGTTCGAGTGACAGTGTGTGTTATCTCAGTGAGGGTTGTGTAGTGTTTTACTCTCAGTGTGTTCGAGTGACAGTGTGTGTTATCTCAGTGAGGGTTGTGTAGTGTTTTACTCTCAGTGTGTTCGAGTGACAGTGTGTGTTATCTCAGTGAGGGTTGTGTAGTGTTTTACTCTCAGTGTGTTCGAGTGACAGTGTGTGTTATCTCAGTGAGGGTTGTGTAGTGTTTTAATCTCAGTGTGTTCGAGTGACAGTGTGTGTTATCTCAGTGAGGGTTGTGTAGTGTTTTACTCTCAGTGTGTTCGAGTGACAGTGTGTGTTATCTCAGTGAGGGTTGTGTAGTGTTTTTACTCTCAGTGTGTTCTGAGTGACAGTGTGTGTTATCTCAGTGAGGGTTTTGTAGTGTTTTACTCTCAGTGTGTTCGAGTGACAGTGTGTGTTATCTCAGTGAGGGTTGTGTAGTGTTTTACTCTCAGTGTGTTCTGAGTGACAGTGTGTGTTATCTCAGTGAGGGTTGTGTAGTGTTTTACTCTCAGTGTGTTCTGAGTGACAGTGTGTGTTATCTCAGTGAGGGTTGTGTAGTGTTTTACTCTCAGTGTGTTTGAGTGACAGTGTGTGTTATCTCAGTGAGGGTTGTGTAGTGTTTTACTCTCAGTGTGTTCGAGTGACAGTGTGTGTTATCTAAGTGAGGGTTGTGTAGTGTTTTACTCTCAGTGTGTTCGAGTGACAGTGTGTGTTATCTCAGTGAGGGTTGTGTAGTGTTTTACTCTCAGTGTGTTTGAGTGACAGTGTGTGTTATCTCAGTGAGGGTTGTGTAGTGTTTTACTCTCAGTGTGTTCGAGTGACAGTGTGTGTTATCTAAGTGAGGGTTGTGTAGTGTTTTACTCTCAGTGTGTTTGAGTGACAGTGTGTGTTATCTCAGTGAGGGTTGTGTAGTGTTTTACTCTCAGTGTGTTCTGAGTGACAGTGTGTGTTATCTCAGTGAGGGTTGTGTAGTGTTGTACTCTCAGTGTGTTCTGAGTGACAGTGTGTGTTATCTCAGTGAGGGTTGTGTAGTGTTTTACTCTCAGTGTGTTCTGAGTGACAGTGTGTGTTATCTAAGTGAGGGTTGTGTAGTGTTTTACTCTCAGTGTGTTCGAGTGACAGTGTGTGTTATCTCAGTGAGGGTTGTGTAGTGTTTTTACTCTCAGTGTGTTCTGAGTGACAGTGTGTGTTATCTCAGTGAGGGTTGTGTAGTGTTTTACTCTCAGTGTGTTCTGAGTGACAGTGTGTGTTATCTCAGTGAGGGTTGTGTAGTGTTTTACTCTCAGTGTGTTCTGAGTGATAGTGTGTGTTATCTCAGTGAGGGTTGTGTAGTGTTTTACTCTCAGTGTGTTCGAGTGACAGTGTGTGTTATCTCAGTGAGGGTTGTGTAGTGTTTTACTCTCAGTGTGTTTGAGTGACAGTGTGTGTTATCTCAGTGAAGGTTGTGTAGTGTTTTACTCTCAGTGTGTTCGAGTGACAGTGTGTGTTATCTCAGTGAAGGTTGTGTAGTGTTTTACTCTCAGTGTGTTCGAGTGACAGTGTGTGTTATCTCAGTGAGGGTTGTGTAGTGTTTTACTCTCAGTGTGTTCGAGTGACAGTGTGTGTTATCTCAGTGAGGGTTGTGTAGTGTTTTACTCTCAGTGTGTTCGAGTGACAGTGTGTGTTATCTCAGTGAGGGTTGTGTAGTGTTTTACTCTCAGTGTGTTTGAGTGACAGTGTGTGTTATCTCAGTGAGGGTTGTGTAGTGTTTTACTCTCAGTGTGTTCGAGTGACAGTGTGTGTTATCTAAGTGAGGGTTGTGTAGTGTTTTTACTCTCAGTGTGTTCTGAGTGACAGTGTGTGTTATCTCAGTGAGGGTTGTGTAGTGTTGTACTCTCAGTGTGTTCTGAGTGACAGTGTGTGTTATCTCAGTGAGGGTTGTGTAGTGTTTTACTCTCAGTGTGTTCTGAGTGACAGTGTGTGTTATCTAAGTGAGGGTTGTGTAGTGTTTTACTCTCAGTGTGTTCGAGTGACAGTGTGTGTTATCTCAGTGAGGGTTGTGTAGTGTTTTTACTCTCAGTGTGTTCTGAGTGACAGTGTGTGTTATCTCAGTGAGGGTTGTGTAGTGTTTTACTCTCAGTGTGTTCTGAGTGACAGTGTGTGTTATCTCAGTGAGGGTTGTGTAGTGTTTTACTCTCAGTGTGTTCTGAGTGATAGTGTGTGTTATCTCAGTGAGGGTTGTGTAGTGTTTTACTCTCAGTGTGTTCGAGTGACAGTGTGTGTTATCTCAGTGAGGGTTGTGTAGTGTTTTACTCTCAGTGTGTTTGAGTGACAGTGTGTGTTATCTCAGTGAAGGTTGTGTAGTGTTTTACTCTCAGTGTGTTCGAGTGACAGTGTGTGTTATCTCAGTGAAGGTTGTGTAGTGTTTTACTCTCAGTGTGTTCGAGTGACAGTGTGTGTTATCTCAGTGAGGGTTGTGTAGTGTTTTACTCTCAGTGTGTTCGAGTGACAGTGTGTGTTATCTCAGTGAGGGTTGTGTAGTGTTTTACTCTCAGTGTGTTCGAGTGACAGTGTGTGTTATCTCAGTGAGGGTTGTGTAGTGTTTTACTCTCAGTGTGTTCGAGTGACAGTGTGTGTTATCTCAGTGAGGGTTGTGTAGTGTTTTAATCTCAGTGTGTTCGAGTGACAGTGTGTGTTATCTCAGTGAGGGTTGTGTAGTGTTTTACTCTCAGTGTGTTTGAGTGACAGTGTGTGTTATCTCAGTGAGGGTTGTGTAGTGTTTTAATCTCAGTGTGTTCGAGTGACAGTGTGTGTTATCTCAGTGAGGGTTGTGTAGTGTTTTACTCTCAGTGTGTTTCGAGTGACAGTGTGTGTTATCTCAGTGAGGGTTGTGTAGTGTTTTACTCTCAGTGTGTTTGAGTGACAGTGTGTGTTATCTCAGTGAAGGTTGTGTAGTGTTTTACTCTCAGTGTGTTCGAGTGACAGTGTGTGTTATCTCAGTGAGGGTTGTGTAGTGTTTTACTCTCAGTGTGTTCGAGTGACAGTGTGTGTTATCTCAGTGAGGGTTGTGTAGTGTTTTACTCTCAGTGTGTTCGAGTGACAGTGTGTGTTATCTCAGTGAGGGTTGTGTAGTGTTTTAATCTCAGTGTGTTCGAGTGACAGTGTGTGTTATCTCAGTGAGGGTTGTGTAGTGTTTTACTCTCAGTGTGTTCGAGTGACAGTGTGTGTTATCTCAGTGAGGGTTGTGTAGTGTTTTACTCTCAGTGTGTTCGAGTGACAGTGTGTGTTATCTCAGTGAGGGTTGTGTAGTGTTTTACTCTCAGTGTGTTCGAGTGACAGTGTGTGTTATCTCAGTGAGGGTTGTGTAGTGTTTTAATCTCAGTGTGTTCGAGTGACAGTGTGTGTTATCTCAGTGAGGGTTGTGTAGTGTTTTACTCTCAGTGTGTTCGAGTGACAGTGTGTGTTATCTCAGTGAGGGTTTTGTAGTGTTTTACTCTCAGTGTGTTCGAGTGACAGTGTGTGTTATCTCAGTGAGGGTTGTGTAGTGTTTTACTCTCAGTGTGTTCTGAGTGACAGTGTGTGTTATCTCAGTGAGGGTTGTGTAGTGTTTTACTCTCAGTGTGTTCTGAGTGACAGTGTGTGTTATCTCAGTGAGGGTTGTGTAGTGTTTTACTCTCAGTGTGTTCTGAGTGATAGTGTGTGTTATCTCAGTGAGGGTTGTGTAGTGTTTTACTCTCAGTGTGTTCTGAGTGATAGTGTGTGTTATCTCAGTGAGGGTTGTGTAGTGTTTTACTCTCAGTGTGTTTGAGTGACAGTGTGTGTTATCTCAGTGAGGGTTGTGTAGTGTTTTACTCTCAGTGTGTTCGAGTGACAGTGTGTGTTATCTCAGTGAGGGTTGTGTAGTGTTTTACTCTCAGTGTGTTTGAGTGTCAGTGTGTGTTATCTCAGTGAGGGTTGTGTAGTGTTTTACTCTCAGTGTGTTCTGAGTGACAGTGTGTGTTATCTCAGTGAGGGTTGTGTAGTGTTTTACTCTCAGTGTGTTTGAGTGACAGTGTGTGTTATCTCAGTGAAGGTTGTGTAGTGTTTTACTCTCAGTGTGTTCTGAGTGACAGTGTGTGTTATCTCAGTGAGGGTTGTGTAGTGTTTTTACTCTCAGTGTGTTCTGAGTGACAGTGTGTGTTATCTCAGTGAGGGTTGTGTAGTGTTTTACTCTCAGTGTGTTCGAGTGACAGTGTGTGTTATCTCATTGAGGGTTGTGTAGTGTTTTACTCTCAGTGTGTTCTGAGTGACAGTGTGTGTTATCTCAGTGAGGGTTGTGTAGTGTTTTACTCTCAGTGTGTTCTGAGTGACAGTGTGTGTTATCTCAGTGAAGGTTGTGTAGTGTTTTACTCTCAGTGTGTTCGAGTGACAGTGTGTGTTATCTCAGTGAGGGTTGTGTAGTGTTTTACTCTCAGTGTGTTCTGAGTGACAGTGTGTGTTATCTCAGTGAGGGTTGTGTAGTGTTTTACTCTCAGTGTGTTCGAGTGACAGTGTGTGTTATCTCAGTGAGGGTTGTGTAGTGTTTTACTCTCAGTGTGTTCTGAGTGACAGTGTGTGTTATCTCAGTGAGGGTTGTGTAGTGTTTTACTCTCAGTGTGTTCTGAGTGACAGTGTGTGTTATCTCAGTGAGGGTTGTGTAGTGTTTTACTCTCAGTGTGTTCTGAGTGACAGTGTGTGTTATCTCAGTGAGGGTTGTGTAGTGTTTTACTCTCAGTGTGTTCTGAGTGACAGTGTGTGTTATCTCAGTGAGGGTTGTGTAGTGTTTTACTCTCAGTGTGTTCGAGTGACAGTGTGTGTTATCTCAGTGAGGGTTGTGTAGTGTTTTACTCTCAGTGTGTTCTGAGTGACAGTGTGTGTTATCTCAGTGAGGGTTGTGTAGTGTTTTACTCTCAGTGTGTTCTGAGTGACAGTGTGTGTTATCTCAGTGAGGGTTGTGTAGTGTTTTTACTCTCAGTGTGTTCGAGTGACAGTGTGTGTTATCTCAGTGAGGGTTGTGTAGTGTTTTACTCTCAGTGTGTTCTGAGTGACAGTGTGTGTTATCTCAGTGAGGGTTGTGTAGTGTTTTTACTCTCAGTGTGTTCGAGTGACAGTGTGTGTTATCTCAGTGAGGGTTGTGTAGTGTTTTACTCTCAGTGTGTTCGAGTGACAGTGTGTGTTATCTCAGTGAAGGTTGTGTAGTGTTTTACTCTCAGTGTGTTCTGAGTGACAGTGTGTGTTATCTCAGTGAGGGTTGTGTAGTGTTTTTACTCTCAGTGTGTTCGAGTGACAGTGTGTGTTATCTCAGTGAGGGTTGTGTAGTGTTTTACTCTCAGTGTGTTTGAGTGACAGTGTGTGTTATCTCAGTGAAGGTTGTGTAGTGTTTTACTCTCAGTGTGTTCTGAGTGACAGTGTGTGTTATCTCAGTGAGGGTTGTGTAGTGTTTTACTCTCAGTGTGTTCTGAGTGACAGTGTGTGTTATCTCAGTGAGGGTTGTGTAGTGTTTTACTCTCAGTGTGTTCGAGTGACAGTGTGTGTTATCTCAGTGAGGGTTGTGTAGTGTTTTACTCTCAGTGTGTTCTGAGTGACAGTGTGTGTTATCTCAGTGAGGGTTGTGTAGTGTTTTACTCTCAGTGTGTTCTGAGTGACAGTGTGTGTTATCTCAGTGAGGGTTGTGTAGTGTTTTACTCTCAGTGTGTTCTGAGTGACAGTGTGTGTTATCTCAGTGAGGGTTGTGTAGTGTTTTACTCTCAGTGTGTTCTGAGTGACAGTGTGTGTTATCTCAGTGAGGGTTGTGTAGTGTTTTACTCTCAGTGTGTTCTGAGTGATAGTGTGTGTTATCTCAGTGAGGGTTGTGTAGTGTTTTTACTCTCAGTGTGTTCGAGTGACAGTGTGTGTTATCTCAGTGAGGGTTGTGTAGTGTTTTACTCTCAGTGTGTTCTGAGTGACAGTGTGTGTTATCTCAGTGAGGGTTGTGTAGTGTTTTACTCTCAGTGTGTTCTGAGTGACAGTGTGTGTTATCTCAGTGAGGGTTGTGTAGTGTTTTACTCTCAGTGTGTTCTGAGTGATAGTGTGTGTTATCTCAGTGAGGGTTGTGTAGTGTTTTACTCTCAGTGTGTTCTGAGTGACAGTGTGTGTTATCTCAGTGAAGGGTTGTGTAGTGTTTTACTCTCAGTGTGTTCGAGTGACAGTGTGTGTTATCTCAGTGAAGGTTGTGTAGTGTTTTACTCTCAGTGTGTTCTGAGTGACAGTGTGTGTTATCTCAGTGAGGTTGTGTAGTGTTTTACTCTCAGTGTGTTCGAGTGACAGTGTGTGTTATCTCAGTGAAGGTTGTGTAGTGTTTTACTCTCAGTGTGTTCGAGTGACAGTGTGTGTTATCTCAGTGAAGGTTGTGTAGTGTTGTACTCTCAGTGTGTTCGAGTGACAGTGTGTGTTATCTCAGTGAGGGTTGTGTAGTGTTTTACTCTCAGTGTGTTCGAGTGACAGTGTGTGTTATCTCAGTGAAGGTTGTGTAGTGTTTTACTCTCAGTGTGTTCTGAGTGACAGTGTGTGTTATCTCAGTGAAGGTTGTGTAGTGTTTTACTCTCAGTGTGTTCGAGTGACAGTGTGTGTTATCTCAGTGAAGGTTGTGTAGTGTTTTACTCTCAGTGTGTTCGAGTGACAGTGTGTGTTATCTCAGTGAAGGTTGTGTAGTGTTTTACTCTCAGTGTGTTCTGAGTGACAGTGTGTGTTATCTCAGTGAAGGTTGTGTAGTGTTTTACTCTCAGTGTGTTTCGAGTGACAGTGTGTGTTATCTCAGTGAAGGTTGTGTAGTGTTTTACTCTCAGTGTGTTCTGAGTGACAGTGTGTGTTATCTCAGTGAGGGTTGTGTAGTGTTTTACTCTCAGTGTGTTCTGAGTGACAGTGTGTGTTATCTCAGTGAGGGTTGTGTAGTGTTTTACTCTCAGTGTGTTCGAGTGACAGTGTGTGTTATCTCAGTGAGGGTTGTGTAGTGTTTTACTCTCAGTGTGTTCTGAGTGACAGTGTGTGTTATCTCAGTGAGGGTTGTGTAGTGTTTTTACTCTCAGTGTGTTCGAGTGACAGTGTGTGTTATCTCAGTGAAGGTTGTGTAGTGTTTTACTCTCAGTGTGTTTGAGTGACAGTGTGTGTTATCTCAGTGAAGGTTGTGTAGTGTTTTACTCTCAGTGTGTTCTGAGTGACAGTGTGTGTTATCTCAGTGAGGGTTGTGTAGTGTTTTACTCTCAGTGTGTTCTGAGTGACAGTGTGTGTTATCTCAGTGAGGGTTGTGTAGTGTTTTACTCTCAGTGTGTTTGAGTGACAGTGTGTGTTATCTCAGTGAAGGTTGTGTAGTGTTTTACTCTCAGTGTGTTCTGAGTGTCAGTGTGTGTTATCTCAGTGAAGGTTGTGTAGTGTTTTACTCTCAGTGTGTTCGAGTGACAGTGTGTGTTATCTCAGTGAGGGTTGTGTAGTGTTTTACTCTCAGTGTGTTCGAGTGACAGTGTGTGTTATCTCAGTGAAGGTTGTGTAGTGTTTTACTCTCAGTGTGTTCTGAGTGACAGTGTGTGTTATCTCAGTGAGGGTTGTGTAGTGTTTTACTCTCAGTGTGTTCTGAGTGACAGTGTGTGTTATCTCAGTGAGGGTTGTGTAGTGTTTTTACTCTCAGTGTGTTCTGAGTGACAGTGTGTGTTATCTCAGTGAGGGTTGTGTAGTGTTTTACTCTCAGTGTGTTCTGAGTGACAGTGTGTGTTATCTCAGTGAGGGTTGTGTAGTGTTTTACTCTCAGTGTGTTCGAGTGACAGTGTGTGTTATCTCAGTGAGGGTTGTGTAGTGTTTTACTCTCAGTGTGTTCTGAGTGACAGTGTGTGTTATCTCAGTGAGGGTTGTGTAGTGTTTTACTCTCAGTGTGTTCTGAGTGACAGTGTGTGTTATCTCAGTGAGGGTTGTGTAGTGTTTTACTCTCAGTGTGTCTGAGTGACAGTGTGTGTTATCTCAGTGAGGGTTGTGTAGTGTTTTACTCTCAGTGTGTTCGAGTGACAGTGTGTGTTATCTCAGTGAGGGTTGTGTAGTGTTTTACTCTCAGTGTGTTCGAGTGACAGTGTGTGTTATCTCAGTGAGGGTTGTGTAGTGTTTTACTCTCAGTGTGTTCTGAGTGACAGTGTGTGTTATCTCAGTGAGGGTTGTGTAGTGTTTTACTCTCAGTGTGTTCTGAGTGACAGTGTGTGTTATCTCAGTGAGGGTTGTGTAGTGTTTTACTCTCAGTGTGTTCGAGTGACAGTGTGTGTTATCTCAGTGAGGGTTGTGTAGTGTTTTACTCTCAGTGTGTTCTGAGTGACAGTGTGTGTTATCTCAGTGAGGGTTGTGTAGTGTTTTACTCTCAGTGTGTTCGAGTGACAGTGTGTGTTATCTCAGTGAGGGTTGTGTAGTGTTTTACTCTCAGTGTGTTCTGAGTGACAGTGTGTGTTATCTCAGTGAGGGTTGTGTAGTGTTTTACTCTCAGTGTGTTCGAGTGACAGTGTTTGTTATCTCAGTGAAGGTTGTGTAGTGTTTTACTCTCAGTGTGTTCGAGTGACAGTGTGTGTTATCTCAGTGAGGGTTGTGTAGTGTTTTACTCTCAGTGTGTTCTGAGTGACAGTGTGTGTTATCTCAGTGAGGGTTGTGTAGTGTTTTACTCTCAGTGTGTTCTGAGTGACAGTGTGTGTTATCTCAGTGAGGGTTGTGTAGTGTTTTACTCTCAGTGTGTTCTGAGTGATAGTGTGTGTTATCTCAGTGAGGGTTGTGTAGTGTTTTACTCTCAGTGTGTTCGAGTGACAGTGTGTGTTATCTCAGTGAGGGTTGTGTAGTGTTTTACTCTCAGTGTGTTCTGAGTGACAGTGTGTGTTATCTCAGTGAGGGTTGTGTAGTGTTTTACTCTCAGTGTGTTCGAGTGACAGTGTGTGTTATCTCAGTGAGGGTTGTGTAGTGTTTTACTCTCAGTGTGTTCTGAGTGACAGTGTGTGTTATCTCAGTGAGGGTTGTGTAGTGTTTTACTCTCAGTGTGTTCTGAGTGACAGTGTGTGTTATCTCAGTGAGGGTTGTGTAGTGTTTTACTCTCAGTGTGTTCGAGTGACAGTGTGTGTTATCTCAGTGAGGGTTGTGTAGTGTTTTACTCTCAGTGTGTTCTGAGTGACAGTGTGTGTTATCTCAGTGAGGGTTGTGTAGTGTTTTACTCTCAGTGTGTTCGAGTGACAGTGTGTGTTATCTCAGTGAGGGTTGTGTAGTGTTTTACTCTCAGTGTGTTCGAGTGACAGTGTGTGTTATCTCAGTGAAGGTTGTGTAGTGTTTTACTCTCAGTGTGTTCGAGTGACAGTGTGTGTTATCTCAGTGAGGGTTGTGTAGTGTTTTACTCTCAGTGTGTTCGAGTGACAGTGTGTGTTATCTCAGTGAGGGTTGTGTAGTGTTTTACTCTCAGTGTGTTCTGAGTGACAGTGTGTGTTATCTCAGTGAGGGTTGTGTAGTGTTTTACTCTCAGTGTGTTCGAGTGACAGTGTGTGTTATCTCAGTGAGGGTTGTGTAGTGTTTTACTCTCAGTGTGTTCTGAGTGACAGTGTGTGTTATCTCAGTGAGGGTTGTGTAGTGTTTTACTCTCAGTGTGTTCTGAGTGACAGTGTGTGTTATCTCAGTGAGGGTTGTGTAGTGTTTTACTCTCAGTGTGTTCGAGTGACAGTGTGTGTTATCTCAGTGAGGGTTGTGTAGTGTTTTACTCTCAGTGTGTTCTGAGTGACAGTGTGTGTTATCTCAGTGAGGGTTGTGTAGTGTTTTACTCTCAGTGTGTTCGAGTGACAGTGTGTGTTATCTCAGTGAGGGTTGTGTAGTGTTTTACTCTCAGTGTGTTCGAGTGACAGTGTGTGTTATCTCAGTGAAGGTTGTGTAGTGTTTTACTCTCAGTGTGTTCGAGTGACAGTGTGTGTTATCTCAGTGAGGGTTGTGTAGTGTTTTACTCTCAGTGTGTCCTGAGTGACAGTGTGTGTTATCTCAGTGAAGGTTGTGTAGTGTTTTACTCTCAGTGTGTTCGAGTGACAGTGTGTGTTATCTCAGTGAGGGTTGTGTAGTGTTTTACTCTCAGTGTGTTCTGAGTGACAGTGTGTGTTATCTCAGTGAGGGTTGTGTAGTGTTTTACTCTCAGTGTGTTCTGAGTGACAGTGTGTGTTATCTCAGTGAGGGTTGTGTAGTGTTTTACTCTCAGTGTGTTCTGAGTGATAGTGTGTGTTATCTCAGTGAGGGTTGTGTAGTGTTTTACTCTCAGTGTGTTCTGAGTGACAGTGTGTGTTATCTCAGTGAGGGTTGTGTAGTGTTTTACTCTCAGTGTGTTCGAGTGACAGTGTGTGTTATCTCAGTGAGGGTTGTGTAGTGTTTTACTCTCAGTGTGTTCTGAGTGACAGTGTGTGTTATCTCAGTGAGGGTTGTGTAGTGTTTTACTCTCAGTGTGTTCGAGTGACAGTGTGTGTTATCTCAGTGAGGGTTGTGTAGTGTTTTACTCTCAGTGTGTTCTGAGTGACAGTGTGTGTTATCTCAGTGAGGGTTGTGTAGTGTTTTACTCTCAGTGTGTTCTGAGTGACAGTGTGTGTTATCTCAGTGAGGGTTGTGTAGTGTTTTACTCTCAGTGTGTTCGAGTGACAGTGTGTGTTATCTCAGTGAGGGTTGTGTAGTGTTTTACTCTCAGTGTGTTCTGAGTGACAGTGTGTGTTATCTCAGTGAGGGTTGTGTAGTGTTTTACTCTCAGTGTGTTCGAGTGACAGTGTGTGTTATCTCAGTGAGGGTTGTGTAGTGTTTTACTCTCAGTGTGTTCGAGTGACAGTGTGTGTTATCTCAGTGAGGGTTGTGTAGTGTTTTACTCTCAGTGTGTTCGAGTGACAGTGTGTGTTATCTCAGTGAGGGTTGTGTAGTGTTTTACTCTCAGTGTGTTCTGAGTGACAGTGTGTGTTATCTCAGTGAAGGTTGTGTAGTGTTTTACTCTCAGTGTGTTCTGAGTGACAGTGTGTGTTATCTCAGTGAGGGTTGTGTAGTGTTTGGCGGCACTGAGCCTGATTTGAGCTGTGTGTTAAGAGTTGTGTTGCTTGGAGTGAGTTTTGCAGGTGATGTGAACTGTTTAGCTCAGGTGACTGTTGGTAGTGCAGACTGTAGTTAGAGTTTTGCACATGTAGCTCCAGTTGTGCTCACTGTCGTTTAGCAATCGAAAAAAACTGTAAGGTCTATTTTCATAATATAACTTTAAATATGCATTTTTTTATTTTTTTAAAAACATGTCAAGAGGGGACCTGAAACTCCATCCGTTGTCTGCCTTCAACAGGAAGTGTGTGTGTGTGTGTGTGTATGTGTGTGTGTCTGTGTCTGTGTCTGTGTGTGTGTCTGTGTCTGTGTCTGTGTCTGTGTCTGTGTCTGTGTCTGTGTGTGTGTGTGTGTGTGTGTGTGTGTGTGTGTGTGTGTGTGTGTGTGTGTGTGTGTGTGTGTGTGTGTGTGTGTGTGTGTGTGTGTGTGTGTCTGTGTGTGTGTGTGTGTGTGTGTAAAGCTCAGGCTGACAGAGGGACTAGGATAAGTCCGAGTATAACCGTATGAGGGCATTAGATTAGATGTGTTGCACTGACAGCTCATGATTAGAGGACGGCCCTTGAGACGGGGTCAGTACTTCTAGAGGACCAGTGGTTACGTTCACACTGTAAATTATAAAGAGTGATAACTGCATTTAAAGGTGCATTAAGCAACTTTACATGTTAAAAATACCCGTTTTCTAACCCATATGTTGTGTGGGTGCTTACACGAACCACAAAGGTAGTAAAATATCTTAATAAATACTCATTTTATTGATACAAAGTCATTAAAATCTGGTTTAAACATCCACCCTCACTCAGGAATGGCATGAAACAGACAACAATCCTTTACAGAAAGGAAACCAGACAAATCAAAATAAATCAACAAATCATTCCACAAAATAGGACAAATTAAATCAAAACCAAGGCAATCTTTAAAACATCAATTTTACCCTCAGGCCGCTCTGGTTACCGGGGTTCTCGGGAGCGCTTGCGATCCAATTCATTCTCAGCGCCGTATTTGTGTGGCGTCTTCACCATAGACATGTATCTATAGAGAGCCTAAGTCCCGCCCCTCCGCTTCCGGCTCATGGGACCTTATTTCGGAAAAAATATGTATGGAAGTCAATGGCGAGAGATAACTTATCTTTTTATTCCGTCTGAACTGTCCCCTGAACTACACATATGATGTTTGTCAATTTAAAAGGTAAATATGAAAGTCAAGAAAGTCGCAGTTTGTCATAAAACAGAAGAGTAACGTTTAGTTGTATGTGAAAATCGCTCGATGAACTACATCTCTCGTCTCGCACTATGTAGCCTACGTCACAAGATCCGTTGCTCGTATGTGTGTATTCTGGCTCAAAACACGAGTCAGGCATGACGGCGTAACGTTACGATTATAATGTAAGACTATAGAAAAAATGACAGACGTTAGCTTCAGTAAAGTTAGCTTCATTCATAGAGAGAAAAGGTATGACGTCGCATGTGCGCCTTCTGGGTTTGTAGTCTTTGTAATTACGTATTTTCACAGTCTTATACCTCAACAGTTTTACATCAAACTGCGACTTTCTTGACTTTAAAATGTATCTTTTAAATTGACAAACATCATATGTGGAATTCAGGGCACAATTCAAACGAGATCAAAATATTTGTTGTCTCTCGCCATTGACTACCATACAATATTTTTCCGAAATAAGGTCCCATGGTGGTCGACCGGAAGGGGAGGGACTTAGGCTCTCTATGGTCTTCACCGCATGAGTTTGGTGCATCACTTAAATCAGTCCGTGCTTGTCCCTTAAGTAGTATATGCACAGTTCGTCCCCCCACCCCGTTTAACCAGAGCTCAATGCCACACATACATGCTTAAACACTTGCCTGATGCTGAATGAGCCCTTCTCTGATCACTGAGATTGTCTCTATAATCCTGTACAGTAAAATAAATAAGAGGGATTCGGGCCGGAGTTTGAGACTGTGACGTATGCACGTTCACGGCACGCTCACATAGCGATGTCTGGCAGGTGTGTGTGTTCGCCGGCATTCTCCGCAGAAGATGGATTGTAAGAGACCTGCTCGTAGTTCATTTCAAACACCAACGCAAACTCCACGTAAGATAAAAAAAAGAAAACTTTTGTCTAGTGCCACCAAAAGGCCACATTGGACTCAGACAGGCGTCGGAATAAGACGAGAGTAAACATAGGGAAGGCTTTCAACAAATGGAGAGATCTCCGCTCTGCTTTTGCTATTCGATTAAAACAGTTCAAATATCTTGAGTGTGATATTAAATGCTGATATATAAGTTAGATAATTAGACACAAATGTTAAGCAAATTACTGCTTAATTATGATGTATTGCTATTGGAATATGCTACTTATCAGATCAATAAATCAGGCTAAACCCCCTCAACTCTTCAGCGGATTACGTTTGCCTGTTTGGCTTTTATGGTAAAGTGTGCATATCTGTTAATAACACTGGCTCAACACACATCTACTCTGAACACAGTTTATAGGCTATTCTTTGCATTGCTGTCAGTTTCACTTCTTTATTTGAGCAGTTTCCAGCATGCCATTAAACTCTAGAAATAAACTCTTGGTCTGTCTTCAGGAGCGCCACTAAACTGAGACGGCCCTGCTCTCGGTTATTGCAGCGGCTTCTCAACTATTACATGTGTTCATATGTTGGATCTGAACGAAACTGCACACGGTTCTCAACCACAGCTCGCTTCAGTGGACTTCTCTACAGACACGTCACACGCTCATGAAGGGGAATATCATATTTGTATCAAACCTCTGAGGAAAGGAGAAATATTAAACACAACTGCAGAAGTTTATTAAGAAAATGAAGAAAAGCTGCTAAAACCAGGAATGAACAGACAAGATACAAGAATCCTCAAATCATCTCCATCACACAGAACAGAGAGAGGATTATACAGTCTGAGTCTGTCCATTACTGTATTTAATATTATATTTAAAGCAGTTTACATATGAAGCACAAGAGAATGACTTTCAACACGGTAGGCTAATATCTATAAAACCCATATAAATGAGAATAAATCTGGCTTTTATATGTAAAACACACATTTGAATCAGTTTAAAGAGTTTTCCTCAGTTTTCTGAGAAGAAGAAAGTAAATCAATGACCAATCCTCTTGAGTTTTTGCTATTGTAAATATTGTTGCAGATCGGCTGTAAACTCATCAGTATTTTATTGTAATATTGTCGGCATCTCTATTTCCTCTGGGTGCTGCGAGTCCTTCCTCCCTGCAAAATAAAAGCATTGACTGACCTCTCGTCTGTGTTTTATCATGATTGCAGATGTTCAGATCAGACGAGTGTGAATCATCAGATTGTGTGCGGCTCAAACTCACCAGCTCTTCTTGCACAGATGATCTGAAGAAGAATCACAGTAGGAGCAGCAAACACTGCCATCTCAACAATAGTCACAATCACTGCAGGAAACATGAGAGGAAGAAGAGAAACTGGACATGACTGAAGTCAAGGGTCTTCAACTATCAACAGTTATTGATTGACTGATAGTTTAATGTTATAAAGCTGTCAGTATAAATGAACGTGTCGTACCTCTGTATAATAATCCAGCATTCACACTGACTTCAGTTTCTCCTGGATCTGTGGATCACGTCTGTTAGTTCAGTTCAACACATAACGCCACATATACACAACATCATCATCACACAATACTTGAACCTTGTGTAGGAGCTGCTGCTGTAGTTCGGCTTGAGTTCTTCTCAGAGTTTGAGCTTCTGACTGGAGTCGGTGTTGGTGAAGCGACTGGAGCTGCAGAAGATGAATGTGCAGACGCAGCACCTCCAGATTAAAGATCATTACGAGATTAAAGTCGAAACATTACGAGAATAAAGTCGAAACATTACGAGAATAAAGTCGAAACATTACGAGAATAAAATCGAAACATTACGAGATTAAAGTCGAAACATTACGAGATTAAAGTCGAAACATTACGAGAATAAAGTCGAAACATTACGAGATTAAAGTCGAAACATTACGAGATTAAAGTCGAAACATTACGAGATTAAAGTCGAAACATTACGAGAATAAAGTCGAAACATTACGAGATTAAAGTCGAAACATTACGAGAATAAAGTCGAAACATTACGAGATTAAAGTCGAAACATTACGAGAATAAAGTCGAAACATTACGAGAATAAAGTCGAAACATTACGAGATTAAAGTCGAAACATTACGAGAATAAAGTCGAAACATTACGAGAATAAAGTCGAAACATTACGAGATTAAAGTCGAAACATTACGAGATTAAAGTAGAAACATTACGAGATTAAAGTCGAAACATTACGAGAATAAAGTCGAAACATTACGAGATTAAAGTCGAAACATTACGAGATTAAAGTCGAAACATTACGAGATTAAAGTCGAAACATTACGAGAATAAAGTCGAAACATTACGAGATTAAAGTCGAAACATTACGAGATTAAAGTCGAAACATTACGAGAATAAAGTCGAAACATTACGAGATTAAAGTCGAAACATTACGAGAATAAAGTCGAAACATTACGAGAATAAAGTCGAAACATTACGAGATTAAAGTCGAAACATTACGAGATTAAAGTCGACACATTACGAGAATAAAGTCGAAACATTACGAGATTAAAGTCGAAACATTACGAGAATAAAGTCGAAACATTACGAGATTAAAGTCGAAACATTACGAGATTAAAGTCGAAACATTACGAGAATAAAGTCGAAACATTACGAGAATAAAGTCGAAACATTACGAGAATAAAGTCGAAACATTACGAGAATAAAGTCGAAACATTACGAGAATAAAGTCGAAACATTACGAGAATAAAGTCGAAACATTACGAGAATAAAGTCGAAACATTACGAGAATAAAGTCGAAACATTACGAGAATAAAGTCGAAACATTACGAGAATAAAGTCGAAACATTACGAGAATAAAGTCGAAACATTACGAGAATAAAGTCGAAACATTACGAGATTAAAGTCGAAACATTACGAGAATAAAGTCGAAACATTACGAGAATAAAGTCGAAACATTACGAGAATAAAGTCGAAACATTACGAGATTAAAGTCGAAACATTACGAGAATAAAGTCGTAACATTACGAGAATAAAGTCGAAACATTACGAGATTAAAGTCGAAACATTACGAGAATAAAGTCGAAACATTACGAGATTAAAGTCGAAACATTACGAGAATAAAGTCGAAACATTACGAGATTAAAGTCGAAACATTACGAGAATAAAGTCGAAACATTACGAGAATAAAGTCGAAACATTACGAGAATAAAGTCGAAACATTACGAGAATAAAGTCGAAACATTACGAGAATAAAGTCGAAACATTACGAGAATAAAGTCGAAACATTACGAGATTAAAGTCGAAACATTACGAGAATAAAGTCGAAACATTACGAGAATAAAGTCGAAACATTACGAGAATAAAGTCGAAACATTACGAGATTAAAGTCGAAACATTACGAGAATAAAGTCGTAACATTACGAGAATAAAGTCGAAACATTACGAGATTAAAGTCGAAACATTACGAGAATAAAGTCGAAACATTACGAGAATAAAGTCGAAACATTACGAGAATAAAGTCGAAACATTACGAGATTAAAGTCGAAACATTACGAGAATAAAGTCGAAACATTACGAGATTAAAGTCGAAACATTACGAGAATAAAGTCGAAACATTACGAGATTAAAGTCGAAACATTACGAGATTAAAGTCGAAACATTACGAGATTAAAGTCGAAACATTACGAGATTAAAGTCGAAACATTACGAGATTAAAGTCGAAACATTACGAGAATAAAGTCGAAACATTACGAGAATAAAGTCGAAACATTACGAGATTAAAGTCGAAACATTACGAGAATAAAGTCGAAACATTACGAGAATAAAGTCGAAACATTACGAGATTAAAGTCGAAACATTACGAGAATAAAGTCGGAACATTACGAGAATAAAGTCGAAACATTACGAGATTAAAGTCGAAACATTACGAGAATAAAGTCGAAACATTACGAGAATAAAGTCGAAACATTACGAGATTAAAGTCGAAACATTACGAGATTAAAGTCGAAACATTACGAGAATAAAGTCGAGACATTACGAGATTAAAGTCGAAACATTACGAGAATAAAGTCGAAACATTACGAGAATAAAGTCGAAACATTACGAGAATAAAGTCGAAACATTACGAGAATAAAGTCGAAACATTACGAGAATAAAGTCGAAACATTACGAGAATAAAGTCGAAACATTACGAGAATAAAGTCGAAACATTACGAGAATAAAGTCGGAACATTACGAGAATAAAGTCGAAACATTACGAGAATAAAGTCGAAACATTATGAGAATAAAGTCGAACACAACACATAACGCCACATATACACAACATCATCATCACACAATACTCGTGTTCCATCATCTCAGTTTACAGCGGCAGTCGTTGAGAAGAGAGATGTCACTGTATCATTTATTCCTGGTTTATATGAGAGAGAAACACAGTTGAGCTTCTGCAAATAAACCTTCAGCTTGAATGAATGACATAAGCCTTATAATTTATAAACCGGGTCCTGCATGGGTCATATTACTTCTGGTTTATGCAGTATACCATGCATGACCCGTGTAGGAGGCCAATATTGGGGATTATACGGATTGTTATGCAGTTTATGACTTTGACCACTAATATTGTACAGTCCCAAACCGTATGAAGGCCTCAGGAAGAGTCGAGCCAGTCTGTGGAAGTCTCCAGTAATCTGTCAGAAAAGAGTTTCTCACCTGAATACTTGACAGTGTATCTGACTGAGGTCTGGAGTTGATCTCCGTCAGTAACTTCACATCTCCACTCTCTGTTGTCATCTTCATTCAGGAGTGTTGTAGTCAGAGTGAGGATACAGCGATATGGTGATGATGATGATGATATCTGATATCTGGAGTCTGTCTTCAGATCAACACCAGTCTGACTCACCCACAACAGCTCATATCCCTCAGAACTGAACAAACGATGACCACAGTAGACAGAATACAACTGACAGGAGAGAGTCAGAGAGCGGCCCGGACTGATCTCAGTCTGTGAGGATGAAGATGAAGATGATGATGATGATGATGATGATGATGATGATGAAGATGATGATGATGATGATGATGATGAAGATGAAGACACTGAAACTGAACACAAGACACAAATCACAGACTCTTCAATCATCATCTGAGTTTAAAGGGAGAATCTGCCCTTTTTAAATTGACCACATAATCATAAACTAACCATGAAGAACATGCAGAAAAAGAATTGCAACATTTTCTTGTTGTTCTCCATTCACAGATTGTTCGCAGAAGTATGATCCATAATCTTCTCCTGTGACGTTCTTGATGTTCAGAGAGCAGTCAGACTCCAGACTCAGTCTCTCATGTCTCTCTGTGTCTTTATTCTTCATCCCTCCAGTAATCAGATCAACTGAACGTCTGAATCTGTCATAGTAGATCCATGTAGTTGATCTGCAGTCAGGAAGAGCTTTATAACAGGACAGACGGACACTTTCACCAGAACTGATGAACACATTCTCTCCACTGGTTCCTGAAACACAGTATATCTCAGTGATCATTATGATATATATTAATAAATGAGAACATAAAACACACCAGCATAAAAAGCAGAAGTTTTCACTCACAGTATTTTCCTCACTTAAAGCAAACAACACACTCTCCAGAATAAACTATTAGTCTTTATCAGAGAGCTGTTCAAATCACTGACACACTCTTAATATGAAGATAATCTTCATCATCAGATGTGTGAGTGACACTATGTCCAGTATCAGGAATAATACAGTATGATCTGTGTGTATCAATACACAACTCTGAGATCACAACGTGAATGTGTGCAAGAATAAAGTGAGCATGTTCAAATGAACTCTTTCCAGACTAATTCCACTAGATGTGTTTAGAGAAAATCCAGATGTCTTTACCTGTGAGAAGTGAAGAGAGAAGGATCAGTCCCAGCAGACACAGATCACACTTATCAGCCATCTTCTGTTTCTGTCAGTCTTCCTCTTCATTATATATAGTTACAGCTCCTCCTTTAAACATCATCAGCTCCTCCTTTAAACCTCATCAGCTCCTCCTGCGGTTATTCACTTCCTCTGATCCACTGAGTGTTTAAACCCGGTGCTATATAGGACACTATACAGTGTAACGTTGTCCTCTCTGTAGATCGGCTCATATAGACTCTGAACTGTGGACTTTAACACTGAGGATTTTGCTCTGTGGTCTTGAATACTCTTGACTCTGAGTGACTCAACGGTCCTCTACTAAACCCCCATGTGATGTGTTGAGTGCTGGATGTAAACCCGGGCTAGTGACTGGTTCATGGAATCTGGATTAAATCATCAGATTACACATATATATATTAGTTACATTACATTTTAATATACTTGTATTCAGACTACAGTTACTTTGTGTCACAGACATCACTGGTGACAATAAACACAAAGCCTAATGTTGCAGTGCATGATGGGAACCACCAATCAAAGCTCCAGTGGTTTCAGACAGGGCTCAGAATGAAGGATGAAATCATCATTATTGCTAATATACCGTATAACTGTTGAGCTGAGAGAACCTGAAGGTCGTGATGGAGAGATGAAGCTTTAAAGCTTTCCAGCCTGATGTGTTTAACAGTGGAGGATTTCTCCAGGCTTCGAATGCACACAGCGACCCCTGCTGGCCAGTGCTAATATCACGCAGATATTTCTTTATGCAGGGCTGCCAAGGCTGAGAAACACACACACACACACACACACACACACACACACACACACACACACACACACACACACACACACACACACACACACACACACACACACACACACACACAGGTCTGTAGAGGTGACGTCTGTAAAACTGCATATTTAAAGTTATATAATGAAAAATATATACATATACATGTTTGGGGATGTTTGAAAATATTTTGTATGTCATTTTTGTTTCTTCAAAATGAGCAGAAACACTAGTCCCCTGTTGGCCAGTGTAGAACGATAGTCCTCTGTGTTAGTAATATAGACGTGTGTGTGTGTGTGTGGCACTTAATGTATTGTACAATACATTACAAACGTATTGTAATGTATTGTAATACAATATATTTTTAACTCAAATATAGGTTAAAAATACCGGCGACAAAAGCAGAGGCGAGAAGGGCTTTTATCATTCATAATATTATTTTTCTTATTTAAAGCTTTCTCTTCCTAGACAGTTTCTATGCTTGGTTATGCAGTCCCTAACACACACCATTGCACACACACACACACACACACACTCACACACACGTCTATATTACTAACACAGAGGACTATCGTTCTACACTGGCCAAGAGGGGACTAGTGTTTCTGCTCATTTTGAAGAAACAAAAATGACATGCAAAATCTTTTCAAACATATATATGTATATTTTTTCATAATATAACTTATATATTACTAATATAACTTTTAATTTAAAAAAAAACATGCCAAGAAGGGTTCTGCAACTCTGACCGATGTCTACCTTCAACAGAGAACTGTGTGTGTGTGTGTGTGTGTGAACAGTGAAGTGAACTGGCCGTGAAGTCTGTCTTCATAATGCGACTTTATATATATATATATAATGTTCACACAGGAATCAGAGATCACAATATGCATAGATAAACATATACAATATACTGTAGCGACCAGTGATGCGCGGGTTGATCCAAAATGAGCGGGTGCCTGCGGTCACCCGCGGTTACCCGCGGTTACGAGTCATCCAAAAATATTTTTAATGATATTCGGATCGCGGTCGGTCGGGTCGTTTGAAATAAAGATGCCAATTAAACCTTTGTACTTTATATAGTACTAGACACAATGTTCTATGAAATTCATAGGTGTACACTTTATTGGCTGAATAACTGCGCGAGGATGACGCACGAGCTCAGTCAGAGATGACAGTGGGAAAACCTTATTTACCTTTTGAATGTTGAGCGCGTTATTTTGACTAAAAGCTGACGCGGGACAAAATGCCCGATTTCCCAACACGTTGAACTGAGCAATGCCATTGTGCCATTTTAATAGGCTTTTAAACGCATAGCCTATAGCTCAGTAATGTCAGTTTTATGTATTTGCTGAGAGGGGGCGGGGTTTTTGTTGGGAAAGTCGGGGGAGAGACGCGCAGCGCACTTCGATTAGACTGGATAAACACATGCAGCATCTTAATTGTTAAGAAAATGAAACGAATTAAATGAATAAATCAAGCCTTTATTACAAAACACTAGGCGATATCATACAGCATTCAGAAAAATGCGCACCCCAGCTAGTTCCTCCGTCTATGGCCCATGACGCGATGAGCATTTACTAGCTACTTTAAAAAAACGCGGGTCAGGAAGCGGGTCGGGTACAATATTTTCTTTCTTTTTTTTTGCGGTCCGAGTTGCGGGCGGGTTATTGAAAACGTCGGTCGGGTGCGGGTTGTTTATACATTGACCCGCGCATCACTGGTAGCGACTGTCAAAGGCTGTTATCTGCTATGTGTAACCCCGGGCGTGCTGTTGGTTGGTGGTCTGGGGAAAGGGGGCGGACCCCCTGGGGATATAGTGTTTGAGTTGAGGAAGTTCTCTCTCTTTGCTGTTCTGGGCGAGACACAGCCCTATGTTTGAATGCCTGAACGTTGTGCTTCTGTTCAATAAACCAGTTAACTGAACTCTAGCCTCCTGTGAGATGCTACATAAGAATGACCAAACCATCAGTTATAAGTAGATAGTGTCATTCTTGATTTTTTTTAAATAAATTTGTACAAAAGAAAACTTTACAAAATAAATTTGTCAGGGTAAACCCTAGCATTTTCTGTGGTTTATTTGAGAAGTTCCACCGCTTCTTGGACATTGGTAACAGAATTGTTTGGCCTGTTTTCTCACCTGTGAAACACCTGTAAAACACCTGTAAAACACCTGAGAAACACCTGAGAAACACCTGTGAAACACCTGAGAAACACCTGTGAAACACCTGAGAAACAACTGTAAAACACCTGAGAAACACCTGAGAAACACCTGTGAAACACCTGAGAAACACCTGTGAAACACCTGAGAAACAACTGTGAAACACCTGAGAAACACCTGTGAAACACCTGAGAAACACCTGTGAAACACCTGAGAAACACCTGAGAAACACCTGAGAAACACCTGTGAAACACCTGAGAAACACCTGAGAAACACCTGTGAAACACCTGAGAAACACCTGAGAAACACCTCAGAAACACCTGAGAAACACCTGTGAAACACCTGAGAAACACCTGAGAAACACCTGAGAAACACCTGAGAAACACCTGAGAAACACCTCAGAAACACCTGAGAAACACCTGAGAAACACCTGAGAAACACCTGAGAAACACCTGTGAAACACCTGAGAAACACCTGTGAAACACCTGAGAAACACCTGAGAAACACCTGAGAAACACCTGTGAAACACCTGTGAAACACCTGAGAAACACCTGTGAAACACCTGTGAAACACCTGAGAAACACCTGTGAAACACCTGAGAAACACCTGAGAAACACCTGAGAAACACCTGTGAAACACCTGAGAAACACCTGAGAAACACCTGTGAAACACCTGAGAAACACATGAGAAACACC
>NC_136889.1:34031400-34118900 GCF_949152265.1 Phoxinus phoxinus
GAGGGTTGTGTAGTGTTTTACTCTCAGTGTGTTTGAGTGACAGTGTGTGTTATCTCAGTGAGGGTTGTGTAGTGTTTTACTCTCAGTGTGTTTGAGTGACAGTGTGTGTTATCTCAGTGAGGGTTGTGTAGTGTTTTACTCTCAGTGTGTTCGAGTGACAGTGTGTGTTATCTCAGTGAGGGTTGTGTAGTGTTTTACTCTCAGTGTGTTCGAGTGACAGTGTGTGTTATCTCAGTGAGGGTTGTGTAGTGTTTTACTCTCAGTGTGTTCGAGTGACAGTGTGTGTTATCTCAGTGAGGGTTGTGTAGTGTTTTACTCTCAGTGTGTTCTGAGTGACAGTGTGTGTTATCTCAGTGAGGGTTGTGTAGTGTTTCACTCTCAGTGTGTTCTGAGTGACAGTGTGTGTTATCTCAGTGAGGGTTGTGTAGTGTTTTACTCTCAGTGTGTTCTGAGTGACAGTGTGTGTTATCTCGGTGAGGGTTGTGTAGTGTTTCACTCTCAGTGTGTTTGAGTGACAGTGTGTGTTATCTCAGTGAGGGTTGTGTAGTGTTTTACTCTCAGTGTGTTCTGAGTGACAGTGTGTGTTATCTCAGTGAGGATTGTGTAGTGTTTTACTCTCAGTGTGTTCTGAGTGACAGTGTGTGTTATCTCAGTGAGGGTTGTGTAGTGTTTTACTCTCAGTGTGTTCGAGTGACAGTGTGTGTTATCTCGGTGAGGGTTGTGTAGTGTTTTACTCTCAGTGTGTTCTGAGTGACAGTGTGTGTTATCTCAGTGAGGGTTGTGTAGTGTTTTACTCTCAGTGTGTTCGAGTGACAGTGTGTGTTATCTCAGTGAGGGTTGTGTAGTGTTTTACTCTCAGTGTGTTCTGAGTGACAGTGTGTGTTATCTCAGTGAGGGTTGTGTAGTGTTTTACTCTCAGTGTGTTCGAGTGACAGTGTGTGTTATCTCGGTGAGGGTTGTGTAGTGTTTTACTCTCAGTGTGTTCTGAGTGACAGTGTGTGTTATCTCGGTGAGGGTTGTGTAGTGTTTTACTCTCAGTGTGTTCGAGTGACAGTGTGTGTTATCTCGGTGAGGGTTGTGTAGTGTTTTACTCTCAGTGTGTTCTGAGTGACAGTGTGTGTTATCTCGGTGAGGGTTGTGTAGTGTTTTACTCTCAGTGTGTTCTGAGTGACAGTGTGTGTTATCGCAGTGAGGGTTGTGTAGTGTTTTACTCTCAGTGTGTTCTGAGTGACAGTGTGTGTTATCTCAGTGAGGGTTGTGTAGTGTTTTACTCTCAGTGTGTTCGAGTGACAGTGTGTGTTATCTCAGTGAGGGTTGTGTAGTGTTTTACTCTCAGTGTGTTCTGAGTGACAGTGTGTGTTATCGCAGTGAGGGTTGTGTAGTGTTTTTACTCTCAGTGTGTTCTGAGTGACAGTGTGTGTTATCTCAGTGAGGGTTGTGTAGTGTTTTACTCTCAGTGTGTTCTGAGTGACAGTGTGTGTTATCTCAGTGAGGGTTGTGTAGTGTTTTACTCTCAGTGTGTTCGAGTGACAGTGTGTGTTATCTCAGTGAGGGTTGTGTAGTGTTTTACTCTCAGTGTGTTCGAGTGACAGTGTGTGTTATCTCAGTGAGGGTTGTGTAGTGTTTCACTCTCAGTGTGTTCTGAGTGACAGTGTGTGTTATCTCAGTGAGGGTTGTGTAGTGTTTTACTCTCAGTGTGTTCTGAGTGACAGTGTGTGTTATCTCGGTGAGGGTTGTGTAGTGTTTCACTCTCAGTGTGTTTGAGTGACAGTGTGTGTTATCTCAGTGAGGGTTGTGTAGTGTTTTACTCTCAGTGTGTTCTGAGTGACAGTGTGTGTGTTATCTCGGTGAGGGTTGTGTAGTGTTTTACTCTCAGTGTGTTCTGAGTGACAGTGTGTGTTATCTCGGTGAGGGTTGTGTAGTGTTTTACTCTCAGTGTGTTCTGAGTGACAGTGTGTGTTATCTCGGTGAGGGTTGTGTAGTGTTTTACTCTCAGTGTGTTCTGAGTGACAGTGTGTGTTATCTCGGTGAGGGTTGTGTAGTGTTTTACTCTCAGTGTGTTCTGAGTGACAGTGTGTGTTATCTCAGTGAGGGTTGTGTAGTGTTTTACTCTCAGTGTGTTCTGAGTGACAGTGTGTGTTATCTCAGTGAGGGTTGTGTAGTGTTTTACTCTCAGTGTGTTCTGAGTGACAGTGTGTGTTATCTCAGTGAGGGTTGTGTAGTGTTTTACTCTCAGTGTGTTCTGAGTGACAGTGTGTGTTATCTCGGTGAGGGTTGTGTAGTGTTTTACTCTCAGTGTGTTCGAGTGACAGTGTGTGTTATCGCAGTGAGGGTTGTGTAGTGTTTTTACTCTCAGTGTGTTCTGAGTGACAGTGTGTGTTATCTCAGTGAGGGTTGTGTAGTGTTTTACTCTCAGTGTGTTCGAGTGACAGTGTGTGTTATCTCAGTGAGGGTTGTGTAGTGTTTTACTCTCAGTGTGTTCTGAGTGACAGTGTGTGTTATCTCAGTGAGGGTTGTGTAGTGTTTTACTCTCAGTGTGTTCTGAGTGACAGTGTGTGTTATCTCAGTGAGGGTTGTGTAGTGTTTTACTCTCAGTGTGTTCGAGTGACAGTGTGTGTTATCTCGGTGAGGGTTGTGTAGTGTTTTACTCTCAGTGTGTTCGAGTGACAGTGTGTGTTATCTCAGTGAGGGTTGTGTAGTGTTTTTACTCTCAGTGTGTTCTGAGTGACAGTGTGTGTTATCTCAGTGAGGGTTGTGTAGTGTTTTACTCTCAGTGTGTTCTGAGTGACAGTGTGTGTTATCGCAGTGAGGGTTGTGTAGTGTTTTACTCTCAGTGTTCTGAGTGACAGTGTGTGTTATCTCAGTGAGGGTTGTGTAGTGTTTTACTCTCAGTGTGTTCGAGTGACAGTGTGTGTTATCTCAGTGAGGGTTGTGTAGTGTTTTACTCTCAGTGTTCTGAGTGACAGTGTGTGTTATCTCGGTGAGGGTTGTGTAGTGTTTTACTCTCAGTGTGTTCTGAGTGACAGTGTGTGTTATCTCAGTGAGGGTTGTGTAGTGTTTTACTCTCAGTGTGTTCGAGTGACAGTGTGTGTTATCTCAGTGAGGGTTGTGTAGTGTTTTACTCTCAGTGTTCTGAGTGACAGTGTGTGTTATCTCAGTGAGGGTTGTGTAGTGTTTTACTCTCAGTGTGTTCTGAGTGACAGTGTGTGTTATCTCGGTGAGGGTTGTGTAGTGTTTTTACTCTCAGTGTGTTCTGAGTGACAGTGTGTGTTATCTCAGTGAGGGTTGTGTAGTGTTTTACTCTCAGTGTGTTCTGAGTGACAGTGTGTGTTATCTCGGTGAGGGTTGTGTAGTGTTTTACTCTCAGTGTGTTCTGAGTGACAGTGTGTGTTATCTCAGTGAGGGTTGTGTAGTGTTTTACTCTCAGTGTGTTCTGAGTGACAGTGTGTGTTATCTCAGTGAGGGTTGTGTAGTGTTTTACTCTCAGTGTGTTCTGAGTGACAGTGTGTGTTATCTCGGTGAGGGTTGTGTAGTGTTTTTACTCTCAGTGTGTTCTGAGTGACAGTGTGTGTTATCTCAGTGAGGGTTGTGTAGTGTTTTACTCTCAGTGTGTTCTGAGTGACAGTGTGTGTTATCGCAGTGAGGGTTGTGTAGTGTTTTACTCTCAGTGTGTTCTGAGTGACAGTGTGTGTTATCGCAGTGAGGGTTGTGTAGTGTTTTACTCTCAGTGTGTTCTGAGTGACAGTGTGTGTTATCTCAGTGAGGGTTGTGTAGTGTTTTACTCTCAGTGTGTTCGAGTGACAGTGTGTGTTATCTCGGTGAGGGTTGTGTAGTGTTTTACTCTCAGTGTGTTCTGAGTGACAGTGTGTGTTATCTCGGTGAGGGTTGTGTAGTGTTTTACTCTCAGTGTGTTCGAGTGACAGTGTGTGTTATCTCAGTGAGGGTTGTGTAGTGTTTTACTCTCAGTGTGTTCGAGTGACAGTGTGTGTTATCTCGGTGAGGGTTGTGTAGTGTTTTACTCTCAGTGTGTTCGAGTGACATTGTGTGTTATCTCAGTGAGGGTTGTGTAGTGTTTTACTCTCAGTGTTCTGAGTGACAGTGTGTGTTATCTCAGTGAGGGTTGTGTAGTGTTTTACTCTCAGTGTGTTCGAGTGACAGTGTGTGTTATCTCGGTGAGGGTTGTGTAGTGTTTTACTCTCAGTGTGTTCTGAGTGACAGTGTGTGTTATCTCGGTGAGGGTTGTGTAGTGTTTTACTCTCAGTGTGTTCTGAGTGACAGTGTGTGTTATCGCAGTGAGGGTTGTGTAGTGTTTTACTCTCAGTGTGTTCTGAGTGACAGTGTGTGTTATCTCAGTGAGGGTTGTGTAGTGTTTTACTCTCAGTGTGTTCTGAGTGACAGTGTGTGTTATCGCAGTGAGGGTTGTGTAGTGTTTTACTCTCAGTGTGTTCTGAGTGACAGTGTGTGTTATCTCAGTGAGGGTTGTGTAGTGTTTTACTCTCAGTGTGTTCGAGTGACAGTGTGTGTTATCTCAGTGAGGGTTGTGTAGTGTTTTACTCTCAGTGTTCTGAGTGACAGTGTGTGTTATCTCGGTGAGGGTTGTGTAGTGTTTTACTCTCAGTGTGTTCTGAGTGACAGTGTGTGTTATCGCAGTGAGGGTTGTGTAGTGTTTTACTCTCAGTGTGTTCTGAGTGACAGTGTGTGTTATCTCAGTGAGGGTTGTGTAGTGTTTTACTCTCAGTGTGTTCTGAGTGACAGTGTGTGTTATCTCGGTGAGGGTTGTGTAGTGTTTTACTCTCAGTGTGTTCTGAGTGACAGTGTGTGTTATCTCGGTGAGGGTTGTGTAGTGTTTTACTCTCAGTGTGTTCGAGTGACAGTGTGTGTTATCTCGGTGAGGGTTGTGTAGTGTTTCACTCTCAGTGTGTTCGAGTGACAGTGTGTGTTATCTCGGTGAGGGTTGTGTAGTGTTTTACTCTCAGTGTGTTTGAGTGACAGTGTGTGTTATCTCGGTGAGGGTTGTGTAGTGTTTTACTCTCAGTGTGTTCTGAGTGACAGTGTGTGTTATCTCAGTGAGGGTTGTGTAGTGTTTTACTCTCAGTGTGTTCTGAGTGACAGTGTGTGTTATCTCAGTGAGGGTTGTGTAGTGTTTTACTCTCAGTGTGTTCTGAGTGACAGTGTGTGTTATCTCAGTGAGGGTTGTGTAGTGTTTTACTCTCAGTGTTCTGAGTGACAGTGTGTGTTATCTCGGTGAGGGTTGTGTAGTGTTTTACTCTCAGTGTGTTCTGAGTGACAGTGTGTGTTATCTCAGTGAGGGTTGTGTAGTGTTTTACTCTCAGTGTGTTCTGAGTGACAGTGTGTGTTATCTCAGTGAGGGTTGTGTAGTGTTTTACTCTCAGTGTGTTCTGAGTGACAGTGTGTGTTATCTCGGTGAGGGTTGTGTAGTGTTTTACTCTCAGTGTGTTCTGAGTGACAGTGTGTGTTATCTCGGTGAGGGTTGTGTAGTGTTTTACTCTCAGTGTGTTCGAGTGACAGTGTGTGTTATCTCGGTGAGGGTTGTGTAGTGTTTTACTCTCAGTGTGTTTGAGTGACAGTGTGTGTTATCTCGGTGAGGGTTGTGTAGTGTTTTACTCTCAGTGTGTTCGAGTGACAGTGTGTGTTATCTCGGTGAGGGTTGTGTAGTGTTTTACTCTCAGTGTGTTTGAGTGACAGTGTGTGTTATCTCGGTGAGGGTTGTGTAGTGTTTTACTCTCAGTGTGTTCTGAGTGACAGTGTGTGTTATCTCGGTGAGGGTTGTGTAGTGTTTTACTCTCAGTGTGTTCTGAGTGACAGTGTGTGTTATCTCGGTGAGGGTTGTGTAGTGTTTTACTCTCAGTGTGTTCGAGTGACAGTGTGTGTTATCTCGGTGAGGGTTGTGTAGTGTTTTACTCTCAGTGTGTTCTGAGTGACAGTGTGTGTTATCTCGGTGAGGGTTGTGTAGTGTTTTACTCTCAGTGTGTTCTGAGTGACAGTGTGTGTTATCGCAGTGAGGGTTGTGTAGTGTTTTACTCTCAGTGTGTTCTGAGTGACAGTGTGTGTTATCTCAGTGAGGGTTGTGTAGTGTTTTACTCTCAGTGTGTTCTGAGTGACAGTGTGTGTTATCGCAGTGAGGGTTGTGTAGTGTTTTACTCTCAGTGTGTTCTGAGTGACAGTGTGTGTTATCTCAGTGAGGGTTGTGTAGTGTTTTACTCTCAGTGTGTTCGAGTGACAGTGTGTGTTATCTCAGTGAGGGTTGTGTAGTGTTTTACTCTCAGTGTGTTCTGAGTGACAGTGTGTGTTATCTCAGTGAGGATTGTGTAGTGTTTTACTCTCAGTGTGTTCGAGTGACAGTGTGTGTTATCTCAGTGAGGGTTGTGTAGTGTTTTACTCTCAGTGTGTTCGAGTGACAGTGTGTGTTATCTCGGTGAGGGTTGTGTAGTGTTTTACTCTCAGTGTGTTCTGAGTGACAGTGTGTGTTATCTCAGTGAGGGTTGTGTAGTGTTTTACTCTCAGTGTGTTCTGAGTGACAGTGTGTGTTATCTCAGTGAGGGTTGTGTAGTGTTTTACTCTCAGTGTGTTCGAGTGACAGTGTGTGTTATCTCGGTGAGGGTTGTGTAGTGTTTTACTCTCAGTGTGTTTGAGTGACAGTGTGTGTTATCTCAGTGAGGGTTGTGTAGTGTTTTACTCTCAGTGTGTTTGAGTGACAGTGTGTGTTATCTCAGTGAGGGTTGTGTAGTGTTTTACTCTCAGTGTGTTCTGAGTGACAGTGTGTGTTATCTCAGTGAGGGTTGTGTAGTGTTTTACTCTCAGTGTTCTGAGTGACAGTGTGTGTTATCTCGGTGAGGGTTGTGTAGTGTTTTACTCTCAGTGTGTTCTGAGTGACAGTGTGTGTTATCGCAGTGAGGGTTGTGTAGTGTTTTACTCTCAGTGTGTTCTGAGTGACAGTGTGTGTTATCTCAGTGAGGGTTGTGTAGTGTTTTACTCTCAGTGTGTTTGAGTGACAGTGTGTGTTATCTCAGTGAGGGTTGTGTAGTGTTTTACTCTCAGTGTGTTTGAGTGACAGTGTGTGTTATCTCAGTGAGGGTTGTGTAGTGTTTTACTCTCAGTGTGTTCGAGTGACAGTGTGTGTTATCTCAGTGAGGGTTGTGTAGTGTTTTACTCTCAGTGTGTTCTGAGTGACAGTGTGTGTTATCTCAGTGAGGGTTGTGTAGTGTTTTACTCTCAGTGTGTTCTGAGTGACAGTGTGTGTTATCTCAGTGAGGGTTGTGTAGTGTTTTACTCTCAGTGTGTTCGAGTGACAGTGTGTGTTATCTCAGTGAGGGTTGTGTAGTGTTTTACTCTCAGTGTGTTCTGAGTGACAGTGTGTGTTATCGCAGTGAGGGTTGTGTAGTGTTTTACTCTCAGTGTGTTTGAGTGACAGTGTGTGTTATCTCAGTGAGGGTTGTGTAGTGTTTTACTCTCAGTGTGTTCTGAGTGACAGTGTGTGTTATCTCGGTGAGGGTTGTGTAGTGTTTTACTCTCAGTGTGTTCTGAGTGACAGTGTGTGTTATCTCAGTGAGGGTTGTGTAGTGTGTTACTCTCAGTGTGTTCTGAGTGACAGTGTGTGTTATCTCAGTGAGGGTTGTGTAGTGTTTTACTCTCAGTGTGTTTGAGTGACAGTGTGTGTTATCTCAGTGAAGGTTGTGTAGTGTTTTTACTCTCAGTGTGTTCTGAGTGACAGTGTGTGTTATCTCAGTGAGGGTTGTGTAGTGTTTGGCTGCACTGAGCCTGTTTTGAGCCATGTGTTAAGAGTTGTGTTGCTTGGAGTGAGTTTTGCAGGTGATGTGAACTGTTTAGCTCAGGTGACTGTTGGTAGTGCAGACTGTAGTTAGAGTTTTGCACATGTAGCTCCAGTTGTGCTCACTGTCGTTTAGCAATCGAAAAAAACTGTAAGGTCTATTTTCATAATATAACTTTAAATATGCATTTTTTTTATTTTTTAAAAACATGTCAAGAGGGGACCTGAAACTCCATCCGTTGTCTGCCTTCAACAGGAAGTGTGTGTGTGTGTGTGTGTGTGTGTGTGTGTGTGTGTGTGTGTGTGTGTGTGTGTGTGTGTGTGTGTGTGTGTGTGTGTGTGTGTGTGTGTGTGTGTGTGTGTCTGTGTCTGTGTCTGTGTCTGTGTCTGTGTCTGTGTCTGTGTGTGTGTGTGTGTGTGTGTGTGTGTGTGTGTGTGTGAGTGTGTGTGTGAGTGTGTGTGTGTGTGTCTGCTTGTGCAAAGCTCAGGCTGACAGAGGGACTAGGATAAGTCCGAGTATAACCGTATGAGGGCATTAGATTAGATGTGTTGCACTGACAGCTCATGATTAGAGGATGGCCCTTGAGACGGGGTCAGTACTTCTAGAGGACCAGTGGTTACGTTCACACTGTAAATTATAAAGAGTGATAACAGACAACAATCCTTTACAGAAAGGAAACCAGACAAATCAAAATAAAAATAAAATAAAAATAAAACAAATCAAAATAAATCAACAAATCATTCCACAAAATAGGACAAATTAAATCAAAACCAAGGCAATTATCAATTTTACCCTCAGGCCGCTCTGGTTACCGGGGTTCTCGGGAGCGCTTGCGATCCAATTCATTCTCAGCGCCGTATTTGTGTGGCGTCTTCACCATAGACATGTATCTATGGTCTTCACCGCATGAGTTTGGTGCATCACTTAAATCAGTCCGTGCTTGTCCCCCTTAAGTAGTACATGCACAGTTCGTCCCCCCACCCCGTTTAACCAGAGCTCAATGCCACACATACATGCTTAAACACTTGCCTGATGCTGAATGAGCCCTTCTCTGATCACTGAGATTGTCTCTATAATCCTGTAAAGTAAAATAAATCAGAGGGATTCGGGCCGGAGTTTGAGACTGGGCGTGACGTCATGCGCGTTCACGGCGCGCGCACATAGAGATGTCTGGCAGGTTTGTGTATTCGCCGGCATTCTCCGTAGTAGATGATTGTAAGAGACCTGCTTGTAGTTCATTTCAAACACCAACGCAAACTCCACGTAAGATAAAAAAAGAAAACTTTTGTCTAGTGCCACCAAAAGGGCCACATTGGACTCAGACAGGCGTCGGAATAAGACGAGAGTAAACATAGGGAAGGCTTTCAACAAATGGAGAGATCTCCGCTCTGCTTTTGCTATTCAATTAAAACAGTTCAAATATCTTGAGTGTGATATAAAATGCTGATATATAAGTTAGATAATTAGACACAAATTTTAAGCAAATTACTGCATGCATATAGACTATTAATTTTATGTGGGTAAACTCTTAATTTGAAAAATAATTAATGCATTTCCTGCCAATCAGATTTAGCACCACCCACAGGGGAAAATCGGAATATTAAGTGTTTTTTCTGAGTTCCGTGCAAGAACGGGTAAATCAAAAATCAAGTCATAATTTCGTTTTTTCGTTTTTCTAAAAAAACGAAAAAACGGAAAAAGGAGCTGTTTTCTCGTTTTTCCGTTTTTATATGTGAAAGCAAAAACAAATGAACGAATGATACCCGGACCTTACTGCCTAATTATGATGTATTGCTATTGGAATATGCTACTTATCAGATCAATAAATCAGGCTAAACCCCTGCACATCTTCAGCGGATTACGTTAGCCTGTTTGGCTTTTATGGTAAAGTGTGCATATCTGTTAATAACACTGGCTCAACACACATCTACTCTGAACACAGTTTATAGGCTATTTGCATTGCTGTTAGTTTCACTTCTTTATTTGAGCAGTTTCCAGGATGCCATTAAACAGAAATAAACTCTTGGTCTGTCTTCAGAAGCGCCACTAAACTGAGGCGGCCCTGCTCTCGGTTATTGCAGCGGCTTCTCAACTATTACATGTGTTCATATGTTGGATCTGAACAAAACTGCACACGGTTCTCAACCTCAGCTCGCTTCAGTGGACTTCTCTACAGACACGTCACACGCTCATGAAGGGGAATATCATATTTGTATCAAACCTCTGAGGAAAGGAGAAATATTAAACACAACTGCAGAGGTTTATTAAGAAAATGAAGAAAAGCTGCTAAAACCAGGAATGAACAGACAAGATACAAGAATCCTCAAATCATCTCCATCACACAGAACAGAGAGAGGATTATACAGTCTGAGTCTGTCCATTACTGTATTTAATATTATATTTAAAGCAGTTTACATATGAAGCACAAGAGAATGACTTTCAACACTGTAGGCTAATATCTATAAAACCCATATAAATGAGAATAAATCTGGCTTTTATATGTAAAACACACATTTGAATCAGTTTAAAGAGTTTTCCTCAGTTTTCTGAGAAGAAGAAACTAAAACAATGACCAATCCTCTTGAGTTTTTGCTATTGTAAATATTGTTGCAGATTGGCTGTAAACTCATCAGTATTTTATTGTAATATTGTCGGCATCTCTATTTCCTCAGGGTGCTGCGAGTCCTTCCTCCCTGCAAAATAAAAGCATTGACTGACCTCTCGTGTGTGTTTTATCATGATTGCAGATGTTCAGATCAGACGAGTGTGAATCATCAGATTGTGTGCGGCTCGAACTCACCAGCTCTTCTTGCACAGATGATCTGAAGAAGAATCACAGTAGGAGCAGCAAACACTGCCATCTCAACAATAGTCACGATCACTGCAGGAAACATGAGAGGAAGAAGAGAAACTGGACATGACTGAAGTCAAGGGTCTTCAACTATCAACAGTTATTGATGAAGCATTTACAGACTGACTGATAGTTTAATGTTATCAAGCTGTCAGTATAAATGAACGTGTCGTACCTCTGTATAATAATCCAGCATTCACACTGACTTCAGTTTCTCCTGGATCTGTGGATCACGTCTGTTAGTTCAGTTCAACACATAATGCCACATATACACAACATCATCATCACATAATACTTGAACCTTGTGTAGGAGCTGCTGCTGTAGTTCGGCTTGAGTTCTTCCCAGAGTTACGAGAATAAAGTCGAAACATTACGAGAATAAAGTCGAAACATTACGAGAATAAAGTCGAAACATTACGAGATTAAAGTCGGAACATTACGAGAATAAAGTCGAAACATTACGAGAATAAAGTCGAAACATTACGAGAATAAAGTCGGAACATTACGAGAATAAAGTCGGAACATTACGAGATTAAAGTCGAAACATTACGAGAATAAAGTCGAAACATTACGAGAATAAAGTCGAAACATTACGAGAATAAAGTCGAAACATTACGAGATTAAAGTCGGAACATTACGAGAATAAAGTCGAAACATTACGAGAATAAAGTCGGAACATTACGAGAATAAAGTCGAAACATTACGAGAATAAAGTCGAAACATTACGAGATTAAAGTCGGAACATTACGAGAATAAAGTCGGAACATTACGAGATTAAAGTCGAAACATTACGAGAATAAAGTCGAAACATTCCGAGAATAAAGTCGAAACATTACGAGATTAAAGTCGAAACATTACGAGATTAAAGTCGAAACATTACGAGATTAAAGTCGAAACATTACGAGATTAAAGTCGAAACATTACGAGAATAAAGTCGAAACATTACGAGATTAAAGTCGAAACATTACGAGATTAAAGTCGAAACATTACGAGAATAAAGTCGAAACATTACGAGATTAAAGTCGAAACATTACGAGAATAAAGTCGAAACATTACGAGAATAAAGTCGAAACATTACGAGAATAAAGTCGAAACATTACGAGATTAAAGTCGAAACATTACGAGAATAAAGTCGAAACATTACGAGATTTAAGTCGAAACATTACGAGAATAAAGTCGAAACATTACGAGATTAAAGTCGAAACATTACGAGAATTAAGTCGAAACATTACGAGAATAAAGTCGAAACATTACGAGATTAAAGTCGAAACATTACGAGAATAAAGTCGAAACATTACGAGAATAAAGTCGAAACATTACGAGAATAAAGTCGAAACATTACAAGATTAAAGTCGAAACATTATGAGATTAAAGTCGAAACATTACGAGAATAAAGTCGAAACATTACGAGATTAAAGTCGAAACATTACGAGATTAAAGTCGAAACATTACGAGATTAAAGTCGAAACATTACGAGATTAAAGTCGAAACATTACGAGAATAAAGTCGAAATATTACGAGATTAAAGTCGAAACATTACGAGTCAAGTCAAGTCAAGTCAAGTCAAGAATATTTGTATAGCGCTTTTCACAATACAGATTGTATCAAAGCAGCTTCACAGTATTAAATTAAAATAATAATAAAACGTCCATGTTTGGTAATGCTAATCAATAGTAATATTGATTGATTCATTAAATTGAATATCCCCAACTGAGCAAGCCAAAGGCAACAGTGGCAAGGAAACGAAAAACTCCATCAGGTGACCCAATGGAGAAAAAAAAACCTTGGGAGAACCCAGGCTCAGTCGGGGCCAGTTATCCTCTGGCGGTTATGAACTAGAGGCCGGATTTAACTGTAAGATTAAAACATTTATATGAATGCCTGGTTAAATAGATGCGTCTTTAGTCTAGTTTTGAACTGGGAGAGCGACTCTGAGCAACGAACAGTATCAGGAAGGCTATTCCAGAGTTTTGGAGCTAAATGTGAGAATGCTCTCCCTCCTTTGGTGGACTTAGATATCCTAGGTATAACCAAAAGCCTCGAATTTAGCGATCTTAAAGAGCGCGATGGATTATATGGCGATAGAAGATCCGTTAAATAAACTGGAGCTAAGCCGTTTAGGGCTTTATAAGTCAGTAACAATACCTTATAATTAATACGGAACTTTATAGGTAACCAGTGTAGAGATGATAAGATCGGTGTTATATGATCATATTTTCTTGACCTAGTAAGAACTCTAGCGGCTGCATTTTGGACTAACTGTAGCTTGTTTATTGAGGATGCAGGACAACCAGCTAATAGAGCATTACAGTAATCTAGTCTCGAGGTCATGAATGCATGAACTAACTTTTCTGCATCAGAAACTGATAGCATATTACGTAGCTTAGCAATGTTTCTAAGGTGGAAAAATGCCGTTTTTGTAACATATGAAATATGATTTTTAAAAGACAGGTCGCAGTCTAGTATGACACCCAGGTCTTTTACTGTAGAGGATAAAGTAGCAGGACATCCTACTATGTTAAAGTTGTATTGTGAGAGGTTTTGTGGGCGTTTTTTTGAACCGATGAGTAGTACCTCCGTCTTGTCTGGATTTAATAGAAGAAAATTACGCGTCATCCAATCTTTTATATCTTTAACCCACTCTGTCAATTTTGATAATTTAGCGTTTTCATCCGGCCGTGATGAAATATATAATTGAGTGTCATCAGCATAACAATGGAAACTAATTCCATGTTTCCTTATAATATTTCCAAGTGGCAGCATATATATTGAGAATAATAGAGGGCCTAGCACAGATCCCTGCGGCACTCCATAGTTTACTGAAGTTATGATCGATTTTTTTCCATTTAAATAGACAAAATGGTAGCGGTCAGATAAGTATGATCTAAACCAGCTTAATGCTTGTCCTTGAACGCCAGTATAATTTTGTAGTCGATCTAAGAGTATTGTGTGATCTATAGTGTCGAACGCAGCACTCAGATCAAGTAAAACTAGTATTGAGATACAGCCTTGGTCAGAAGCTAAAAGTAAATCATTTGTAATTTTAACCAGCGCAGTTTCAGTGCTATGGTGCGGCCTGAATCCAGACTGAAACTTTTCATAGATGTCATTTTCTTGCAAAAAAGAGCTCAGTTGAGCGGACACAACTTTTTCTAGTATTTTAGATATAAATGGAAGATTTGAAATGGGTCTATAATTTGCTAGATTATGTGGGTCTAATTGTGGTTTCTTAATAAGAGGTTTTATAACTGCCAGTTTAAATGTTTTTGGAACGTGACCTAAAGATAGAGACGAGTTAATAATATTGAGTAGAGGCTCTTCCACTACAGGTAACACTTCTTTCAGTAGTTTAGTGGGTATAGGATCTAATAAGCACGTTGTTGTTTTAGATGAAGTGATAAGTTTATTTAGCTCTTTTTGTCCTATAGTTGTAAAGCACTGTAATTGTTCTTGCGGGGTGATAATTGAGGCTGATTTATAAGGCGCGATTGAAGATTGAGTGTTTACAATTGTGGTTCTGATGCTTTCTATTTTCTCAGTGAAGAAGTTCATGAAATCATTACTGCTAAACTGTAACGGGATATTTTGGTCAGGTGACGTTTGTTTATTTATTAGTCTAGCCACGGTGGTAAATAAAAATCTTGGATTATTTTGGTTGTTTTCTATTAGTTTGCGGAGATGCTCAGCCCTGGCTGCTTTTAGAGCCTTTTTATAACGTGACATACTGTCTTTCCACGCGATTCTAAAGACCTCTAAATTAGTTTGTTTCCATTTACGCTCTAATTTACGGGTTTCTCTCTTTAGAACATGCGTAGTATTGTTGTACCATGGTGCTTTACTTTTCTCTCTGACCTTTTTTAATCTAATGGGTGCAACAATATCCAATGTTCTAGAGAGAATGGTGCTCATAGTGCTAGTTACTTCCTCTAATTCGTCTGTTTGTTTGGGTTCAGGCAGTAACTGAGACAAATCAGATAAGCAATTTGAGAAATTATCTATGGTGGATGGAAGGATTGTTCTGCCTGGTCGGTAACGCGGCGCAGTATGACATAGTACTGTAGTCCGTAATATACAAGTTACCAGGAAGTGGTCACTGACACCATCACTTTGTGGAATGATATCTATATCGGTTGGATCGGTTCCGTATGATATAATTAAATCGAGTGTATGATTAAGACGATGAGTTGGTCCGGTGACGTTTTGCTTGACCCCAAAGGAGTTTAATAAATCTGTAAACGCAGCCCCTAACATTTGAATTATCTACGTGTATGTTGAAATCTCCAACAATTAATGCTTTATCGACGTTGACCAATAGATCTGAGAGAAAATCTGCAAACTCTTTTAGGAAATCAGCGTAGGGCCCTGGCGGTCTATATACGGTAACCAAGGCTAGAGATAATAGAGATTTCTTTCTTACATCTAAGAGCGTAACATTTAGCACAAGTACTTCAAACGAATTAAATTTGTCACCTGTTTTCTGAGTAACATTAAGAATATCTCTATAGATTGTTGCAACACCGCCGCCACGACCAATCAGACGGGGCTCATGCTTATAACAGTATCCTGGTGGAGTGGACTCATTTAGACCGAAATAGTCATTTGGTTTAAGCCAGGTTTCAGTAAGGCAAAGTACATCGATGCTATTATCTGTGACTATTTCATTTACAATAGCTGCTTTAGGTGTGAGTGATCTAATGTTCAGAAGACCTAGCTTTAGAAATTGTTTTTGTTCACTAATAGCGAGATTTTCTGTTTTAATAACAATTAGATTTTTCCTAGATCCTACAGTAGATTTATTATTTGATCTCACTAAACGAGGAATAGACACAGTTTCTATTAAATGTTCTACACTAGTATTTATATCAATTAATTTGGTGCAGCAGAGACTGTGATTTGGATTTTTGGTAACTAGTCAAACGGTCTTTAACGTCTTGGAGATGTTGTCCGACAGAAGATCCGCTCCATTTCTACTTGGGTGTAAGCCATCAGCACGGTAGAGCCTAGGACGCTCCCAAAATAGATTCCAATTATTTATAAAGAGCAGTTTCTGCTCATTGCACCATGACATTAACCATTCATTTAGCGCGAATAATCTACTGAACTTCTCATGCCCTTGTCGATACGTGGGAAGCGGCCCAGACACGATGATCGTTATTTCAGGCGATGCGGTGCGTACCGTCTCGATTAGGTTCCTATAATCCTTTTTCAAAACCTCCGTCTGCCGCAGCCTGACGTCGTTCGCTCCTGCGTGCAAGACGACAGCTCCGACGCGCTCGTCACCGTTCAAGATCTCGGGTACTCGCGCAGCGATATCAGAAACACGGTCATCAGGAAAACAGTGGCTACGCACCTTACTTTTACCTGACGTAGCGTGGACGTTCCGAACAATTGAATCGCCGATAATCACAGCATCGTGTTCCGTTTCGCGAAGAGGGGAGAAGCGGTTCTGAGTGGAAATCTCGAAGACCGGGAGGGGCGGAGAGATTCTTCGCGTCTTCCGCTGCGAAACAACCCAAGCTTCGTGACGGCGCCTCGGAGCCGGGGTGTATGAAACTTGTGAGAACCGCCTTGGCGCACGGGACCAATGCTGAGAGACGCACGGTGTTGACGCAATCGGAGTCTGCGGATTATTAACTGATTTGTGTGCATCGACGCGAGATGTTTCAAGAGCTAAACGCCGGTCTCTTAGCTCGGCTTGTCTCTCTAGAAGGTCGCGGATCTGCTTTTCTACAGCTTCCAGCTCAGACTGCACCGCCTGCAGCTCGAATGTGTCCTCACTTGCACCAAAAGGTAGACAACATAACGTTACATTTGATATATTCGCCATTTAAAAAGATGGACAGTAAGTTAGCAACGACGCTACCAGTGATGCTATCAATATTAACGCTAATTTATAACTGAAATCTTGGATATAATCTGTCTTTTTAATGGTACGGGTGTGATGTAGACGCACGATAGGCGAGAAAATGTTCGTTTGTAAATGAGTGTAAAGAAGACGCGCTCAGCCGTCCGACCCACAGGTGTAACGGACCGGTATTGGGTCAATCGGTTTGAGACGCGTCTACTCAACAGTCCGCGTTGTAACTACGATATTTTGAGCGTCAGTGTTTCTCAGTGAGAAAAAGTAGAAAATATTAGTTGTAAGTGAGTTTAAAGAGAGAAATCCCGGATTTTGAATCAAATCGACGGAGCTCAAACACAAACAACGCGTTCAGGAAGTGACGTAACAGGAAGTCAGGAAGTGACGTAAAAGTACGAGAATAAAGTCGAAACATTACGAGATTAAAGTCGAAACATTACGAGATTAAAGTCGAAACATTACGAGAATAAAGTCGAAACATTACGAGATTAAAGTCGAAACATTACGAGATTAAAGTCGAAACATTACGAGATTAAAGTCGAAACATTACGAGAATAAAGTCGAAACATTACGAGAATAAAGTCGAAACATTACGAGATTAAAGTCGAAACATTACGAGATTAAAGTCGAAACATTACGAAAATAAAGTCGAAACATTAAGAGAATAAAGTCGAAACATTACGAGAATAAAGTCGAAACATTACGAGATTAAAGTCGAAACATTACGAGAATAAAGTCGAAACATTACGAGAATAAAGTCGAAACATTACGAGAATAAAGTCGAAACATTACGAGAATAAAGTCGAAACATTACGAGATTAAAGTCGAAACATTACGAGATTAAAGTCGAAACATTACGAGAATAAAGTCGAAACATTACGAGAATAAAGTCGAAACATTACGAGAATAAAGTCGAAACATTACGAGATTAAAGTCGAAACATTATGAGAATAAAGTCGAAACATTATGAGAATAAAGTCGAAACATTACGAGATTAAAGTCGAAACATTACGAGAATAAAGTCGAAACATTACGAGATTAAAGTCAAAACATTACGAGAATAAAGTCGAAACATTACGAGAATAAAGTCGAGACATTACGAGAATAAAGTCGAAACATTACGAGATTAAAGTCGAAACATTATGAGAATAAAGTCGAAACATTATGAGAATAAAGTCGAAACATTACGAGAATAAAGTCGAAACATTACGAGATTAAAGTCAAAACATTACGAGAATAAAGTCGAAACATTACGAGAATAAAGTCGAGACATTACGAGAATAAAGTCGAAACATTACGAGATTAAAGTCGAAACATTACGAGATTAAAGTCGAAACATTACGAGAATAAAGTCGAAACATTACGAGATTAAAGTCGAAACATTACTAGAATAAAGTCGAGACATTACGAGAATAAAGTCGAAACATTACGAGAATAAAGTCGAAACATTACGAGAATAAAGTCGAAACATTACGAGATTAAAGTCGAAACATTACGAGAATAAAGTCGAAACATTACGAGATTAAAGTCGAAACATTACGAGAATAAAGTCGAAACATTACGAGATTAAAGTCGAAACATTACGAGAATAAAGTCGAAACATTACGAGATTAAAGTCGAAACATTACGAGAATAAAGTCGAAACATTACGAGATTAAAGTCGAAACATTACGAGAATAAAGTCGAAACATTACGAGAATAAAGTCGAAACATTACGAGATTAAAGTCGAAACATTACGAGAATAAAGTCGAAACATTACGAGAATAAAGTCGAAACATTACGAGATTAAAGTCGAACACAACACATAACGCCACATATACACAACATCATCATCACACAATACTTGTGTTCCATCATCTCAGTTTACAGTGGCAGTCGTTGAGAAGAGAGATGTCACTGTATCATTTATTCCTGGTTTATATGAGAGAGAAACACAGTTGAGCTTCTGCAAATAAACCTTCAGTTTGAATGAATGACATAAGCCTTATAATTCATAAACCGGGTCCTGCATGGGTCATATTACTTCTGGTTTATGCAATATATCATGTATGACCCGTGTAGGAGGCCAATATTGGGGATTATAAGGATTGTTATGCAGTTTATGACTTTGACCACTAATATTGTACAGTCCCAAACCGTATGAAGGCCTCAGGAAGAGTCGAGCCAGTCTGTGGAAGTTTCCAGTAATCTGTCAGAAAAGAGTTTCTCACCTGAATACTTGACAGTGTATCTGACTGAGGTCTGGAGTTTATATCTGCGAGTAACTTCACATCTCCACTCTCTGTTGTCATCTTCATTCAGGAGTGTTGTAGTCAGAGTGAGGATACAGCGATATGGTGATGATGATGATGATGATGATATCTGATATCTGGAGTCTGTCTTCAGATCAACACCAGTCTGACTCACCCACAACAGCTCATATCCCAGATAACTGAACGAATAATCACAGTAGAATCTAGTATACAACTGACAGGAGAGAGTCACAGAGCGGCCTGGACTGATATCAGTCTGTGAGGATGAAGATGAAGATGATGATGATGATGATGATGATGATGATGATGATGATGATGATGATGATGATGATGATGATGATGAAGATGAAGACACTGAAACTGAACACAAATCACAGACTCTTCAATCATCATCTGAGTTTAAAGGGAGAATCTGCCCTTTTTAAATTGACCACATAATCATAAACTAACCATGAAGAACATGCAGAAAAACATCAGCAACAGTTTCTTGTTGTTCTCCATTCACAGATTGTCTGCATCTGTATAATCCATAATCTTCTCCTGTGACGGTCGTGATGTTCAGAGAGCAGTCAGACTCCAGACTCAGTCTCTCATGTCTCTCTGTGTCTTTATTCTTCATCCCTCCAGTAATCAGATCAACTCTCTCTGAATAACTATCATAGGTCCATGTTATTGATCTGCAGTCAGGATGATCATTATTACAGGACAGACGGACACTTTCACCAGAACTGATGAACACATCTTCATATCCACTGGTTCCTGAAACACAGTATATCTCAGTGATCATTATGATATATATTAATAAATGAGAACATAAAACACACCAGCATAAAAAGCTGAAGTTTTCACTCATAGTATTTTCCTCACTTAAAGCAAACAACACACTCTCCAGAATAAACTATTAGTCTTTATCAGAGAGCTGTTCAAATCACTGACACACTCTTAATATGAAGATAATCTTCATCATCAGATGTTTGAGTGACACTATGTCCAGTGTCAGGAATAATACAGTATGATCTGTGTGTATCAATACACAACTCTGAGATCACAACGTGAATGTGTGCAAGAATAAACTGAGCATGTTCAAATGAACTCTTTCCAGACTAATTCCACTAGATGTGTTTAGAGAAAACCCAGATGTCTTTACCTGTGAGAAGTGAAGAGAGAAGGATCAGTCCCAGCAGACACAGATCACACTTATCAGCCATCTTCTGTTTCTGTCAGTCTTCCTCTTCTTTATATATAGTTACAGCTCCTCCTTTAAACATCATCAGCTCCTCCTTTAAACATCATCAGCTCCTCCTTTAAACATCATCAGCTCCTCCTTTAAACATCATCAGCTCCTCCTTTAAACATCATCAGCTCCTCCTTTAAACATCATCAGCTCCTCCTTTATACATCATCAGCTCCTCCTTTAAACATCATCAGCTCCTCCTTTAAAGATCATCAGCTCCTCCTTTAAACATCATCAGCTCCTCCTTTAAACATCATCAGCTCCTCCTTTATACATCATCAGCTCCTCCTTTATACATCATCAGCTCCTCCTTTAAACATCATCAGCTCCTCCTTTAAACATCATCAGCTCCTCCTTTAAACATCATCAGCTCCTCCTTTAAACATCATCAGCTCCTCCTTTAAACATCATCAGCTCCTCCTTTAAACATCATCAGCTCCTCCTTTAAACATCATCAGCTCCTCCTGCGGTTATTCACTTCCTCTGATTCACTGAGTGTTTAAACCCGTTGCTATATAGTGACACTATACAGTGTAACGTTGTCCTCTCTGTAGATCGGCTCATATAGACTCTGAACTGTGGACTTTAACACTGAGGATTTTGCTCTGTGGTCTTGAATGCTCTTGACTCTGAGTGACTCAACGGTCCTCTACTAAACCCCATGTAATGTGTTGAGTGCTGGATGGAATCTGGATTACATTATCAGATTGCAAATATATATATATTAGTTACATTACATTTTAATATACTTGTAGTCAGACTACAGTTACTTTGTGTCACAGACATCACTGGTGACAATAAACATAAAGCCTCATGTTGCAGTGCATGATGGGAACCGCCAATCAAAGCTCCAGTGGTTTCAGACAGGGCTCAGAATGAAGGATGAAATCATCATTATTGCTAATATACCGTATAACTGTTGAGCTGAGAGAACCTGAAGGTCGTGATGGAGAGATGAAGCTTTAAAGCTTTCCAGCCTGATGTGTTTAACAGTGGAGGATTTCTCCAGGCTTCGAATGCACACAGCGACCCCTGCTGGCCAGTGCTAATATCACGCAGATATTTCTTTATGCAGGGCTGCCAAGGCTGAGAAACACGCACACACACACACACACACACACGCACGCACACACACACACACACACACACACACACACACACACACACACACACACACACACACACACACACACACACACACACACACAGGTCTGTAGAGGTGACGTCTGTAAAACTGCATATTTAAAGGAATATAATGAAAAATATATACATATTTGGGGATGTTTGAAAATATTTTGTATGTCATTTTTGTTTCTTCAAAATGAGCAGAAACACTAGTCCCCTGTTGGCCAGTGTAGAACGATAGTCCTCTGTGAGACGTGTGTGTGTGTGTGTGTGGCACTTAATGTATTGTACAATACATTACAAACGTATTGTAATGTATTGTAATACAATATATTTTTAACTCAAATATAGGTTAAAAATACCGGCGACAAAAGCAGAGGCGAGAAGGGCTCTTATCATTCATAATATTTTTCTTATTTAAAGCTTTCTCTTCCTAGACACTTTCTATGCTTGGTTATGCAGTCCCTAACACACACCATTGCATACACACACACACCATTGCACACACACTCACACACACGTCTATATTACTAACACAGAGGACTATCGCTCTACACTGGCCAAGAGGGGACTAGTGTTTCTGGTCATTTTGAAGAAACAAAAATGACATGCAAAATCTTTTCAAACATATATATGTATATTTTTTCATAATATAACTTATATATTTCTAATATAACTTTTAATAAAAAAAAAACATGCCAAGAAGGGTTCTGCAACTCTGACCGATGTCTACCTTCAACAGAAACTTTGTGTGTGTGTGTGTGTGTGTGTGTGTGTGTGTGTGTGTGTGTGTGTGTGTGTGTGTGTGTGTGTGTGTGTGTGTGTGTGTGTGTGAACAGTGAAGTGAACTGGCCGTGAAGTCTGTCTTCATAATGCAACTTTATATATATATATATAATGTTCACACAGGAATCAGAGATCACAATATGCATAGATAAACATATACAATATACTGTAGCGACTGTCAAAGGCTGTTATCTGCTATGTGTAACCCCGGGCGTGCTGTTGGTTGGTGGTCTGGGGAAAGGGGGCGGACCCCCTGGGGATATAGTGTTTGAGTTGAGGAAGTTCTCTCTCTTTGCTGTTCTGGGCGAGACACAGCCCTAATGCCTGCACGTTGTGCTTCTGTTCAATAAACCAGTTAACTGAACTCTGGCCTCCTGTGAGATGCTACATAAGAATGACCAAACCATCAGTTATAAGTAGATAGTGCCATTCTTGATTTTTTTTAAATAAATTTGTACAAAAGAAAACTTTACAAAATAAATTTGTCAGGGTAAACCCTAGCATTTTCTGTGGTTTATTTGAGAATGTCCGCTTCTTGGACATTGGTAACAGAATTGTTTGGCCTGTTTTCTCACCTGAGAAACACCTGAGAAACACCTGAGAAACACCTGAGAAACACCTGAGAAACACCTCAGAAACACCTGTGAAACACCTGAGAAACACCTGAGAAACACCTGTGAAACACCTGAGAAACACCTGAGAAACACCTGAGAAACACCTGAGAAACACCTTAGAAACACCTGAGAAACACCTGAGAAACACCTGAGAAACACCTGAGAAACACCTGAGAAACACCTCAGAAACACCTGAGAAACACCTGAGAAACACCTGAGAAACACCTGTGAAACACCTGTGAAACACCTGAGAAACACCTGTGAAACACCTGAGAAACACCTGAGGAACACCTGTGAAACACCTGAGAAACACCTCAGAAACACCTCAGAAACACCTGAGAAACACCTGAGAAACACCTGTGAAACACCTGAGAAACACCTGAGAAACACCTGAGAAACACCTCAGAAACACCTGTGAAACACCTGAGAAACACCTGTGAAACACCTGAGAAACACCTGAGAAACACCTGAGAAACACCTGTGAAACACCTGAGAAACACATGTGAAACACCTGAGAAACACCTGAGAAACACCTGAGAAACACCTGTGAAACACCTGAGAAACACATGTGAAACACCTGAGAAACACCTGTGAAACACCTGAGAAACACCTGTGAAACACCTGTGAAACACCTGAGAAACACCTGTGAAACACCTGAGAAACACCTGAGAAACACCTGAGAAACCCCTGAGAAACACCTGAGAAACACCTGTGAAACACCTGTGAAACACCTGTGAAACACCTGAGAAACACCTGAGAAACACCTGAGAAACACCTGTGAAACACCTCAGAAACACCTGAGAAACACCTGTGAAACACCTGTGAAACACCTGAGAAACACCTGTGAAACACCTGAGAAACACCTGAGAAACACCTGAGAAACACCTGAGAAACACCTGTGAAACACCTGAGAAACACCTGAGAAACACCTGTGAAACACCTGAGAAACACCTGAGAAACACCTGAGAAACACCTGTGAAACACCTGAGAAACACCTGAGAAACACCTGTGAAACACCTGTGAAACACCTGTGAAACACCTGAGAAACACCTGTGAAACACCTGAGAAACACCTGAGAAACACCTGTGAAACACCTGAGAAACACCTGAGAAACACCTGTGAAACACCTGTGAAACACCTGAGAAACACCTGAGAAACACCTGAGAAACACCTGAGAAACACCTGTGAAACACCTGAGAAACACCTGTGAAACACCTGAGAAACACCTGAGAAACACCTGTGAAACACCTGTGAAACACCTGAGAAACACCTGAGAAACACCTCAGAAACACCTGAGAAACACCTGAGAAACACCTGAGAAACACCTGAGAAACACCTCAGAAACACCTGAGAAACACCTGAGAAACACCTGAGAAACACCTGTGAAACACCTGAGAAACACCTGAGAAACACATGTGAAACACCTCAGAAACACCTGAGAAACACCTGTGAAACACCTCAGAAACACCTGAGAAACACCTGTGAAACACCTGTGAAACACCTGAGAAACACCTGTGAAACACCTGAGAAACACCTGAGAAACACCTGTGAAACACCTGTGAAACACCTGAGAAACACCTGAGAAACACCTGAGAAACACCTGTGAAACACCTGTGAAACACCTGAGAAACACCTGTGAAACACCTGAGAAACACCTGAGAAACACCTGTGAAACACCTGTGAAACACCTGTGAAACACCTGTGAAACACCTGAGAAACACCTGAGAAACACCTGAGAAACACTGGCTTCTAGCCGTCCTGCATTGAAATGTACATTAGCAGTGGGGGAAGTGCAGCAACTCAATCCACACACACATGAAATGACCTATGTTAAAATATCAAGGATAGTAATGAGTTGGTCAAATCCTTGAATACTTTATACCACAGTCTTAAATGATATCTTGAAATGGCTTATTTGACGTATTAGGTTTTTAGTTCTGTCTCTGTGACTTTCTCATTGCACCCAAACCTTGAAGTTGATTTAGTTCTTTTTTTTTCTTTTTGTTATCCTGTGGTATTGTAATGAAGGAGTAGAGGCAGTCGGATCCATTTGCAGAACTTTATTCCAGCAGGTAACAAAACAAGGAAACACTGACATGAAACAAAGAAACACGAAGAAACATGCAGCGTGGCAAAACAAGACTTCACAAAGGGTAATAGTGAGAGTGGGGTATAAATGTGTGTGGAGCTGTGAGTGGAACTAGATGCAGGTGAGAGGGTGATCAGTGGAAACAGGTGTGTGAGAAATCAGTCCAGGGTGTGTGCGTGAACAGTCCAAGGGAAGGTAGTGCAGTGGTGGAGCGCCCTCTCGTGGCACTCGAGGGCAATCCAGCTGAACATCGTCACATAACCCCCCCTTTAAGGAGCGGCTTCCAGACGCTCCAAAGAAGATCCAGGCGGGGGGCAGAGCGAAGACTATCCTGAGGGAGGGATGGAGGGCCAGGCCCGTGCAGGGGAACGGGACCAGGACACAGGCAAGGCGGGCCTGGGCCATGGAGTGTGGGTGACCAGGGCGGAGCGGGGCGTGACGGCGGCCAGGGCGGAGCAGGACGTGACGAGGTCCATGTAGTCGCCGCCTCCATGGCCCTCACAGGGTACCTACGGCCCCCCCAAAAAATACTTAGGGAAATCTAAGGCTAAGGCCTCCAGGCTGGGAACCGCCACTGGAAAAGGCTCCCGAAGCTTGAGAGGCGCAGGCAAGGCGAGGTGCAGAGGCGGGGCCGGCAGGGCGAGGCGCAGAGGCAGGGCCGGCAGGGCGAGGTGCAGAGGCGGGGCCGGCAGGGCGAGGCGCAGAGGCGGGGCCGGCAGGGCGAGGAGTCTGGGAACGCCCTCCGGAGCCTGACGAGCCCAACGAGTCCTCCTTCTCCTTCTGCGACGGCGCTTCACTGGGCTTGATTCATGACTGAACGCATTCGACTCATTCGACTCATTCGAGTCGCCTGGCACACGCTCAAACTCCGGTTTGGCTGGCGAAACCTCCGCTGTCTCCGGATTAGCAAACTCAACAGGACCAGTGCGGAATCCAGGCTCGAGGGGTCCAACACAATGAATGGGTTTGGCAGAAACGGTCCACTTGAAAGCCCCTCTGACGGTTATCAAGGGAGGATCAAACAGTTTAGTGAGATGAGGTTTTAGTCGCGTGCGGAACGAGTGAGAGAAATCCGCCGCATACGAACCTCCCCGGCGCAGGGACGAGAGCAGTTCCTCGGGATCCTCCTCTCCTGCGGGGAGTTCAAAAGCCTCTCTGAATAGAGCGATAAACACGGCATAAGAAGGGAGCGACATACGACCTGGTCCCCAGAGCGCACCTGCCCACTCCAGAGCCTTTCCCGTGAGCAGAGAGCAGATGAAGGAAACACGATCGTCATCCGAGGTGAAAACCTGGGGCTGATGATGCATATACAAGATGCACTGCCGAAGAAATCCCTCACATGCCACAGGTGAGCCATCAAACTTCACAGGGAAGGGTAATTTTGGTTTGCTTGAAGCCGTATTCACGCTTGATGTGACTGGCGCAGGTGTAGCTGGGGCTTGCGCTTCATTAGCAGCCGCGCTCTGTTGAGTGAGGGTATGAACGGACCTCACTAGTTCCTCCGTGAGATTCGTCAACTTGACGAGCTGTTGTTGGTGTGTGACCAACACAGATGCCCGGGAACGAACATCGGAAGCAAGACTCTGGAAGTCTGCTGGATCCTTTGGTGGTGAAGTCTTCTGTAATGAAGGAGTAGAGGCAGTCGGATCCATTTGCAGAACTTTATTCCAGCAGGTAACAAAACAAGGAAACACTGACATGAAACAAAGAAACACGAAGAAACATGCAGCGTGGCAAAACAAGACTTCACAAAGGGTAATAGTGAGAGTGGGGTATAAATGTGTGTGGAGCTGTGAGTGGAACTAGATGCAGGTGAGAGGGTGATCAGTGGAAACAGGTGTGTGAGAAATCAGTCCAGGGTGTGTGCGTGAACAGTCCAAGGGAAGGTAGTGCAGTGGTGGAGCGGTCCAGCTGAACATCGTCACAGGTATTGTGTCTGCTATTTCATAAAGAAACATGTCTGCCATTCTTGCAGCACATACAACACAGCACGTGCGGAGTTTACCATATATTGTTTTAGTTTTGAACATCAGTTGACCATTTAATGAGTGGATTTTCAATTTTGGGTGAAATCTCCTTTAAGCTTGAAGAGTGATGTGGGGAACATGATCATTCTGTGTCTTCTGTCCCTCATTATGCTGTGTGGACGACTCTAGAGAGACCGGGATCTACATGTGTCTGTGTAAATCTGTTTGTCACTCATTCTGAGTGATAAATAAGCTCTTATTTACAGCTGCTATTACAGTTTTGTTTGCTTTGGGTTTTCTTTTTACAGTCGCTAGGACACATTTCTCAATACTTTGCCAATTTTTTCAAAACTCTTCACTCAGTTCTCCTAACCAACCTTAGGTTGACGGGCGCTTTCATTGTAAAAAACTTCATTGTAAAAAGCGCTATATAAATAAAGATGACTTGTCTGGATTATAATCGGGTTACAAGCATCACCTGTCAGTCAGGGGGAAAATGTAATGATGTAAAAATAAATCTGGTTCATTTAAGCCCTGCGGGAAACAATGTTTTTTTTTTTTTTTTACTGATATTGGCCAACAAAAACGTGAGTATTACTTTCAGCTTGTTTTGTTCTAGTTGTTATACATTTCCTTTATAAAGCATTTTTCTTTTGACATGCCTTCTCTATTCCCATAGTAATCCATGTTGTCATCATTTTTGCGTGTGTTAGGAGAAAGAAGCGCAAAAATGATGACAACATGGATTACTATGGGAACCATTTTGATTCCTGTTTTGAAAGTGTGTTTTATGGAGAAACATCCTCAATCGTCCCACTACTACACACACACACACACACACACACACACACACACACACACACACACACACACACACACACACACACACACACACACACACACACACACACACACACTAACTATAGGAATAAAGGTTCAATGTGGTTCTAAGGGTTCTTCTTGACTCAAGTTTAAAGAACCTTTTATGCAAAAAACATTCTATACATAATAAAAAAAAAACGTTTCATTCATAACATAAAAATGAATTAAAACTAAATCCATAAAATGATCCCATGATGGGAATTGGGAAAGGATTAATATACAAAGCTCCTAATCTGATACATGCACTCTCTTTTTATTTGAAAAGAGCAAAACTGACATGGGCTTTATATAAATACAGCCGTACACAAAATGCAAAATTTAATAAACTTTATTGTCACAACACAAACCCGTCAAACATCAGCAACAGAACAACAGGAGAACACACACAGCACTATACATCTTTAACATCATCAGACGTCTGGTCCTCCAGGCTTGAAGAGAAACACACACACATGTTAAACACACACACGTTAAACACACACACACACACACACACACACACACACACACACACACGCACTGTTAAACACACACACGTGTTAAACACACACACGTGTTAAACACACACACACACACACTGTTAAACACACACACACTGTTAAACACACACACACGTGTTAAACACACACACACGTGTTAAACACACACACACGTTCCCGCTTCAGATTCCAGCATCCTTCGCCATCGAATAGAAATGTCCCTGTTTGTGAAGCAAAGTACTGGGCGAATCAAACTCCACGATCTTCCCAGAGTCCAGGACCATTACCCTGAAGCACACACACACACACACACACGTTAAACACACACACACACCAGAGCAGGGTCACCGACAGCAGGACATGCGTCTCTAGCTTTACATGCTGGAGTTAACTTTCAAATATGCAGATATAATATATACAGTCAAACCGAAAATGATTCGGACACATTAGATATAATTTGTTATATTGTTCACTAGTGTGTGCAGGACACTATAGTTCAGTTCTGTAAGTGAGGAGAGCAGAATACAGTAAACTGAGATATTATACACAAATATCATGTTTTCTTCAGTGTTTTGTCTGTAATCGCTAATGCTCTTTTCACACACACACTGAACACATGAAGCATTGCTTGGTCACTGGTTGAGCTAAACTGGTATTATCTAATTGTGTAGTTAAATTTACCAGCTGACAGATATTCAACATAATTCATGTGTGTGTGTGTGTGTGTGTGTGTGTGTGTGTGAGACAGTCTAACAGAAGTGTGTGTGTGTGTGTGTGTGTGTGTGTGTGTGTGTGTGTGTGTGTGTGTGTGTGTGTGTGTGTGTGTGTGTGTGAGACAGTCTAACAGAAGTGTGTGTGTGTGTGTGAGACAGTCTAACAGAAGTGTGTGTGTGTGAGACAGTCTAACAGAAGTGTGTGTGTGTGTGTGTGTGAGACAGTCTAACAGAAGTGTGTGTGTGTGAGACAGTCTAACAGAAGTGTGTGTGTGTGTGTGTGTGTGTGTGAGAGACAGTCTAACAGAAGTGTGTGTGTGTGTGTGTGTGTGTGTGTGTGTGTGTGTGTGTGTGTGTGTGTGTGTGACAGTCTAACAGAAGTGTGTGTGTGTGTGTGTGTGTGTGTGAGACAGTCTAACAGTGTGTGTGTGTGTGTGTGTGTGTGTGTGTGTGTGTGTGAGACAGTCTAACAGAAGTGTGTGTGTGTGTGTGTGTGAGACAGTCTAACAGAAGTGTGTGTGTGTGTGTGTGTGAGACAGTCTAACAGTGTGTGTGTGTGTGTGTGTGTGTGTGTGTGTGTGTGTGTGTGTGTGTGAGACAGTCTAACAGTGTGTGTGTGTGTGTGTGTGTGTGTGTGTGTGTGAGAGACAGTCTAACAGAAGTGTGTGTGTGTGTGTGTGTGTGTGTGTGAGACAGTCTAACAGAAGTGTGTGTGTGTGTGTGTGTGTGTGTGTGAGACAGTCTAACAGAAGTGTGTGTGTGTGTGTGTGTGTGTGTGTGTGTGTGAGACAGTCTAACAGAAGTCTGTGTGTGTGTGTGTGTGTGTGTGTGAGACAGTCTAACAGAAGTGTGTGTGTGTGTGTGTGTGTGTGTGTGTGAGACAGTCTAACAGAAGTGTGTGTGTGTGTGTGTGTGTGTGTGAGACAGTCTAACAGAAGTGTGTGTGTGTGTGTGTGTGTGTGTGTGTGTGTGTGTGTGTGTGTGTGTGTGTGTGTGTGTGTGTGAGATAGTCTAACAGAAGTGTGTGTGTGTGTGTGTGTGTGTGTGTGAGACAGTCTAACAGAAGTGTGTATGTGTGTGTGTGTGTGTGTGTGTGTGTGTGTGTGTGTGTGTGTGTGTGAGACAGTCTAACAGAAGTGTGTGTGTGTGTGTGTGTGTGTGAGACAGTCTAACAGAAGTGTGTGTGTGTGTGTGTGTGTGTGAGACAGTCTAACAGAAGTGTGTGTGTGTGTGTGTGTGTGTGTGTGTGTGTGTGTGAGACAGTCTAACAGAAGTGTGTGTGTGTGTGTGTGTGTGTGTGTGTGTGTGAGACAGTCTAACAGAAGTGTGTGTGTGTGTGTGTGTGTGTGTGTGTGTGTGTGTGTGTGTGTGTGTGTGTGTGTGTGTGTGTGTGTGTGTGTGTGTGTGTGTGTGAGACAGTCTAACAGAAGTGTGTGTGTGTGTGTGTGACAGTCTAACAGAAGTGTGTGTGTGTGAGACAGTCTAACAGAAGTGTGTGTGTGTGTGTGAGACAGTCTAACAGAAGTGTGTGTGTGTGAGACAGTCTAACAGAAGTGTGTGTGTGTGTGTGTGTGTGTGTGTGTGTGTGTGTGTGTGTGAGAGACAGTCTAACAGAAGTGTGTGTGTGTGTGTGTGTGTGTGTGTGTGTGTGTGTGTGTGTGTGTGTGTGTGTGTGTGTGTGTGTGTGTGAGAGAGACAGTCTAACAGAAGGACGGACAAAACCTGTCAGATATCAACTGAGTTCATAACATATTTTATTACCATTTTATAAACTATAGTGAATAAACTGATAATGTGAGAAATGTTGAAGGCCCGAATCCCTCTTATTTATTTTACTTTACAGGATTATAGAGACAATCTCAGTGATCAGAGAAGGGCTCATTCAGCATCAGGCAAGTGTTTAAGCATGTATGGGTTAGAAAACGGGTATTTTTAACATGAAAAGTTGCTTAATGCACCTTTAATGAATGAATCAGTGTTTTAGAACGAATCTCTTGAATTAATGATTCAATAACTCACTCAATAAGTCTTCACTTGTTTCATTATTGGATGAATCTGTGTTTTTGAACGAATATCTTGAGTGAATGATTCAATGACTCACTCGATAAGTCTTCACTTGTTTCATTATTGGATGAATCTGTGTTTTTTTAACGAATCTCTTGAGTGAATGATTCAATGACTCACTCGATAAGTCTTCACTTGTTTCATTATTGGATGAATCTGTGTTTTTTTAACGAATCTCTTGAGTGAATGATTCAATGACTCACTCGATAAGTCTTCACTTGTTTCATTATTGGATGAATCTGTGTTTTTGAACGAATATCTTGAGTGAATGATTCAATGACTCACTCGATAAGTCTTCACTTGTTTCATTATTGGATGAATCTGTGTTTTTTTAACGAATCTCTTGAGTGAATGATTCAATGACTCACTCGATAAGTCTTCACTTGTTTCACTATTGGATGAATCTGTGTTTTTGAACGAATATCTTGAGTGAATGATTCAATGACTCACTCGATAAGTCTTCACTTGTTTCATTATTGGATGAATCTGTGTTTTTTTAACGAATCTCTTGAGTGAATGATTCAATGACTCACTCGATAAGTCTTCACTTGTTTCATTATTGGATGAATCTGTGTTTTTTTACGAATCTCTTGAGTGAATGATTCAATGACTCACTCGATAAGTCTTCACTTGTTTCATTATTGGATGAATCTGTGTTTTTTTAACGAATCTCTTGAGTGAATGATTCAATGACTCACTCAATAAGTCTTCACTTGTTTCATTATTGGATGAATCTGTGTTTTTTTAACGAATCTCTCGAGTGAATGATTCAATGACTCACTCGATAAGTCTTCACTTGTTTCATTATTGGATGAATCTGTGTTTTTTTAACGAATCTCTTGAGTGAATGATTCAATGACTCACTCGATAAGTCTTCACTTGTTTCATTATTGGATGAATCTGTGTTTTTTTAACGAATCTCTTGAGTGAATGATTCAATGACTCACTCGATAAGTCTTCAATTGTTTCATGACTGGATGAATCAGTGTTTTTGAACGAATATCTTGAATGAATGATTCAATAACTCACTCGATAAGTCTTCACTTGTTTCATTATTGGATGAATCTGTGTTTTTTTAACGAATCTCTTGAGTGAATGATTCAATGACTCACTCGATAAGTCTTCACTTGTTTCACTATTGGATGAATCTGTGTTTTTGAACGAATATCTTGAGTGAATGATTCAATGACTCACTCGATAAGTCTTCACTTGTTTCATTATTGGATGAATCTGTGTTTTTTTAACGAATCTCTTGAGTGAATGATTCAATGACTCACTCGATAAGTCTTCACTTGTTTCATTATTGGATGAATCTGTGTTTTTTTACGAATCTCTTGAGTGAATGATTCAATGACTCACTCGATAAGTCTTCACTTGTTTCATTATTGGATGAATCTGTGTTTTTTTAACGAATCTCTTGAGTGAATGATTCAATGACTCACTCAATAAGTCTTCACTTGTTTCATTATTGGATGAATCTGTGTTTTTTTAACGAATCTCTCGAGTGAATGATTCAATGACTCACTCGATAAGTCTTCACTTGTTTCATTATTGGATGAATCTGTGTTTTTTTAACGAATCTCTTGAGTGAATGATTCAATGACTCACTCGATAAGTCTTCACTTGTTTCATTATTGGATGAATCTGTGTTTTTTTAACGAATCTCTTGAGTGAATGATTCAATGACTCACTCGATAAGTCTTCAATTGTTTCATGACTGGATGAATCAGTGTTTTTGAACGAATATCTTGAATGAATGATTCAATAACTCACTCGATAAGTCTTCACTTGTTTCATTATTGGATGAATCAGTGTTTTAGAACGAATATCTTGAATGAATGATTCAATAACTCACTCAAAAAGTCTTCACTTGTTTCATTATTGGATGAATCTGTGTTTTTTTAACGAATCTCTTGAGTGAATGATTAAATGACTCACTCGATAAGTCTTCAGTTGTTTCATTATTGGATGAATCAGTGTTTTAGAATGAATCTCTTGAATGAATGATTCACTGACTCACTCGATAAGTCTTCAATTGTTACATTACTGGATGATTCAGTGTTTTTGAACGAATCTCTTGAATGAATGATTCAATAACTCACTCGATAAGTCTTCACTTGTTTCATTATTGGATGAATCAGTGTTTTAGAACAAATCTCTTGAATGAATGATTCAATGACTCACTCGATAAGTCTTCAATTGTTTCATTACTGGATGAATCAGTGTTTTAGAACAAATATCTTGAATGAATGATTCAATAACTCACTCAAAAAGTCTTCACTTGTTTCATTACTGGATGAATCAGTGTGAATGAATCAACGAATCTCTTGAATTAATGATTCAATAACGCACTCGATAAGTCTTCACTTGTTTCATTATTGGATGAATCTGTGTTTTTTAAACGAATCTCTTGAGTGAATGATTCAATGACTCTATATAAATCAAATGGACTTGGCTCACCGTGAACTGTCGAGAATGGTGTTGAGCCGGTGTGCGATGGTGAGCACAGTGCAGTGGGAAAACTCCCTGCGGATGGTGCTCTGGATGAGATCGTCCGTCTCCAGATCCACGGCGGCTGTGGCTTCATCCAGGATGAGTATACGGGATTTCCGGAGCAAGGCCCGGGCTAAACACAGCAGCTGTCTCTGACCAAGACTAGTGGAAACACATAAACATGCCAAGATCAGAAACTAGACTTACAGGTTTTCTGCTTGAATGTTGATTATTCTCCTCATATTCTCCATTGTTGCGGCTCCTCTCTTCCCAGTCTGTCAGTAACGCTCTGTTTACTTCCTGTCTCTATGAAGCTCCTCCTTCTGAAAAGCACACTGTGCTGTGATTGGTCGGCTGGAGCAGTGTGCTGTGATTGGTCGAGCGATTCGAGTGTGTTTGGGAAATGTCCCGCCCCTTACCATAACCGCCAGTTTAACACACTACTGACTAACTCAACCAGGCCCCGCCCCTTTATTCTGCATATTAATTATTATAATGAGGAATATTGTGACGTGTTCGTTCCCGGAAGAAACTCGAGACTACAATGGAGGCGTTTCAGGAGTTCAGGAACACTGACACTGATATAGAGAAGAACTGGAGCTGTACATGATCACACAGCAACACTACACACTAAAAAGTGTCTATCTATTATGGGATGTCCTACTTCTAATTCAAATGGCCTGACCGAAGAAGACACACTACGAGAGGATTAGCTGTAGCTGACTCTCATTATTATTGTGCTACGACTCCTAAAATCTAAACAAACTGAAAAGTATCAGTAAAAGTATTTCGATTAATCACCACAATGTTGAATCATCTCAAGATGCACTCATTTGAATAATAAATGAACACATTGATGTTTATACAGCTCACGAACCTTAAGTTCTCTCCCCCCTCCGAGACCTCGTGCTGGAGTCCTGTCGGCAAACCCCGCACATAATCCTTCAGATGAGCCAACTCCAGAACGCTCCATATTTCCTCATCGCTGAACATCAGGAAAGGGTCCAGGTTCATCCGCAGAGTTCCAGAGAAGAGAACCGGGTCCTGGAATAAAGCGTTCGTTTATTAGCATTGTGGGACCGTCTCAGATGCTGCTGTCCAATACATGTATTTGTTTATGATGCTTAGCATGTTTGTGCACATCAATCCGACTGCTTTATTTAGCGTTCATGTCAACACTAAGTTTGGATTGACCAATCGGAATGATTTAATTCCGATTGAAACAAAAGGTGTGCATGTAAACGTAGCTACTAGTGCTGTGAATCTTTCAGTAGACAGTTTCCGTTAGTGGGTTACTGAGTCCCCCAGTAGTCAATAATTTTATCCCTTTAAAGTTTAAACTCATCTTTGATCACCAAAATTACATTTTGAAACAAAAATTCCTTGAAAAAAAATCTTAATGCCTTAAAATATCTAAAAAATAAACCTTGACACCCACGGCTCATTCACAAGCATCTTGAGTACTCAACGCACCTGTGGGATGATGGTAAGTCTGCTCCTGAGATCATGAAGCCCCAGGGTGGAGATGTCAATGCCGTCGATGATGATCCGACCCTCACTCGCTTCGATGATGCGGAACAAACAGTTGGTCAGACTAGATTTGCCTGCACCAGTTCGACCAACAATGCCAATCTGGGAAAAGTAGGGAAACATTCTTTAAAATATCTCCTTTTGTGTTCAACAGAAGAAAGAAACTCATACAGGTTTGGAACAACTTTTACTGAAATTTAATTTTGGGGTGAACTATCCCTCTAATTGTGTTCCATCATGTGTTAAATTGTTTAATGTGCAACTGTTCACTGCAGATCAAGTCTAGAGATGACAAACTGAGTTGGATTTGTTTGACCTATTCTGAAACTCAGGGTACGATTACACGACAACAATATGCTTAAAATTGAGAAGTTTTTTCTTTGAGTTTTTCGCGTACAAGGTTCAAGGTCCAAGTTTATTGATATAGCCCAATATATTTCATACACAGAACGGTAGCCCAATGTGCTTTACATAATCATAACAATTAATATGTAGTTAAACTAGGTAAAATGTCATGTCAATCGATTCAAAAAAAAAAAAAAAAACTAATGTCCAAGAGAACAGTACAGACGACACCATTGTCAAATTGATCCCCATTCACACGGATCCGTGAAAACGAGTAAAAGCGCTGTATTCTGCTGCCAGGCCAGTAGATGGCGATGAAACACTGTAGACTGAACATGTAATACGCATGTGCACGACGTCATCGTCTTCAGAGATTCGCGTTTTTGTTGTTTACACGGAGACCGTTTTCAAAAACTGGAAGGAGAGAGAGTGAGCCAATCCGCAGTAGGGGGTGTGTCCACTCATGATAGGGAAGAGAGAGTGAGCCAATCAGCAGTAGGGGGCGTGTCCACTCATGATGGGGAGGAGAGAGAGTGAGCCAATCAGCAGTAGGGGGCGTGTCCACTCATGATGGGGAGGAGAGAGCGTGAGCAAGAGAAGATTTAAAGTAAGACTGTAGAAAGTGATGGCTGAGAGACATTACAATAGAGAAAAGCTCAGAGGAATATCAGAAGGGTTATGATCAGCCAAGAGCTTTAGGACCCACATTAATATTAGAAAAGCTTTCCAGCGCCGGAGAGACCTAAGCGGGCCTGAAAACAGACGCCGAGGTTACGTTGTTTCTGTTCCATACATGATAATTGGTTTGTGTACTGTATGTTCAGTTTTTCTTCTTCCGTATCGTTCGTTTGTCATCTTTGCTTTTTTCACAAAGCATTATTTTACCTTACTTCAGCTATGCTAAAGAGACACCCTTTGAGGGGCGGAGCAATGAAGAGAGGGGCGTGTTTGTTTCTCAGAAATCGCTTACTTCACCTTTAACTCTGCATTTAAGTCATCGCTTCTTACAAAAACCCAACTGTGTCAACTGTGTTTTTGATATAAAAAACATTAAGAATCTGCTGTGTCTCCTCACCTTCTCTGTGGTTTCAATGTCACATGTGATTCCATGGAGAATGAGCTCCAATTCAGGCCGGTATCGAACTTTGTAGTTTTCAAAGCGGATTTTCCCGGCGGAGGGCCAGTCGTCAGGAGGACGGTTACTTGTGATCCACGGAGCCTGGAGACACATATGCTCACACTAAACATCTCTCCTATTCCATTTAAAGTTTTCAAAATCACTGGATTTCACATGGATCTGTTCAAAAATGGTAAAACTAGTGAAGAATGTCTGTGCAAATATTCCCTTACACGGGTATTTATGAAGTATGAAGACCTGATTTTCTAAAGCTCTTCCAGGGGACTTTTCATGTAATAATTAACTACAATCTCAAAGATGTTCTTACATTAGTGCATGTCATGGGAAATGTGGTCATACTGTTTGAGCAAAGATATCATCCAGTCAACCTTGAGGTTTTATCATTTAAGCCATTAAGAAGTATAGGTAAATCTCCATGTAAAAGCTTAATGAATAGACCACGCTACTTCTGCGTCATCGAAGGGTAACGCCCCTTTTTGGGGGAAGACAAACGGATTCCCCTGAGAACAGAACTCGCTCTAGATCGCTTTTAAGTTTCTTGATAGCAAAAATGGCACAAACATACACACTCTCTTTGCCGGCCGAGGACCGTGAGCGGTATTTACAGAAGCTACTGGATATTGGGATACAGAGGTGTCCCTTTGAAATGGTCGAAAACTGGATTAATGACCCCACGCAGTGGCCAAATATGGACTATTCAGACATATACCGTTACCACTATCTCGTGGAATCACCAAGTAAGTAGCCTATTTTTTTGTCATTAACACACTCACAGTATGACAAACTAGACGATGAGGCCATGTCTAGAGGAGTCGGTGGTTTACTTGGATCATATTTCACTTGATTTAAGCTATTGACATTGACATAGTTTTGTTGTCGACTAGCTATACTTGTTAGAAAGACGAAGCTGCTAGCAGGTATGGTATGGTATTAGTTGGTATGGTAACGAAATTAAAGCCAGTAACTAGCAAGTACACTACTTCATGTTAAATACAGATAGTTTGGGGGGTTGAATTAGTGACAAGCAGAAACCAGCCAAGTGCACTTTAGTCCTAGCATGCCACTATTTCAACAGTAAAACCAGTTAACAGCCGAGGTAGCGTGCCTAGTGAGCGCTAGTCTTTCTCACTAGTAACTTATAGCTAGTCGACAACAAAACTATGTCAATGTCAATTGCTTAAATCAAGTGAAATATGATCCAAGTAAACCACGACTCTCTAGACATGGCCTCATCGTCTAGTTTGTCATACTGTGAGTGTGTTAATGACAAAACAATAGGCTACTTACTCTTTAAATACCGCTCACGGTCCTCGGCCGGCAAAGAGAGTGTGTATGTTTGTGCCATTTTTGCTATCAAGAAACTTTGCAGATCTAGAGCGAGTTCAGTTCTCAGGGGAATCCGTTTGTCTTCCCCAAAAAAGGGGCGTTACCCTTCGATGACGCAAAAGTAGCGTTGGTCTATGTTTCGAACCAGCTGTATGTAGATTGTGGCTTGTCTATAGATCATAATGTTTGGGAGATTAAAAGAACATTATTAGTACATTAATCCAGAAACTGACACATGATATTATTTAATTCTCTACCTCATTTTTGATCTCCGTGTATTCGCTCACTCTTTCCACAGCGACGATGTTAGTCTCCAATTCTGATGTCATTCTCACAAGCCAGTTCAAAGTTTGCGTCACCTAATAAGAAGCAGTGTTAGTTAATGGCAAGGTTATTTGACTCACAAGCACCTCAAAATCAAAGAAAAAGGTTACATTTAAGGCGTATGAGATGGACAGTCCAACCAATCCACTATTCAAAGAGTTTCGAGAGATCACAGCAAACAACGCTGAGAAAAACACCACCAGATTCCCCAGAGACTCCAACCGCATGGCCAACCACCTGCAACCCAACCAGCAACACGAGACGCATGAGGAGCAAACACAGATTTACCTCTGACCAACAGCTCGGTGTGAACTACCAATTCTGACCTATTAGAAACAATCCAAGGATAGACACTTTTGAGATTCTGATCAACGGTGTCCTCGTTTTGCTTTAGGAAGCGCTGCTGATGCCCATACGCTCGTATCACAGAGAGGCCTGAGACCGTTTCTCCAAAGTGAGAGTAAATGGGAGATCGAGACACAGAGTCCAGTCGTCGGAGTTGCCGGGATGTAGCAACATAGAACCTCTGAAATACAGGAAGCGGGTTTAGACAAATCTAATCTTACTATATGTGAGAAAAACATGTTGCAGAGTTTTTATAAACCCAGTGTGCACAGAGTACCGTTTCTGTGAGCCGTCTTACCTGCACAAAGTAGTAGATGACAGCCATCGGTACAACCACTGCAGTGAAGATTGGAGTCGCCAGGCAGATTACAAACAAGGTCCCGAGAACTCCGAGGAGACAGAGAATCCAGGATCTGAAGGACATCGGGATCATCTCATCCACAGTAAAGATATCCTAAATATAAGCCAAATCAATATATATCAATAAAACAATATTTCAGTTTAAGAACAGGCAAGATACAGCAATCACAGGGGGGACATATTGTTTTCATTAGATTTCGTCATTTTCATATGACGATTCAATTTCATATTAGATTTCATAGATTGCTATGTTTATATGAATCTGCAAATCTACTTTTTTAAGCATAGACCTGAAAATTAAATTTCCACCTTAAAATGTCCTAAATCTTGAATGCTGAAGTTTGGTCTCTTTTTAAAGATGACACTTGGCAGATTATTGCTGAGGTAAAGTAAGTTTATTAATATGAAAAATGCACATTTGCAAAATGCTAATTTTATATGGAATATATATATATATATATATATATATATATATATATATATATATATATACACATGTTTAACTCTAAAGCTGCGAGAAAAAACATGCATCTAAATAAGCTGTGTTGCAAATTTGACGTTGATATCTCTAAAAATGAACTCTCCGTAAGATTTTGTTTGGGCGCAGAACATTTCCATTAGATCTGTCTTTTTTTAGATTTTTAATGTGCTCATTTTTTGCCACAAGGAGCACAAGTGTGACTATTTTTTCAGGACCATTTAAACTTTTTGAATCATGTCCATGATTTGTGTGTGTGTGTGTGTGTGTGTGTGTGTGTGTGTGTGTGTGTGTGTGTTCACATACTGTAGCAAGTGCCAAAACCTTTACCAAATTTCATACTATTCTGAAATTTTTTCAGAATAGTTTTTCAGTCAAAAATGACCAAATTAAGTTTTTTTTTATAGTCCCATGAAGAACACATAACATCCACAGAATCCATTGTATAAAATAATTCAATTGTACAAAAGGTTCTTTGGCATCGCTGTTTAAACACCCGTTTGGAGGCCTTATTTGAAGAGTGTATAGAATGTTAATGAGCTTGTCTCTGGCCTTCATACAGAACCACTCATTATAAAATGTTTTGTTATGGCTTTATAGCAAACATCGACGAAATTGTGTTCAGTGTTAAAAGTGTGTCTACCTTAGCGAAGCGATTGACTACTCGTCCTGACGGTGTGGTGTCAAAGAACACCATGGGTACTTTCAGGATATTAGACAGCAGATTTGTGTGTAGAGTCCTGGACGCACAAATGGATCCATCAGCTAGGAGAATCGTGCCTAAAAACACCAGAAATCCTGGCAGAGAAACACATATTTTTTTTTATTCATGACCAAATGATATCCCTGTGATAGACTGTCCATCTCTCCAGCGGTTCCTTCAGCCGAGAGTCTCAGACCAAGATAACAAAATTATGAACAAATGTTCTTCTAGTAATGTTAAAGGGGTCATGACATGTTTTTTTTTTATTTTATTATTATGTTCCCTTAGGTGCAAATATAGTATTACTATAGTTTTTTTTACAAAAAACTTTTAAAATGTAGTGATTTATGACCTTTTCCCACCCTGTTTCTCATCCTCTGATTCAAACAGTCTGTTTTGGGGGTGTTTCCCCTTTAAGAGTTCAGTGTTAACGCCCACTGTTATGATTGGCTAACGTCAGTGCCTGTGCATCAATTATTAACGCCCCCAGCCAGAACATTTGCGGATTCGGCGCAACTGTTTAATAGCGGGTGATGCATGCGAAGCGATGGCTCTTGCAATGATAAAACCTTATTATGTTCGAGCCGGAATCAGAGGAAAATGAAGCATCACCACAACAACGAAGACTGGATCAGCCAGAGTCCACATGGAAAGTGAAACTATTTTGAATTAATAAAAAAAAATTAACCCGAGACACTTGAAAACGGATTATTGTTACATAATTTTCCTATAGCTTAATTTGCTAACAGTTTAACATTATTTAACTAATTCCAATGAAATGATAGGGTGTACCACGGACAAAAATGCATGCACAGGCCATATTTGAAGATGCAGCATTGATAAAGGCAACATTTTTAATTTTCTATCACATGTAGGCCTACTAGAAAGGCGACATATTTTCAAGATTCTCTTATACAAATGTGTTTATATTAGCCATGGTAAAAAGTAAGTTTGCGTCGTCGTTGTTGAGCCCAGAATATTCGGCACGGACTTATCTTTGAGCAACAGTTTTCTGGCAAAGCCAAGCATCATATTGGGATTTGTTCTCAAAACAGTCATCCTTAAATGTATAGAACACTGCCGTGACTGAGACGTCCGCAAAAAATAAAGTGCATCCATTTTCCCCTGACGACTGGATCTTTCAGCGTATTTAAAAAGTAGTTTAAAGTTTTAAATACATTATTTACAGTTTGCGTCGTCGATGTTGAGCCCAGAATAGTCGGCACGGACTTATCTTTGAGCAACAGTTTTCTGGCAAAGCTCAAAACAGTCATCCTTAATGTATAGAACAAACGCTTAAACTAACACTGCCGTGACTGAGACGTCCGCAAAAAATAAAGTGCATCCATTTTTCCCTGACGACTGGATCTTTCGCAGCGTATTCACAGATGTTGTTTGTCCACAGCCAGGAACAGCACATCTGCGGCATCGTAATCTCCCTGTACACAGACCCACTCGCTGTCCGGCGACTGAACACTTGTGAGGCGCGCAGCGATACGAAATGAGCGTAGTTGTCTTGCGCTTTAAGCGTAGTTGTCTTGTGCTGGAGGCGGTCATATGCAAACGCTGGTACGTCACTTCGTACCGTGACGTCACTTCTTACCATGGATCCAGAACGAGCTGTATTTACACCTTGATTAAATAAATGATTCGTTTATAATGGGGAGGACGTCTTAAGCTATGAAACTTGCAGGACGTTTTAATGGTACAAAGATCTCTTATATACCAAAAGATCAAGGCAAATTTGGTTTCTCATGTCATGACGCCTTTAATGGAACGCTTTTTTAATGTTACTAGTTGTTTCAGAGAACATTCAAATGCAAAGTACACATAATGTCTGAAGAATGATGAAATGTAATGTTCCCTTAACACTCACATAGCCAAGGAAATAAAACGTTAAAAAATCTGGACATTTAGAACCTTCAGAGAACATTCAAAAATAACGCAAAAAATTATTAGAATATGTTTTTCACTTCACATCATTCACCATCCTCAACATCATACTGCATAATATCCATTCACTCACAAGCTGTTCATTTGTCTGTTCTCTTTCCAATTGCCACCATTATTCCATTCAAAACCATGTATTTTGGGTGTTTTTGAGGCTCTTAGCATGCTTAAAATGTAATGAAATTCAACACACAAATCAGAGTTAGACATTGGCAAAAGGACATTGAGAAAAGGCTGTGTGTGGGGTGGGGGGTCTGTAGCGCCAAGTTCTTTATCTGATTTAGATCAAACTGGAGATGTGTGTTTGGCCATAGAGGCTGATCACATGGATATGACTATTGTGGTTCATGGTCACAGCGCCATGCAAAGTTGCAAAGCTCAGCGGCCGTATCTTGCACCCAGCGCAATTGACTTTGTACACCGACGCATGTATCATTCCTGTTCTGCACCCGCGCACAGCGGACTCTTCCCTCCACAGACGCACGTCGGTAAATTAGGGAATGAACTTGCGCTCACGAGGGCGGTTCAGTGAAAAGAGGAGTGTGTTCCGGCGCAAACGTTCACTGGTGATATTTTCCAGTTTTAGAAAGCAACTCCGCCGCTGACCAGGAGAAACCCAGTGTAAAGACAGCGGCGCCGCGCGTTAGTCATATGCTATTTTAAGCGCGTGTGCTTGGCCATTATGTAGCGTGTGAACAACACAACACTTTGATTCTCTCATCTAAACAGACACAGCAGTTTTCATTTTTGCAAATCATACATTATTACAAGGAAAAATATTAACACACGAGGGAAATCATTGTTGTGTCCGTGAAGATGTGAAAAAATAGCCATAAATCTAGATTACACATTTACCCAAATTATTCAGGCTAATTGTAGTAATGACGGATCAAACCTGTTTGACCAATAGTGGCGAGACACATCAGTATAAGCACATCTGACAAAGTGTGTTGTCCGTCAAGAACCAGGAAACTAAACTCTGAAGATCACCGTTACCATGGTGTAAGTTGTGTGCGCCGGCAAATCCGCCGTTATAATAGCAATCCGCCGTGGAACAAGCGCGCCGGCTCTAAAGGGAATGTGAGAGGACGCTCTGATTGGTTTATTTCACGTTACGCCCAAACCACACCTATGAGTAATGAAGCGACTTCAGACACACACATTTTAGATTTGCGTCGGGCGCAAGAGTAGTTTATCCCGTCGGGAAAATAGCAACAGCGCCGGGATCCGCCCACAGAGTTACTTGCACTAGGCCAATCAGAGCACTCTGATTATTTCAGAAGGCGGGGCTTTGTATAAATCAGCTTGTTTCAGACAGACTGGGCATAGAGGTGCTGCAATAATGTACAGTATGTAAAAAATATGTGTTTTTTTGCACAAAAGCATGTTAACCTACTCTAGTACACCCAAAATACTGAACTAGCCTCTTTAAATCACAAACATATCATGTCCTCGCTTTCATTCTGTTTGTAAAAGTATTTAATAAACCTCTTTCTGCTCATACCTTGTGCAATTCCCAGGGCTCCAAAGACACCTATTCTCGTGTCTCTAATATGATTTGGGTAGGTTGTGTTGGAATAGTTTTCCGCATCATTAGTCCAGTCACTGAGCCACAGATTTTGACCAATGATGGCCACGTTCTGGATGAAGTAGATGAGGAAACTCCAGGTGACGTAACACCAGCCCATCGCCCTCAGATACTGAAGATACACTGAGAACTTCACCTGGTGCATGATGGGTCAGAAGATCATTATCACAGTTACTGAGGGGGAAAACACATGGAGAATCCAAATAGCTTTCAGTTGCTATAATGTACCCTTCCGGTCTCCATCGTCTCTTTCTCAATCAGTCGCTGTCCTTTCTTATCGCCGGAGTCTTTTTTACTTCGAAGAGAGCTGTTCTTCCGGACTCTCACACTGAAGACAAAAATGTGCAATATCCAGTTTATCTGTGTGAAATAGAGCATGTCTGGAATCAAACCTTGTGTTGTTCTAACATGTTTCTCGATGGTTTACCTCCCGTTTCGTTGAGAGTGGCGCAGGCTGTTTTCTCTCTTCAGTGTGTTTGAGACGATGTCCTCTGGAGAGCCGTCGGCCTGAGGCTCTAAACCCTCCGGCACGGAGTCGATCTCTTCATACACGGAGTCCTGAGCCGCTGCTGTTTGGCCAGAGAACAATCACATCGGTCATGTGCGGAAAGACTTGTGCATTTCAAGTATACTTGTTTCTAAGTAATGCTTTATTGTCCATGCATTCCAAATCTATGAACACACACAACCTTTCAAATATATATATATTTTAAGAAATTAATACTTTTATTCAGCAAGGATGCATTAAATTGATCAAAAGTGACAGTAAAGACATTTAGGCCCCGTTTACACGATGGGAAAACGCAGATATTTCTCTGCGTTTTGGCCTGTCATTTACACGAAAACGCCGTTTTTATCCCAGAAAACGATTATTTCTAAAAACTCCGGCCAAAGTGGAGATTTCTGAAAACGCCGGTTATGTGTTGTCGTGTCAACTGAGAGAAACGGGGTTTTAGGTTCTCTCTTGTCGATTCTGAGGATTCTGATTGGCTTGCATGGCTTTATCCTTCTCCCTACACTGCCGCCCATAGGTTTAGCATAGTTATAAAGGCGCTCGACGGCGTATTTATGCGGGTTGTGTGCACGATGTTATTATTGAAAACGGAGGGGGAGAAATATTCGTTTCTCTAAATACCCGGCTATGTGTAAATGTGGCCTTATAATGTTACAAAAGATTCTATTTCAAATAAATTATTTTCTTCTCAATTTTCTATTTCTAATAAAATGTGTCATGGTTTCCACAAAAATATGAAGCAGCAAAACTGTTGTCATGAAACACCCAACACAGAGGGATCCAAGTGCAGCGTGAGTTTAATACAGGGTAGTCAGACAGACAAGGGTCACGGACAGCAAACACAGCATAGTAGACAAGGCAATACTCAAGAGTCCGATAACCAGGCGAGAAGACAGAGGCAGTCGGCAGACGAAACGGAATCCAGGAAACAGGCGATGGGTCAGATTAGGGGTGGGCGATATGGCAAAAATATCATATCACGATTTTTTTCAGGAAAATCACGATTCACGATTTTATCACGATTCCTTTTCATGTTGGTTTTACTATTTTGCAAGTGACTGAGCATCACAGCCAAACTAATGTCCCTATTTTAAAAACAAAGCCTTAGGTAACAACATATAAAATAAAAAAGAATGGCAGACATTTAGGCCAAAGTGGCGAAGATAAAAAATCTTTGTCATTGTCTTTGTTATTAAAAATTAAGAACAAAGATACACATACACAACTTAATATACAAATAAAAAAAACAGTGCTTTATTTTTTCAGCTACAGGTGTATTTAACAGCATTGAAGAAAGTAATTAAATGAACAAATATGAAAATAAAACACAACATCGACTTCACTATATAAATTTTACATTGATTCTTATTAAAGCTACTATTAAAGTTCTCAGGCAAGAGTGAGGGAGATGCTCTTTGTATTTTGTTGTTTTATTAACAGGGATAGTTCTCCCAAAAAATTAAATTCTCTCAAGCCGCTTTAAACCTGAATAAGTCTCCCTCTTCTGTTGAAAATAAAAGTTATTTGGAGGGATGTGGGTAAACACACAGTTGATGTACCCCAGTGACTTCCATAATAGTTTTTTCCTACTATGGTAATCAATGGGGACCAGCAACCGTTAGCCACACTCCTCAAAATATCTTCTTTTGTGTTCAGCACAAGAAATAAATTAATACAGGTTTGGAACAACATTAGAGAGTGAGTAAATACTGACAGAATTTTTATTTTTGGGTAACTGTCCCTTTAAGGACAAGCGGCAGCATGTTTACTATTAGGGCTACTGTCACTTTAAGATCTGCGCGCAACGAGTCTACACGCATTTGACAAGGCAGATTTTTTTCTTCATTTTTTCTATTGTTCTTTCACTTTAGACATAACCAACTTTGTTTATGTAAACCTTGTGTGTATTTGACAGTATTAGCGCAATAAGATAACTTCAGTAACGGGTGCTGTTAGACAGGCTTTTAGTGCATGTGCGTGTCGGGTCTATTGCGCTCAGAAAAGCGCCCGTTAGAACAGCGTATCAGCAGCGAATGACATGTTTAACCGGGATGGCTTTAAAGCACATGCAAATAATTCATTTTTATGAACTACAGTGTCCCGTTCCTCTGCATTTCATGTGGATATACGTCGCGCTGTACAGTATGTTGAGACGGAGGCGCCAGAAATGCAAACTGATAAAATGGACGATCCTACGATATTTCTTCAAAAGCAGATTGTGGAGACATTTTAATCGTCCACGATCAAAAATCGTAATATCGCACACCCCTAGGTCAGATACACAGACAGGACTAGACTCGGAAAAGCTTGGTGATGTCCACAACAGTAAAACAAGACTACACAAGGGGTAATAGTGTGAGTGGGGTATAAATGTGTGTGGAGCTGTGAATGGAACTAGATGCAGGTGTGAGGGTGATCAGTGGAAACAGGTGTGTGAGATTAGTCCAGAGTGTGTGCGTGAACAGTCCAAGGGAATGAAGTGCAGGGGTGAAGCGCCCTCTCGAGGGCAATCCAGCCAAACATGGTCACAACTTTAAAACGGTAATAATTTTCAGCTTTAAAACGGTAATAATTTTTCACTGTGTTTACTGTATTTTTGATCAAATAAATGCAGCCTTGCTGAGCAGAAGAGACTTCTTTCAAAAGCATTTAAAAATCTTCCAAAATCTTGAATGTTAGTGTATGTTATTGGATATTAAAAAGAGTGTGCCAAGTCTGTTTCCAGTGAATTTACATAGTGTGGATCCCAGCATGCTTTTTGGCTAATATTGAAGAAATGGAGAAGAATAATTCCACACTGCTTTATCTGCTCCCATTAAACTTTAATATATTGCAACACTCCGACCACACATGGTCTTCAGTCTGTCCATAACCCGTCCCCTTGGTTAGAGGATTATATACACTCTTAAAAAAAGTTACATGGAGTGCCCGTGATCTCCACCAGAGGGCACTCCTTCCATCTGCTCAATCACATCATGGACTGCGTTTCCCATAAACCATTGCCTGGACTCATCATGTCCTGATTACTTCCACCTGTGTGTTGTTATCTGGTGTACTCTTGCCTATTGAAGCCCTGTGTTTGCAGTCATTCCTCCCGAAGTCTTGTATGTTGTTGCACTGTATTTCTGAGCGTTTTCCTGTGTCTTGTTCTCTGCCTGTTTTCTGGATTTCCTTTTGTCTGTGTTTCTGCCCTATTGCTCATTTGGATTGTTTGACCCTTTGCTCGTTATACTGATTAGGATTCTGGACTGTGCCATTAAAGCTGCATTTGGATCTTCAACCCAAGTCTCAGCAGTTTATGTAAGGTAGATGTGTCTGTTGCATTCCGGTTGACAGATTCAGCCATTCACAATCAGGATAGCATGAGGAAAAGGGTTACACTTCAGACTTTCTACTAACTGTGAGTAACTTTGCAACTACAAATGAACTAACTCTCAAGTAGTTGCAAAGTTACTTATAGCTAGTAGAGTGTCTAAAGTGGACCATTGAAATTTCGCACCAAGAAATAAAGCATGAATCATGTAGACATTGCAAGTCCTGTACTAAAACTTTCAGAATGTGTTCAGTTGGCTATTATAGAATTGAAGACAATATCTGAAGCTCAGCAGAAAATGAAAATGTCCGATGGCAGACAAACCTTTATTGCTGTTAGCTTTGCCTTCCTCTTTGCCGTAAGTTTCCATGAATTCATTGAAAGCGCCTTTACTGGCTCGAAGAGCGTCGTATGATCCCACCTCGGACACGACCCCGTTCACCAACACCACAATCTCATCTACATACGGCAAGAAGCTAATCCCATGTGTCACCAGGATACGAGTCTACAAGGAAAGAGAAGGGGAACAAACTGAACAGCAATGCAGAGATTTAAGTCAAGCAGAAAATGTGCTTTTGACATGTATAATAATATAGCGAGTCTCCCAGCCTAACCCTAACCCATTAAGTTTGGATTAGCTTTTTTTTCAAGAACCTATGGCAGCCTGAGTATTGACTTTGACTTGAGTCTCCTACCTTATTTCTGAGCAGTCCTTTGGGTCCGATCACCCGTTCAAACAGATGTTTTCCCACATGTGAGTCGACCGCAGACAGCGGGTCATCCAGAAGGAACACGTCAGCGGAGCTGTAAACCGCCCGGGCCAAACTCACCCGCTGCTTCTGTCCGCCGCTCAGATTGATGCCCTGCGACACAGCACATCAGACATCAGAGATTCAAAGTCAGTGTTTCCCGTTCCCGTTCCGCACATGTGGGAACTCTTCCTGGGCGAGAGAATAAGCCGTGGAAATGCCTAAATACAGTGAATATGCACTATTGCAGTGGCATTGTCAGGACCAACAGCCAGTGGTGTAAAGTATTGGAGTGGTGTTATTGGTAAGGCATTTAAAGTCCCGCTGTGGTGAAAATCCAGCTTTTAATGTAGTTAATACACTTCCACCGCAGAACGAGGGACTTCGGGCTGGTACTGTGTTTGCACCGCAGGGTCTAAATAAAGGTCCGAGTAAATGTTTCCCCCTCAGAAAGTAGTCCCTGCTTGCGAGGTAGTACTTTATAAAAGTTCAGGAACTTTCAGAGGCGGGACTTGGGCGCTGAACATGCTGATTGGTCGAGATCATGCCACATTTTGATTGGTTGACTCCACACAGCATATTATTTTCACCACATCTGTTGCGGTGTTTGCTATTCGAATCATCAATGGAGTTTAAAAAATGCGGCCGATGGACGACAAGGTTCAGGCTTTATTAAGCTTAAAGTCAGAGGATGAAATCCAGCGGGAACTGTAAAGTAGTGCCACCGTACTAATTTGCCTAAACTTCACGGTACATTAGACCGGAGGGAAAAAAGTTCCTGGGACATATTGTTCCGGGTAATTTTGGTGGAAACGCGGCTAAAGTGGTTAATATGCTTTAAGAAAAAACATGTGTAAATTCATAAGTCAACACCATTGCTGAGAATTTTCTCCTTAAAGCTACACTGTGTCATTTTTTTAAGTTGATTCTTAACAAAAAACACTTTGTTCTTTCAAAATGATTATATGTGCTCATTAATGTATAATTAATTCCACCAACTAATCAAGTATTCTCGTAAGGGACCGTTCGGTATTTATGGAATGGGCCACCGGAGGAAAATAGGGGAGGGTCATGCCTTTTTATTCTTTGTTGAGGGGAGGGTCATCCAACTTTTTTTAGTCTAGGGGGAGGGTCACCCAACTTTTGTATTCATGAAAACAACAAACTTTCAAAGTGGCTTGTTTTGTGCATATTTTTCCATGTAGCTCTCTCAGTCTCGGTCCCCCCATAGCTAGCAGATGGGTCTGACCCAACAAAAATCAGACGCGAAAGATCAAGTCCAGTTTGGCGCTGTTTGTTTGACAGTGCGCGCGCGCTCAGAAATAGTGAATCATGTCAGAACAGAACGCCAATGAAATGCTTACCCGGCAAAGCTTTAAAGCTCGAGCAAATAATCAACTTTTGTGATTGCGAATCACAAGCAGTGTCCTGTGAGTGTAACTCTACCGCTGCTTCAATGTGGAGACATTAAAACATCCACGATCAAAAATTGTGATATCGCACAAGTATAAAACAACTGTTATGTCTGAAAACAAACACAAATAACGCGTGCTACATTGGGGCTGTTTTACACCTGGCCACTTGCATGCGTTTTCTCAGATCGGATAGCTGTCTGATTTATCAAAACGATTCCATTTACACCTGGTGTGGTCGCATAAATGCGTTTTTGCAAAACGGATTTAAATCCTATCTTCAATTCTTCAAATAGTTTGCACGTTGGCTCATCTGCAGTGATGCGTGTTGCAGTGTTTTATATATAATAGCCTATATACGTTTTTTTTTGTTAATATATCTTCATTAGATATATTATTATACAAAATTAAAAAAGTAGTCAACACAGACCATCTAACAGAACATTTGAACAACATTATGTGCTTATTTTTTTAATTAACGAAATGTCAATCTTTATAACAGAAGATAACACAATACAACAATCTTCAAGATACAGTAAATCTTCAAATGTGTAACAGATTGTCACCTTAAAAACAGTCATTTGCGTGGTGGAACAAGTCATGTTAAATAGAATTATAGTTAGCATCTTAATTTACTCTTTGTTCTATTATTTTATTAGTTCATTAACTAATTGTTAATTCAACAAATTTAATGTAAAGAGCTGGATACTTATTACTAATTAAATAATGTCAAATATAGTAAATGTATAGTTGCCATATAGCCTACTAAATATTTGACTACGTCGCACGTTAATTTCTGCTTAAATACTGCATGGAGGGATATAGCCCATTCTGCGCTCAAGCGCATGTAATCTTGCCGCAAAAGCAGGCTGGCTAATGATAATAGTCTTTAAAAATAACGATGCATTTTAATTGTTTATTAATAAACTATTTTTTTAAATCAGTGTCCGCTGCAAACATGTCTCCATACATATCCGCTGTAAAGTGCGCCTAAGAGAAATGCATCTTTCATACGGATTACATAGCCTAATCAGATGATATTTGCTTTCGATTAGATTTTTTTTCGTTTAAAAGTGGACATATCAAGCTTTATATAGATATTTTTCTCATATATTTGAGGCTAGTATGCTATATCCTACGATATGTTTCTGCTTCTTTCTTTTTTTGACGCGCTACAATTCACGGAGACCATGAAAGCGCGCCCTGATTGTTTTATTTTATTTTACAAAAGCAAAACGTTTTCTTGTTATTGTGAGTTTACACAAATAAAATTATTGCGACTGATGCATTATTATTTTCTGTATGGCCAGAAAAAGAGTATTTTAAGTTGTTTCCACTGTTGATAGGAAAATGCAAATCGCATCGGCGCCTCCATGTCATGCAGTGCGCGCTCCACACTGCGCACACACACTTATGCGCCTAAGTTATGCGCCTAAGAATAGCGAACAATTATCTAGGTTAACGTTAGAGTGAGCAGCCATGCCATACGGATAATCCTCATGTTTAACAAATCAAATCATGCATTTTCTACCGCGAGTCAGCGCTGCGCCAGTTTGAAAAAGGCGGGTGTGCAGGAGTCTTTTAATGAACGTTTGGTGTAGGTCTAGGCATAAAGATATCTGAACATCTTTGCCAAGCGCAAACCAGTACAGAAGTAATCAATAAATGATCGGGGAGGGTCATGCCTTTTTTCACAATCATTTTGGAGGGTCATAGAAATTTTTTTTGCTGGCGAAGGGAGGGTCAAGCCTTTTTTGATTATAGATCTCAAAACTCCTCCGGTGGCCCCTTAAATAAATAACGAACAGTCCCTAAGTGTAAATCTACCATTTATAATACATACGGGTGAGCTGCTTGAATGGCGGCGGCCATGTTGCGCCTCCATCTTGAAAATACATTAGCCAAAGAGGGACAAACCCAAGCGGGTAATCCATCCGCCGGAAACTGAAGCCTCCGCGGGCGCCGCCATTGTAGCAGAACTTCACCTGCTGTTAGCATTCCATTGACTCCCATTCATTTTTGCGTCACTTTGACAGCGAATAACTTTACATCTGAGGCGTTCAAAGACTCCATTTGTCCATTATTTATTTCTAAAGAAACTCGACAATGTATAAAAGGCTCCATTACCTTGTACCTTACGTTATGGCCCCGTAGAAGCCGTTTTTGTAAAAATAGGCTAACGATTGCGTCATAACTCACGCGACTCTCTGTCGCACTGTAGAGAAATTACCGTATGGACCGGCGGAGAAGCTCGCAGGCAATCGGGGGAACGTGGAGGCATGAAGTCCGATAAAGTCAAGGGAGAAGCCCACAGAGAGTGATAAAGTTGCTCCTGCTGCTAGCTCATGGACAGCTAATGCTCACGCTCTCCGTCTCTACAAGATTCGGAAGGGAATGATTCAGATTTCTCTCGGCACAGCTACTAGAAGACTGACAGCGGTCAGACACGTTGCTCGCGTGTTCAAGCTCAGTTTGAGCCTGCGCAGTTCGCCTGGCGATCAGGAAGTGAGTGCTTCAAATGGGCTTCACTTTTCTCCGTCGAAGTCTATGGGGTCGCTGTGTCCATCTTATATACTGTCTATGGACAAACCTGGAGATTCAAGGTTCGCCTTTAGCGCTTTTACACTCAGTGGCGTCGTGACGAATGCGAGCGGAGATTACTCGCGACTGCCGGCAGATCTGAGATAATAGGCCACCGTAGGAGTTAAAACGCCCTCGGAATGGGAGGAGCTAGAGAGTAATATTCAGTTGGTAGATATACGATTTCACCGCAAGATGGGAGTAATTCCTACACAGTGTATAAATGAGCGATATCTCCTGAAATCACCATGAATTGAACGATAACCTTCAAAATTTGTAAATAACATAAGCAGACTTTTATGTCAATCTAAAGTCTAATATAAAGTTCAATGCAAATAATGACATTTATCATAATAGCTGTACTTGACTAGTTAACTCAATCTTCAGGAACAGGTGCAGCCCAGCAAACACAGACCATTCTCCCAATGTTCCCATATGGTTCCCGATTGGTTATTTTTGGGGGAACCAAATAAGAACATTCTGTGAAATGTTCTCTCTGGGTTCTTATTGTAAAAAAAACTAACCTTCCCAGAATGTTGCAGGGAGGTTATGTGACAACCTAAAGCGAACTTACATAGAACATCCCCTGCCGGTTTTATAACCGTATAATCATGCCTACATCCTCCACTGAATATGCCAACTGTGACTTTTTAAGGATTTTTTAAGGGTCTAAAGCAGGGATGTTCAACTTCGGTCCTGGAGGGCCACTGTCCTACAGAGTTTAGCTTCAACCCTGACAAAAACTCTTTTCTAGTAGTCCTGAAAACATTGATTAGCTTGTTCAGGTGTGTTTAATTAGGGTTGGAGCTAAACTCTGCAGGACAGTGGCCCTCCAGGACTGAAGTTGCCCATCCCTGGTCTAAAGCTCACGGCACAAGTGCACTTAGGCCAGTCCGAATCCACTTTTGCTAGTTTAACGACAGGAAAAATGGTCGGCACGCGGGCCATGGTCTAAAAGAGTTGTCCCTATTCTCTAAATGAGTAATGGGTGTGTTTTGGGCTTTATAAATTAAATGAAAACTGTGTCGAGCCGAAAGTGAAACCAGCAAAACACGCTTGCGTCGCGTCTGGCGCTGCATTGCACCGGGTGTGGCATCGGGCCCTATGTTCGCCAGTCTCAGTTTGATATGTAAAGACTCAAGGATAACGGTTGGGAAGCAGTGCTCTTCACCTTCTCTCCGATCTCGGTCTGATCTCTCCCGGGCAGCAGGTCCAGGTCGGGCCCGAGAGCACAGGCGTCCACTGCGGACCGGTACCGTTCTTCATCCAGCTCAGAGCCGAAGAGGACATTATCCTTCAGTGAGGCGTTCTGGATCCAGGCCTGCTGAGGGACATACGCCACCGACCCCTGAGACACACACACACACACACACACACACACACACACACACACACACACACACACACACACACAAACTAAAGTCCAGCCGGCAGAGAACGCACAACACTAACGTCCAGCCAGGAGAAAGAGATCCAGTAATCTTTCATAATAAGATGTGTTTGATTACATTGATATTAATGTGTCCCTTGAGGCAGTGCAGTTCTCCCAGCAGAGCCGATATCAGTGAAGTCTTCCCCGATCCCACAGCTCCCACCACCGCCACCAGACGGCCCGGGGCAATGTCCAGAGACACACTGAACAACACACACATCGGTTAAGGTTCAGTGAAAACCGCTAGATAGAACACACACAATCACACACGCATGCAAACACACACACACACACACACACACACACACACACACACACACACACACACACTCACACACACACACACACACACACACACATGCAAACACACACACACGCACGCACGCACGCAGACGCAAACACACACACGCACGCAAACACACACACACACACACACACACACTAATGCAAACATACACACACTCACACACACACCAGAGTAATCCTAAATCATTCATTGTAGCATCTGTTTACTGTAGTAGTGTAAAGATAGTGTGTGTACGGCCGCACTCACTGCTTCAGCACTGGCTCTGTTCCTCTCTCCCAGGCAAACGTGCCGTCAGTCATGCTCACCGCAGCTTCTGTTAAAGACATCAGCACAACAACTTCAGGCAGGGAGCTTTTTCTCAAATGTATTAGTTGGATCACAGATAACACAGATATGTTCTAATTTTTTCTTGGTTATACAAATATTAAGGAAACAATCTTCAAACATCATGGAAACATTACTTTTTAATGTTTACTTTTTAAAATGTGTTATGTCTTTTTAAGTAGTAGCATTTTAAATGTTACTACTTGTTTTAGAATGTTCAGAGAACATGTAAAATTAATGTTCCCATAACATTTGAAGAACGTTAAAGTCCCTCTGTAGTGAAAATCCAGCTGTTAATGTAGTTTATGTGTGTATGTGGTGTTTTTAATCTGCTTTAACACACACCATGTGTAAGTTCATAAGTGGACAGCATTGCTGAGTATTTTCTGCTTAAAACTGCAGTGAACCAAAGACAGTCTCAAAAACACGGTTTGAAATCGCTGGTGTTTCTGACGTCACACACTACCTTGTAACCAATCAGATCAACGTGTGATCATCCACCAGTGGATCTCTGAGTGAGTGAGTGAGTGGAGGCGGGGCTCATATGCATATTCATAGAACCGTGCATACTAAATGAGGCAAGGGTGTCGAGTTACATTCAAGATATTGAAAAAAAAAATTCAAGGAAAATCTTTTAAATGTAATTTTGGTGATCAAAGGTGAGTTTTAAGGGATGCAATTATTGACTACAGGGGGGCTTTAACTTTTGCATAATTAAGAAAAAACTTTTTTTAAACATTTGTTTTTTTTAACATTTAGAGATAATTCAGAAATAACATTTTCATAACCAAGTGAACGTTAGCAAAACGTTCTTAGAACGTAATATGTTGGCTGGAAACTTGAACCATTCAAGAACACATTATGACTGTAAACAGTAATGAGTACGCCAGCTTCTCTAAACCAATCAGAAATCAGCCTGAGTACTGTGGAGCTCCTGACTCACTGTTGCTGTCGTCGTGCTTGATCGCCGTCGTGTCCAGATCACTGCCACTCAGGAACTTCTCCAGTCTCTTCTTAGACACAGTGGTCTGAACATTGGGGAAAGTGTTAGATTTCACACAAGGTCAAAAATACTTTTATAACCGCAAACAAAGCTTATTGAAAGGTCCCAATAAAATGCTTCGGTAACACTTTACAATAAAGTTCATTAGTTAACATTAGTCAATGTATGAACTAACATGAACGAACAGTGAACAATACATTTGTTACAGTATTTATTCATCTTTGTTAATATTAGTTAATAAAAATACAGCTGTTCATTCTTTGTTCATGTAAGTTCACAGTGCGTTAACTAATGCTAACAAGACTTTAATCAAGTTTTAGTAAATGTTGAAATTAACATTAACACATTAATAAATGCTGTATAAGTGCAGTTCAGTATTAGTTCATGCTAACTAATGTATTTAACTAATGTTAACTAATTAACCTTATTGTAAAGTGTTACCGATGCTTCCGTATAGATAACAATATAAATATACACACTGTAAAAATTATATAATCAATAAGTAATGAAGACATATGTAACTCATAACTCATAACTCATCAAAATAAGTTTAGCAACTTTCAACTTTTTTTTACATTTACATTTACATTTATTCATTTAGCTGACGCTTTTATCCAAAGCGACTTACAATTGCTTTATATGTCAGAGGTCGCACGCCTCTGGAGCAACTAGGGGTTAAGTGTCTTGCTCAGGGACACATTGGTGTATCACAGTGGATTCGAACCCGGGTCTCTCACACCAAAGGCATGTGTCTTATCCATTACGCCATCACCACCCCACCCCATTTTTTTAAGTTATACAAGATTAAACTTTTTTTTTTAAATCAGTTTAATGTTTTAATGTATTTTAAGTTGAAATTACTTAAACATGCAAGTTGGTGGTACTAAAAAATTAAGGGGTAGCAACTTTTTTTTACACTGTAAAAAAGTGATCAGTTCACTTTAAATTTTTTGTAAACATGGTGCCTTAAATTTTTTTTGAAAAAAAGTTATGAACTTGAGAATTCCACATTACTTAATTTTTTCGATTAAGCATTGTTATTTACAGTATTTAATTTTAAGGCAACGTGTTTACTAAAAACATTTTTATTTAAGTCAACTGATCACTTTTTACAGTGTAATAATGCAATAAATCATTTTCTGTGGTGTTTTGTGATGTTTCGATGCATGCTTTGTCATGCCAATAAATCTTTTTGAATTGGATTGATTGAATGCGCTGACAGCGTGCCGTACCTGAACCATGATGGAGATGAGCTGCGGCAGCATGGCCAGAGGGAAGCGCAGGATGTTGAAGAGCGAGATAGAGGTGAAAGCTTTCTCCGCATCCAAGATGTTATTCGGACTCACAGACACGAACACAGCGAAGGTCGCGAGAGACACCTGAGGATGACCACACATGACCACACATGACTTCAGCGTCTATCGCCGGCTTTCTGACATTCAGGATTTCAATAGATTTCAGCTTTGCTGTCAATCCACTGTTGTCTGAGCCAGATTTGAGGATCCCTCATCTCGTACTCCACCGGAAGTTACTTATGTTAAGACTGTTGTACATATGTTCAGGAAAATGAAGCATAATAATGATAATGTTGTGAATAACTTGGGTAACACTTAATAACACTGTTCCTTCATTAATGAAGAACTACACAGGAACTAATGAGTAACACAATATTAACACTCTAGTCACTGCTATTAACTAACAAGAAACTCTGATTAATGAATTATTAATATTAGCGCTCAGATGAATGAGGTCAATCACTATTAGCTAATAGTGAAGTTTTTCATTCCTCCCAGAGAACTACTATATACAGGTTCATAATTAAAGGATTAGTTCACTTTAAAAAAAACTTCTGCTGATAGTTTCCTCCCCCCGATGTCATCAAGATGTCCGTGTCTTTCTTTCTTCAGTGGAAAAGAAATGAAGGTTTTTGATGAACACATTTCTCCATATAATGGACGTCAATGGGCCCCAAACGGGTCAAGGTCCAGATGACAGTGTCAGCGCCGCTTCAACGGGCTTTAAACGACACCAGACGATGAATACGGGTCTTATCTAGCGAAACCATCGTCATTTCAAAAATATATAAACAAGTTTAAGTTTTATAAGCACAAACGCTCGCCTTGCTCTGTTCTGTGATGCGCGTTCGTGACGTCACGTAATACACAGTTACGCTGAAAAGGTCACGCTTGACGAGTCAGTGTTTACAGATGTGCGGAAGGAGGACCATACACACATATCCAAATGTCTTTGTGTCAGTTTATCGTTTAAAATGCCCATCTCGTGTGTGTATCCTGGTGTTGGAATATTAAAAAGCCTAAAAGAACATTTTCGTCAGGATAGAAATGTTTGACTTTTCACAGAAGCGTGACCTTTACAGCGTAACTGCGTATCACGTGACGTCACGAACGCGCATCACAGAACAGAGCAAGGCGAGCGTTTGTGCTAGGGGTGTAACGGTACGCAAAAATCACGGTTCGGTACCTCGGTTTTAAAGTCACGGTTCGGTTCATTTTCGGTACAGTAAGGGAAAGAAATGCAAAACATTAAACTGCTGGTTGTTTATTCTAAACTTTTTTTTAACAATTTGTTTACACTTTTTTAAACACACTTTTTAATAAAATATAACGTTAGGCTAATAAATAAAAAAGATATAAAATAAAAAAAAGAATAAGAAATAAAATACTGCTGCAAAGTTCTCCACTAAATAAAATACTCTCAAACCAATATTGGCCGTGACGCTAGCTAGCGAGAGGCTGGGCTAAAGCGAGCGTGCCGTGTATGTGGTGATCTTTATTTATGCGATATTTATGTCCGAGCCCGACCCGAGAGTTCAAATCCATTTTTTTTCTCATACTAATGACACATGTACGTTTGTTTGTGTGGAAAGCCCGCTTTTAACTGAAAGGCATTCGGAAATGTCTACAGATGAGCGCATCAGCGCTCTTAACACAGGCGCGCTTGCACGTGTTTCGTTGTCACAGCAACAAACAAATTTCCGCACACAGGAAGACAGATGTTATGGTAATATTTTACATGTATTTGAATCACAAAAACGATTAATCAGATTTAATCAGTGCAACGCAGAGACTTCCGACACTTAATATGTTCGTGTGGAAACTCGGAATTGACGCATGTTCCGCACACAAAACTAGCCTAATTTACGTGAAAGATTGCATTCGGTGCACATGTGAACCGTACCGAAAGTCCTGTACCGAAACGGTCCGGTACGAATACATGTACCGTTACACCCCTAGTTTGTGCTTATAAAACTTAAACTTTATTATTTATTTGTGAAATGACGATGGCTTCGCTAGATAAGAGCCGTATTCATCGTCTGGTGTCGTTTAAAGCCCGTTGAAGCGGCGCTGACACTGTCATCTGGACCTTGACCCGTTTGGGGCCCATTGACGTCCATTATATGGAGAAATGTGTTCATCAAAAACCTTCATTTCTTTTCCACTGAAGAAAGAAAGACACGGACATCTTGATGACATCGGGGTGAGGAAACTATCAGCAAAAGTTATTTAAAAAGTGAACTAATCCTTTAACATGAATAATGCATAATTTATAATAAAAGGTAACGGTAACCCACTAGTAATGACTTTAGACATCCTTCTAAAGGAACTACTCATTATTTGGATCAGTATCTAAAGTGAAAAACATGATAAATATCTAGTAATTACTTAAATCATTGTAAGTTTTTGTGTTTTTTGTAAGGTTTTGGATAGTAATTACTTCCGATGGATTTGGTAACACTTGATTCATTAATAGTGGGTTACCATGCTCTTCACTTCAGAGTTAGACATTATGCATTATTCATGTTAATTATGAACCTGTATTAGCCTACTTCTTATGGCGCTTTTCCACTGCATGGTACGGTACGGTACGGCTCGCTTCGGCTCGCTTTAAATGGTACCACCTCTGTTGAGGTTCCAAGCGTACCGTACCGATACTAAATGTGACGTGAAAACACTGCAGATCACTGATTGGTCAGACAGAATCGTCACTTCAGCGTCATTGTATTTGCGACACGAGACACTAAACCCGCTAGATTTAAATAGCCAGACAACAGCCAACGCGGTAGCACCTGTTTTTAGAGTATTTACTTGACAAAAAAAAAGTAAAAAACAAACAAACAAGAAATGGCTGAATCGTGGTCAGTGGACGAGGTGCAGACGTTCCTCTCGTTGGTTGCCGAGGAGCGGAAGTAGCACAGCTCTTAGCCGCACACGGCTACCACCGGACCTACAATAACGATCAGTCCCACCCACTTTGAAGCGGTACTACTGCAGTGGAAAAGCAACCGAGCTAAAGCGAACCGAACCGTGCCGTACCGAGTCGTACCATGCAGTGGAAAAGCGCCATTATAGTCCTCTGGGAAGTATGAAAAAATAGTAGTTATTGATTAGCTAATAATGAATTAGCACATTCATCTGAGCGCTATTACTCACTAATTCGTTAATCAGAGTTTCTTGTTAGTTACTAGAGTGTTAATAGTGCGTTACTCAAAAGTGAAAAACATGATAACCACCTAATAATGATTGAAGTTATAAGCTTTTGAGATTTTTAATAATGAACGACCTCATTCATCTGAGCGCTAATATTACTAATGAATTAATCAGAGTTTCTTGTTAGTTAATAGCAGTTACTAGAGGGTTAATATTGTGTTACTCATTAGTTCCTGTGTAGTTATTCATTAATGAAGGAACAGTGTTAAGTGTTACTGACTGAAGGGTGTCTTGCGATAGGAAATGATCCTGTATAAAGCATTATTATACTCACGACAGCTGGAGCACATGAGAATATGAAGGTGGACACAGACGAGAGGTAGGCGAACTTCCTCATCACCTTCAGCTCCTTTTCTCGGATTCCCTGAACCTGAGACTCAAAAGACGACTCCCAGGCGTAATACTTGAGGATCTACCGCAGAGAAGTGAGAAATACACGTCACAGAAACACACTTACACTTGTGCTGTGTGATAGAGGAGTGAAGGAAACCACTTACTTTGATTCCATTCAATATGTCATTCACAATTTTCATGCGCGAGTCTTTAAATTTCATGTTTTCCACCTGAAACGAAGCATGTAAAGATCCAGTACATTATATTTCTATTGTGTTTTCAGTAACACTTTCTATAAATGTCACTGTAACTATAATATAATTACAGTATAGCAATCTTTACAAATACATTAATGGAACCGAATTCATGGACTAATTAATAATAAATCACTGGATTATGAGCATGAGCATTGGAAAAGCAAATGCATGACTTAGAAGTAATTATAAAAAATAATATAAATGTAACTATAACTGTTCTTATAATACAGTAAAGGTCTTATTGAGTCTTTATAAATATTTTTATAATATAATAATACGTAAGGAATAATTGACTCCAGGCCGTTGAATTATTAGAAAAATAATGTGCATTTTTTTTCTAAGAATTCAACGGCCTGGAGTCAATTATTCCGCTTATACTACAGTTCCCACACCTCGAAATATTGTTCAGATGATGTATTTCAAGACGTTTGTAAAGTTTTTGTCATTTAAACGCTCTTGTATGTACGACTAATTCCTTGCGCATCTAAACCCATCCTCCGTTGCTGATTCCAGAACGTCGTTGTAGAGTTAGCGGAGGTTTGTTGTAGAGTTAGCGGAGGTTTGTTGTAGAGTTAGCGGAGGTTTGCTGTAGAGTTAGCGGAGGTTTGAGCCGCTGATAGCAGAGTAATGCTGGACACACACTTAACCACTAACACACTCTCTGACTGTGAAGCAGATTTTAAACACCGCTGTGAACACACACTGAACGCTGAACACATGTATGATCAGTCATATCAAATTACATTCATACCCGGCCTTACAGTAAGTGTGTCCCCGGCTTTATGCAGTTATTAAAGCAGTTATGAGAGAGAGAGAAGCGTCAATATTATTATTTATTTATGAATTCAATTTGTTTTAATGAATTTGTTCATTCTTTTTTTATATTAGTGATAGTAGACTAGACTAATAAATGAAACACAAAGCCCTTTTAACAAGTATAGGCCTATCAATAATTATTTATTTGTTATATAATCTGCAATAATTACGAAAACCCGTGCAGCAGGACTATCAATTTATTTAAATATTCAGTTTAATTTTCTATTGATTATATATAGGACTATATACTGTATTTATTCAAATTAAACTGCATGTTTCCATTGATTGTGAAGTTAGACATTGAACATCGCAGATCAAGCGCATGTTTTTCTTCTTATGAATTTTATCCTATGTGCCGTTATTACGTTGAACTACGCGCAGTGATATGGAGCTGTGATGCGGTCAAGACCTGCCGGAACTACTTTAGCCGTGCGGTTCCCTGAAAATAATTGCACACCGTAGAACGTTCATCAACCAATCAGATTCAAGCATTCAACGGCCCTGTGGTATAATTACTTATAAATAAGTATAAATGGAGCTATAATTCATTATAAGCATGGGCTTCCTATAATGTTCTTTCGTCTTTCATAAGAGTAATGGTTTATGAAGCGTGATCACCTGGAAGGCTCTGGATTTGGTGGCCAGCCAGCCGTTAATGGGAACTATCAGCACCATCACCAACAGGCCCGCCAGCACCGACGGGCCCAGCTCGATCCACAGGAACGCTATGGACAGCGCGATCTGCAGCGGACACGACCACAGCAAGTGGATGAAGTTGGTGACGTCGTTGAACCGCTGAGCATCCGCTGACATCAGGTTCACGATCTCTCCAGCGGTCGACTCTTTCCTGGAGTCGTTAGATACCACTAATGCCTGAAAGCAATCACAAAATCATCCACTGGTTATGAGGCATTAGACTGCTAAAATCCCTCGTGTGTATTCTAATGTTGTTTCAGAGTCTCAAGTTTACATTCATCTGAGGTCAAAAACACGTTATTTCCTCATAATCTCCACTGCTCTTTTCTCTCAGTCTCTGAAACGCCTCGATCGAAGATTCAGTCTCTCTAAGCTCCGCCTCTCTGAGAGCTGCTCTGCTGTGATTGGTCAGAAAGCAAACGCTCATTATCATATCTGGATCTCAGCTCTTGATCACAGTGATACGAATAGTAACGATGGCGTGGGTTTTACCGTATCAATCTCAGAGAACAGCGTCTTCTCCACATGAACAACACGAACCAAACTCTTCCAGTCTCAGATACACTACAGTGTTTGAGGGCGGAGCTAAGATACGCTGATCAGCCAATCAAGGCCAGAGGCTGGCATTATGCTAATTAGTCAGTTCATCAGGAAGTGAGACTGAATTACTGACGACTCGTTTCAGTTCAGAATCACTTCTTTCTTTAGGAGACAAAAACATTTATCTGCACTTTTAACTTTGAAACTTTACAGAGCTTTTACATTCACAAACAGCTTTACACTACATGAAGATAATATCAGGAAAAGCAAATAGGGGCACTTTAAAATGACAGCAGACACTAATATCACAAATGCAGAGTATTGCAAAACAGAGATCTAACAGCGTACCTTCTTATAAACGGCTGCCATGATGGCTGTGCGGACTTTCATGCCCAGGATAAAACACCTCTGGAAATACTGCTGCAGAATAACGGACTGCAGGAACGCCACCAGCACGAGCAGCACTGCGTACAGGTATCCGGTCCACGCGTAGCTGGATTTGTCCTGAACGAAGGCTATCATTAACCTGTGACAAAACACATCGTATTGCTCATAATAACTGATCAAAACAACAAAAGAATGTTCTAAGAACGTTTTGCTAATGTTCCCATTAAGTTACAAAAGCTTTGTTCTCTGATCATTAAATGTCCAGTTTTTTAAACGTTTTTCTTGGTTATGTGAATGTTAAAGGTACAATATGTAAGAATTTTGTAATAAAATATCCCAAAATCTCTTGCACAGTGTGATATCTCAGTCTCCAAAGATTTTTTATTTCAGAGAAATTTCCATTTTAAATAATGGCCCGTCCCAGAAAAAATTTCGCCCGTCAGTGACGCAATACCCGCGCTATCCTCGGTTTCCGCTCGTACTGCCATAGCCATGACGTAACCATGGCGACAGACGTGGACAACTGCGTAGTGCGTAACGTTTAGCGGCACGCTGTTCTTATTCCGTTCAGACATTATGGACCATGGCAAGCAGACTTTGGGACAAAAGGAGAACTAAAATGAGGCTCAATATCAGCGTGGTGTTTTCGAGATGCCGAGAGCTAGCGTCCGCGACTAACTTGGACTCGACAGAGCTTCACGAGTCACGACTTGACAGCGACACCGCTCTTGAACACTCTTTATTAGACAGGTGAGCAAATATACATAAAACTAATCAGTGTTATATATAACTCAACATGATGAAATGTTAGAATATGATCAGTATGTTATTCTAATGTTGCTCTAGCTTACTAGTAAGCTGCTAGTTTCATATAGCAAACGAACTAACACATAGAATAACATTATAACTCAACACATGTTTAGTGTGATAGTGTAACGCTAGTGCGAGTGACAGCGCTGCGTTTCCTCACATGTTTAATTTGTCTAATAAACTGTCCTGTGCGAGTATAATTCAGCAGTTGCCGGTAGTTCGGTAGAATTAATCCTTTTTCCTTTATATCCGCGGGACTCGCGTGTGATATCTGTCTATTATTAGCAATCGCGACGTTCATACCACTGTAATGTTAAAAACATCAATGTTTTCACTCATCCATTAACATTATTAGATCCATCCGCTCGACAGCAAGTCCCAGCATTCAGCTCGTCACTGCGTCATCAACCTACGCCTGTGTTACTGTAAGAGGCTAGCGACCCCTAGCGGCGGAAAACAGTTACATAGTGTAGCTTTAATGAACATTTAATTTCAAACATTATGCAAATGTAACTTTTGAATGTTCTCTGAACGTTCTGAAACAAGCAACAAAAATGTTAACGCCCAACTAAACTTTTCAGAAAGAAAAAACACGATGTTTAAACGATGTATAAATAATGTTTTGTGCAAATGTGTTTCGAGAACCAGAAACCTTAAAGGAACGTTCTCTTCATGTTACTGGAAGAACGTTTGTTCGTAACTTTGAGAGAACGTTTCATGTTTGCAGACCATAAAGTCCAATCTAAAGTGTTGTGGCACAGGAACAGATTGAGAAAGCCAGAGACTCACTTGAGGAGCTGTGGACTAGCGAACGCCAGCAGGTCTTGTATGAGTTTGAAGAACGCTGACTCCAGAAGCACTCCTCGGAAGGACTTAACGATGGTGGGAACCAGCCAGGACTGTGGATAGTCGGACTCAGAATCCTTCTTTGCTTTCTTTTTGTCTTTCTTTTTCCCCATCTCCTCCTAATAAGAAACATTGTGAGTCTTTAGATTATTTTTTGTTTTGACAGATTATGGAACGGTTATGATGATGAAGATGATGATGATGAGGCGAGAGGATTAGACCATCGAATCACAGTGACATTCATTAAATCAAATAAAAGAAACGAAATACAAAGAGAAGGTGAACAAAACGGTGTGTAAACCACAATCAACACAACAATGACCAGTGAAATGAAGCTCTTAAATACACAAGATAATCAACTCACTACAAAACTGGTAATCACACAACACTAATCGATCAAACTATGAATTACTGTGACAGGAAGAAAAAAATGAGACACAATTTCGTTTTTTTCTCTTCACAGTTTTACTTTCTGCTGAAATTATTGTGGATTTTTTTCATATTTCTTTTGTTGTTAGTACTTAACAGAAAATATGACACATATTTTAAAAAGACATCACAACAAACATTAAAGGAACACTCATTTTCCAGTTCCCCGAGAGTTAAACAGTTTTACTGTTTTCGAATCCGTTCAGCCGATCTCCGGGTCTGGCGGTAGCACTTTTAGCATAGCTTAGCATAGATAATTGAATCTGATTAGACCGTTAGCATCTCTCTCAAAAAAATGACCAAAGTGTTTACATTTTTTTCCTATTTAAAACTTGACTCTTCTGTAGTTACGTCGTGTACTAAGACCGACAGAAAATGAAAAGTTGTGATTTTCTAGGCCAATATGACTAGGAACTATCCTCTCATTCCTGCGTAATAATCCAGGAACTGCTGCCGTACAGCAGCGCAATGATATTACACACTTAGTGCCGGTCACGCTGGAAGTTTCCTAGCTGTGGACTATTTTCAGGCGCTGCGTAATATGATTGCGCTGCTGGTACGACAGCAGTTCCTTTATTATTACGCAGGAATGAGAGAATAGTTGATTATATTTGTATATCTATATCTGTAGATATTTCATCAGAATTAAAGGTTTGAACCCAAACCATACAATGAAAAAAAAGCAAATAAATTTGGTCTGTTTTTATTAAAAGTTGGTCTGAAGTGTTCAGTTTTCTCAGTGTGTGCAGTGTAAACCAACACTAATAATTAGCAGTACAGCAAGTAGCAGTGAACACAAATCCTTCTAAAGCTTACCATAACTAGCACGTCCTGACTGACTCCTTTGGCCAAGCCGTTGTGAGCCTCATCGCGAGCGGGTCGCTTGTTGCGTTTCGTCTGTAAGACGGCGCGAGCCTTTGCCAGCTCGTCCGTCATGACGTCCTCGAACCGCTGGCAGATGGAGCGTGTGGAGTCCTCCTCGTTCAGATCCCACATGTCCTCCTGAACCAGAGGCCTCTTGTAACCTTTGATGACCATGCTGAGGAAAACATTCACAAGCAGAACACACACACACACACACATACACACACACACACACACACATACAGTCAAACCTACATCTATTCAGAAACCTTGCTATCCTCACTTACACACATGTGACCCTGGACCACAAACCCAGTCTGGAGCCGCACGGGTATATCTGTGGCAATAGCAACTATACATTGTGTGGGTCAGAATTATCCATTTTCTTTTATGCCAAAAATCATGAGGATATTAAGATCATGTTCATGAAGATATTTAGTAAATGTCCTACTGTAAATATATAAAACATGTATTTTTGTGAGTGAATGCAGCACAATCGTGAACATAAATGCACAACTTTAAAGGAGATTTTCTCAATGTTTAGATTTTTTTGCTCCTCAGATTCCAGATTTTCAATAGTTGTGTCTCAACCAAATATTGTCCTATCCTAACACACCACACATCAGTGGAGAGATTATTTATTCAGCGTTCAGATGATGTATACATCTCAATTTCAAAATTGTGACCCATGTGACGGGTTTTGTGGTCCAGTGTCACAAATGAACTATAGTGTCCTGCACCCACTAGTAAAACAAAAATATCAAAAATGATATATGGTGTCTGAATAATTTTTGGTTTGACTGTATGGGCCCTATTGTAACGCTCTGAAACGCAAGTATCAAACGCGAAACGCAAGTAACTCTGGGCGGATCTCGGCGCTGTTGCTATTATACCGGCGGGATAAACGACTCTTGCGCCCGACGCAAATCTAAAATGTGTGTGTGTGAAGTCTTCATTACTCATAGGTGTGGTTTGGGCGTAACGTATAAAGGGGTGGTGATGGCGCAATGGATAAGACACATGCCTTTGGTGTGAGAGACCCGGGTTCGAATCCACTGTGAGACACCAATGTGTCCCTGAGCAAGACACTTAACCCCTAGTTGCTCCAGAGGCGTGCGACCTCTGACATATATAGCAATTGTAAGTCGCTTTGGATAAAAGGTCAGCTAAAATGAATAAATGTAACGTGAAATAAACCAATCAGAGCGTCCTCTCACATTCCCTTTAAGAGCCGGCGCGCTTGTTCCACGGCGGATTGCTATTATAACGGCGGATTGCTATTATAACGGCGGATCGCTATTATAACGGCGGATCGCTATTATAACGGTGGATTGCTATTATAACGGCGGATTGCTATTATAACGGCGGATCGCTATTATAACGGTGGATTGCTATTATAACGGCGGATGGATCGCTATTATAACGGCGGATTGCTATTATAACGGCGGATTGCTATTATAACGGCGGATCGCTATTATAACGGCGGATCGCTATTATAACGGCGGATTGCTATTATAACGGCGGATTGCTATTATAACGGCGGATCGCTATTATAACGGCGGATTGCTATTATAACGGCGGATCGCTATTATAACGGCGGATCGCTATTATAACGGCGGGTTTGCCGGCGCACGCCAGGAGCGATTCACAGCCGAGGAGACCGACGTTCTCGTCAGGGCCGTAACACACAGAGAAGTGACATTGGGGATGATGGAGAAACACACACATTAGCTTCGGTTAAACAGGCGTATAATAATTTGGGTAAATGTGTAATCTAGATTTATGCCTATTTTTTCACGGACACAACAATGATTTCCCTCGTGTGTTAATATTTTTCCTTGTAATAATGTATGATTTGCAAAAATGAAAACTGCTGCGTCTGTTTAGATTAGAGAATCAAAGTGTGTGTGTTGTTCACACGCTACATAATGGCCAAGCACGCGCCCTTAAAATAGCATATGACTAACGCGCGGCGCCGCTGTCTTTAGACTGGGTTTCTCCTGGTCAGTGGCGGAGTTGTTTTCTGGAACTGCAGAATATCACCAGGGAACGTTTGCGCCGGAACACACTCCTCTTTTCACTGAACCGCCCCCCCGAGCGCAAGTTCATTCCCTAATTTACCGACGTGCGTCTGTGGAGGGAAGAGTCCGCTGTGTGCGGGTGCAGAATAGGAATGACACATGCGGTGTACAAAGTCAATTGCGCTGTGTGTAAGACACCACAGCGAGTTACAGAAAGTCGTCGGCAGGCGGTCTAATCAGTTCTAGAAAAGCAAGATAAGAACACAATAAAGTCAATCACCTGTTAAACCAGTTAAAGGTGATTCTGCTGAGAAATGTTGCTTTTGCTTCGGGATTCTGTGAAGAAATAGAGAAAGTACATTGGAGAGATATACGTTTATTAGAAGTGACGTCACAAGTGGCATTTCTCGCATGCTTTCTGTACCGTTTGTGAACGTTTTTTAACTTCAGGTGAAAGGTCAGCGATGGCTGATAAAACCAGAGCGGCGATCTGCAGTCCGTAACTGATGTAGAACAGGGCAAAGCGTGGCACATCCGGCACTTCATCCTGAGGGAAACATTTCAGGAAGACGTCACAGGAATGATCAGCGCGTTCATGCGCCGAGGCTTTAGACACACACTGTCACACACACACACACACTATGCACTGGTAATGAGCAGCAGTGTGTTACAGCATCTGGCGATATTACCGTCAATATTAAAAACATAAGATCAAGTCAAGTCAGTTTTGATTATATATCATTACACACACAGTTTCAAAGTAGCTTTACAGAGCTGGACAAAATTATGAGTTTACATGTGACGACAATACAAACACAATACAACCAGATGAGATTTTCTATACAGTAAACATGTGAGTAAATGTATGCAGGTAAAGATGAAGTTAGTATTGAGGATTATTAAATTTGTAAAGTGTCTAGTTTATCATTTTTTGGTGTAGTGACACACCTAATTACTAGTACATGTATCCGTGCCATTATTAACCCTTTAAAGCATGACATATGAAATAATAGTCTGAAAAAAATATATATTTTTAAATGGAACCATTTATTACCTTAACTGAAAATTGTGTTTTATGTTGAGTATCATATTTGATACATCAGTTTTTTTACGGCTTATATCGCCTGATATAGTGAGAATATGGAGGAAAAATATTTGTTTATTTATTTTCTGAAATTCTGTAATGTGAATCAATGAGATCTTTATAACAGTACAGCAGATACTTACATAAAACGCATATAAATATAAATATCTGCCAATAATATTTCTTAGTAAGATTATATTTAAATGCTCAGTTTTATGATATGATCAAAGCTCTGTAGTTTTAAAACATAATTCAGTGCAATGATTGAGAGATGAGCAAATAAACCTTCCTCAAAAGCCTGATGATCATGTGATGCTCGTGGTTCAGGGATTATTGTAGTTATTACACAGTTATTGTAATCACTATAATAAGTACATGTGCACTGTAAATCCTAATGCTCGAAATAATTAATTTTAAACTTAAATTATACAAATTAGTTCAATCAAATTAACTTTATTTAGATAGTATTTAGTATTTAGAACTTTCTTTTTCTTTAGAGTTCACAAAACTGACACATTTTCAGTAAATTGAATTGTTTCATTGGTTTGAGTTCTTTGAACTTGTTTCTTTTAATTTAGACAAACTTAAATTTAACTGAAACTGGGCTTGGATTTCTATTTCCCAGCATGCTTTGCCATGACACTTAAAAGGGATGCTAGAATTAAGTGTTATGTATGTAATTGTATGTTATGTATGTTAAGTGGGAGATTAAGTAGTGTTTAATGTTGTGTTATGCTAGTTTAGAAGAGGCTCTGTTATGTTGTGTGTTTTGATCATGTGACGAGTGGAGCGTGAGCTAGCTTTGAGAACAGTTTTAAATTGCTGTACTTATTCATCGAGTGCTATGCTATGCTAATGCTATCAAAGCATTATGTCAGCAATTAGCAAGGTAGCAATTTTTGAATTAGCGGGTAAAAGCTAGTCAAGTTTCCACTACTAAAAATATTTAAGTTGAGATTACATGAAGATTTTAAGTTGTGTATGAATTAGCTTACTCAAATATTTCAACTTAAGAGCATCTACAATATATGATTACAAAATAAAAATCAGCGAGTTCTGCTTACTTAAACTTTACATCTCTTAACTTAAAAAATTTGATGTAACTGATTACCTCAAATTATTTGAGTTTTGCCAACTAATTCGGGTTTACGGTGTGGTGAAGAGTATTTGAATGCATAAATGATGCTTTGGAATGTATATCATGAAGAATTATAACCACATACATATCACAAATCTGTTAATTATTACACCTTTTGAAAGCATAATGTTCAAACACATAAATGACCAATTTCAGATCTAACAAGAAATCTGCAAATATACCGGTAATGCATTTTAACTTTAGTCACAATTATTTATGAAAATATATAATGCATTATAACATATATTATGTTCTCAAAACTGTATTTATACTTTCTGTAATGATGTTCAGACAACATTCAAAAGTAACATTCACATAATGTGTAAAGAATGATAAAAAAGTTTTTTTTTCAGAGAAATAACGTTTTTATAACTTAAAGTGAACTTTTTGGCATCTGAAGTTATTTCAAAAGAAAAGGTGAATAATTTGCATTACATTTGCGATGAAATTGTAGTAGAGACAGATATTTTCTTTCATATTGTTAACAGACATCCAATTTCTTAACTTTAAAAAATTTATGTAACTGATTACCTCAAATTATTTGAGTTTTGCCAATTAATTTGGGTTTACAGTTTATTGTTATGCACCTTGGAACTTCAAGGTCTGCGTTCTGGAGCACAAACACTGTTGTCGCATTAAGGGTTTTCTGTTAGAACAGTGTCGTGTTAGCGGCCCCAAAGTTAATAACTAATGATCTTTGCATAGGAAGTGAATCAATCAAAACTAACTTGGACAATAACTTTATTCTAGATCTGCTGTAAAGCCACACACTCTCTGTTACTGTAATCTCCTGTGATCTCTGTAAAGCTGCTGTGAAACACTCTATACTGTTAAAGCGCTGTATAGATGAAGTGTAGCCATATTTTGATCTGAGTGTCGTGTGTGTACCTGTGCCAGCGCTTCCCTCAGTAACGTCTGGAACTGGAAGACCGCACACAGCACCTGAAGGAGCCAGAAGAGGAACAGGCTCCCGGAGTCCACACACTTCACCCTGCGCCGCATCGACTCCTGGCACAACATCACCACTATCTGCACACACACACACACACCCTGATCTGAGCAATCATCCAGTGTCGTCAGCTCTGTGTTGTCTGTGTCTGTGTGGATGAACGTACCCATGAAACCGCGAAGAGAACGGGGTTGGTGTAAAACACTGCAGGGTGTTTCTGCGCGGCGGACTCACTCGACGGCCCATAATCCTCTCCCAGAGTGAGCGCTAACTCCGCTAGCGCCGTCAGGAGCAGAAGCCCACACACAACCTGACGGACCAAAGTGAACCTGAGTTTGAGTGAACAGTGTGAGGAACAGCGTGGCGTTCATACACAAGCCAGCCAGGGCCGTCCATCCCAACATTAGACGGGGGAAAACCAGGATCTGCACTCAAAACCTCACAGAAATTATACACCAAAATAAATCGAACAAAATAAAAATCTCAAAGTAATAGCTATTAATGGCAAATGTTTTTGAGGCTTGATATATAAACTGATTCACTATTATTTTAAAAGGTCATTAAAGATAGTTTTAATTATGATAAAATTGTAAGATAATGGATTGTAAAGATGCACTTAAACATATAACATAATGTCCTTTGTAGTTACATTTGTTGTTTACATTAGTAGGATTATGGTAATGTCCTGGCACTTGAAGGGATGTTGCGGTTTCCGCGCCAGTGGACACGTGCTGTAAACGCCCGTTCACATTAAGAACGATAACTATAGCAATAACTAGCTAGCATAAACAGCAGCACACTATATCGTTCTGTTTATTATGAGCGCTGTCTCTTTAAATGCTCGCGCTCGTTAAAGAAGGATGGATTCTGATTGGCTGTCAGTGTTCCAGCGGGAACAAAAACGTTCTGAAAGTGATTCCAACGATAATGTTCGTACAGAACTGAGAACATGTAACTAAAGACGTTGCCACTCGATATTGGGTTAGTCGCATGTAATTATGTATAATTTACTGTTATTACTATGGTAAGTAAATGTAACATGTAACAATGAGGACACTGGAAAATAAAGCCTTGTTGTGAACTGAATGATATGTGTGGTCAGATTTCACCTGTTTGCAGATGTAGAGTCGTGAGGCCGGAGCTTTGGCTGATCTCTTGCAGAAACTAGTGAAGTGCCACGGGGCGCAGAGCCAGAGGAAGAGCACGGGGAACCAGACCAGGACCGTCCTCTCCACACACACCGGCAGATCCGGGTCCGGCCGCTGCAGGTACGAGGCATTCTGACGCGCACACACACGCACGCACGCACACACACACACACACGCGCGCGCACACACACACACACACACGTTAGTGAATGAAAGGCATGAGGTGAACTCAGACACACTGGCAGAAGTCAGTCATCTTGCTGATGCTGCTGAGTCTGTGAGACTGTCAATGATTAAATCTGTTATTGTAGTTACACTCAGAAAACACTGTGTTACTCAAGGGCTTTTATTACTATCATACGCAATGTCATGATCTAACATTGAATGTTTTTTGTTTTGTTTTCATAAATGACCTTAAACTGCAGCTTATAGGACATTAGGCTTCAGACCGTACGTTAATTCGTCTAGTTTTTGTCTGTCACCCACATTTTCTAACATACCTTTATCTTTTGAACATAAAGTAATAAATTAAGTATACTGGGAAAACATCTGGACATACTGACCATTGCATGTCAAATTTAGTCTATGGCCCCATATATAAACCAACAACAACATATATATATATATATATATATATATATATATATATATATATATATATATATATATATATATATATATATATATCCAACAACTGTCTCTGTCTGTCTTTCTTTCATTATTTCATGATTTAATGATTAACACTAGATCCAATATTTGATTCTTTCTTTGTTTTTCTTGTTTCTTGTATATATATATATATACACACACACATATCTTAATCTGCTTCCAATGATTAATTTAAAATCTTTTGTGAGTCTGCTAAATTAATAAAAGGAAATGTAAGTTGTTATTGTAAGTAAATGTAAGTAAGAAATGTATTCTAGTTATTAGTCTATTAAATTTGTATTTTTAAAAAATCACTTTCATTAAAACAACTTTAATTTACAATAATTATGCCTAAGACTTAATTTATTTTACATTTTCTTGAAATAACTTTCATCAAATTCACTTACTGCTCAGAACCCGTGTTCATTTACGTTTTATTTGAGTTTTATTAATAGGCCTATTTTTAAATTAGCTTTTATTTTATATTTTTAATTTTCACATTAATTCTAGTTTAAAGTTTAGTCATTTTGTTATGTGCTTTTGTCAATGTATTAGTTATATATAGTTATATTATGTATTAGTATTTTTTTAATATTGCTATATAGGTTTAATTTATTTTTATTTCAACTTTATTTTTTTTTATTTCCAGTTAATAATTTCAACTTATTTCAGTTTATTGCTAAGGCAACATTTCAAATTTTCGTTTAGTTTTAGTTTAAGTTTTTCAAATAATATTTATATTTTATTTTATTTCAGCTTTATTTCATGAATGAACAGAAATGTTTTGAATAGTTTTAGTTAACGATAATAATCTTGCTCAGAACCAATGTCAGTTGTCATGGAAAACAACATCAATTAAAAACGTTTAATTTGTACCATTTAGGGCTTGTGTAGGACACATAAAGCATCGCTGTAAAAAAATATTGTCATAATTTGTTATCACAACTTTTTTATCTTTTGTCAAATCAACTTCGATAACTAATGTGTGAGGATACATACTATTTTGAGTTTCTGTTTATTAAACCGTTCTTCTTCATTGTATTATTAACTCAAATTTGTAATTACAACGAACTAAAAAAATGTAAGGCAACAAGGTAACTTGCTTTTTTAAGTTAAACCAAAAAACCAGTGTGGTCATATTCTGATGCGTCATTATCATTTGGTCTCTCTTTTTATGAATGTCCCATGACTTTAGCCTGTTGTGTTGAGGAATCTGACTGTATTATCATTCAGAACTCAGAAAGCTGAAGATTAGAGACACAAAACTCACCCAGAACACGGAGCCGCAGTATTTCTCTAAAGCAGCGGACATGTTTCTTCCATCCCACTGACCAGCAGCAAACACAGAAGATGCTTTTCCTCCACTAAACACCACTCTGATCCTCTCAGCGCTCAAGCTATTACTCTTGAGGAAACGTCACATAAACCTCGAGGTGATCTCCTGAACCTGAACTCTGGGCTTCTGAGAGACGTCACCCACATCGGCTCGTCTAGCTGAGTGACAGTGTCGTCTCAGAGCGTCCCGTCCGTTGTGACAGAACTATCGCATACACATTTAACCTTTCCCCACTTGTTGAAAAAGAGACAGCCCAGAGATTACTATTCAGTTTTCATTACTCACTAGTCTAAAGTCCAGATGCACCATGGTTATGTACATGTGAGGAGGGGGAGGGATGGACACTCACACACACACACACGCAGAGATACTCACACACACATACACACATACACTCATTCACTTGCTCTCTCACACACACACACACACATGCAGAGATACTCACACACACATACACACATACACTCATTCACTCGCTCACACACACACACACACACACACGCAGAGATACTCTCATACACACATACACTCATTCACTCGCTCACACACACACACACACACACACACACTCACACACACACACACACACACACACACACACACACACACACACACACACACACACACACAATGGGAAACAGCTATTTTCCGTTTTCTTTTCTCTGGCTGTTGTTGTTGTAGGTAGGGTTTCCTGCCATTATAAAAGCATTAAAGAAAGATAAACAAAGGATGGCTACTTATGGTCAGTCTTATGTAACAAACATATTGTAGTTATAATCATGAAATTACTATCAATTTGTTTGAATTAAAACATTGCAAACACTTTATTTTGATGGTCCACCAACAGACTTTCTACAAAACTACAAAAGTAACTTTGCAACTACAGGTCAACTTATTCTACTACCGGTCCACTAATACTCTAATGAGAGCTAGTTGACATGTAAACATTATTTATAGTCAAAAGAATGTCTACAGGGGGAATATCAAAGTAAAGTATAACCAAAACATTTATTTAAATAAATAAAAAATACATTTAATCTAATTTATTTAGGATACTTTCAATCCCATAAAAGTTGCAACAAGTTAACAATGTGAACTTAAGACAAGGTAATTGCTAAAGTAAACACACACACACACAAATAATACATAAAGTAATAATTATCTGTACATTCTTGCTTTATAGATTAGATTAGGTTTATGTTGTACAACGAAAACATCACACTAAATGCTGTCTAAATTCAAAGCTGATACAAGACTATTGATACCAAACAAGGCTTAGTGTATGAAGAAAAATATGTAGGCAATGTATATGCATAAAATATAACTTAAATTCTTCAAAATACTGTAAGACAGGTGTTTTTTCACATTGTGATCTTCTGCCTACTGATCATGTTTACAGTTAATCATTACATCTGTCAGGATAAGATACAGTGTGTGCTGTGAGTCATTGGGGATTCAAGGACACATCAGCATGACAGGCAAAATTACAATTACACAGCATTTTGCTTCATAATTGTTTCTCTAATGAAAAAATATTTTTCCTACTTTTGAACAATTAGTAATTTCAGCTGCTGGTCATATAAGTGCTGTATCTGCTGAGCAAAAACGCCTAGGGTTACGTTAAGCATGTAACCCGGTTCCCGGATACAGGGAAGGAGACGCTGCGACACGAAGCCAGGTGTCTGAAGCACGTGTACAAACATGCCAGACAACGGCCGATGCAGTGCGATGATGTTGTAGGGTAAACGCCCCAGTGTATAAGAAGGGCGTCTGAGAACACGTCAGATTCGTATTGTCTGAAGGAAAACACTGTGTCTCATACCCTTTCTCAATGAACCAGGGTTACATACTTAACCATGGATGTTCCCTTTCGAGTGTCAGCTTCTGACACCATGGGGATGCCATGCCGACTACACCATGCTGACCAACGCTTGCCTGTTCTCGAACTAACAAACAATCTAAGCACTAATGCTCAGTGGCGACTTTGTCATGCCGACTATGCCATGCTGACCAACGCTTGCTTGTTCTCGAACTAACAAACAATCTAAGCACTAAAGCTCAGTGGCGAGTATGTCATGCCGACTACGCCATGCTGACCAACGCTTGCTTGTTCTCGAACTAACAAGCAATCTAAGCACTAAAGCTCAGTGGTGAGTATGTCATGCCGACTACGCCATGCTGACCAACGCTTGCTTGTTCTCGAACTAACAAACAATCTAAGCACTAATGCTCAGTGGCGAGTATGTCATGCCGACTACACCATGCTGACCAACGCTTGCCTGTTCTCGAACTAACAAACAATCTAAGCACTAATGCTCAGTGGCGACTATGCCATGCCGACTACGCCATGCTGACCAACGCTTGCCTGTTCTCGAACTAACAAACAATCTAAGCACTAATGCTCAGTGGCGACTATGCCATGCCGACTACGCCATGCTGACCAACGCTTGCCTGTTCTCGAACTAACAAACAATCTAAGCACTAATGCTCAGTGGCGACTATGCCATGCCGACTACGCCATGCTGACCAACGCTTGCTTGTTCTCGAACTAACAAACAATCTAAGCACTAATGCTCAGTGGCGAGTATGTCATGCCGACTACACCATGCTGACCAACGCTTGCCTGTTCTCGAACTAACAAACAATCTAAGCACTAATGCTCAGTGGCGACTTTGTCATGCCGACTACGCCATGCTGACCAACGCTTGCTTGTTCTTGAACTAACAAACAATCTAAGCACTATAGCTCAGTGGCGAGTATGTCATGCTGACTATGCCATGCTGACCTACGCTTGCTTGTTCTCAAACTAACAAACAATCTAAGCACTAAAGCTCAGAGGCGACTATGCCATGCCGACTACGCCATGCTGACCAACGCTTGCTTGTTCTCAAACTAACAAACAATCTAAGCACTAAAGCTCAGAGGCGACTATGCCATGCTGACTACGGCATGCTGACCAACGCTTGCTTGTTCTCAAACTAACAAACAATCTAAGCACTAATGCTCAGTGGCGACTATGCCATGCTGACTACGCCATGCTGGCCAACGCTTGCTTGTTCTCGAACTAACAAACAATCTAAGCACTAATGCTCAGTGGCGACTATGCCATGCTGACTACGCCATGCTGAGCAACGCTTGCTTGTTCTCAAACTAACAAACAATCTAAGCACTAAAGCTCAGAGGCGACTATGCCATGCCGACTACGCCATGCTGACCAACGCTTGCTTGTTCTCAAACTAACAAACAATCTAAGCACTAAAGCTCAGAGGCGACTATGCCATGCTGACTACGGCATGCTGACCAACGCTTGCTTGTTCTCAAACTAACAAACAATCTAAGCACTAATGCTCAGTGGCGACTATGCCATGCCGACTACGCCATGCTGACCAACGCTTGCTTGTTCTCAAACTAACAAACAATCTAAGCACTAAAGCTCAGAGGCGACTATGCCATGCCGACTACGCCATGCTGACCAACGCTTGCTTGTTCTCGAACTAACAAGCAATCTAAGCACTAATGCTCTGTGGCGACTATGCCATGCCGACTACGCCATGCTGACCAACGCTTGCTTGTTCTCGAACTAACAAGCAATCTAAGCACTAAAGCTCAGTGGTGACTATGCCATGCTGACTACGCCATGCTGACCAATGCTTGCTTGTTCTCGAACTAACAAGCAATCTAAGCACTAATGCTCAGTGGCGACTATGCCATGCCGACTACGCCATGCTGACCAACGCTTGCTTGTTCTCGAACTAACAAACAATCTAAGCACTAAAGCTCAGAGGCCTCAGCCCCGCTAATGCGTGTCTGAGGGCGAGCGGGCCTTGCAACCAAAATGGCCTGCTTCTCGGGCTACAGTAAGCATTATAGCTCACTCTGCAGAGAGCAGTTAAAGAGTTTATTTTGTTCAGTGAAAACAATCACGAAAGTCCTGGATGAATATGAATAAATCCAAATAACAGATGATAAGGCCAAATGGATTAAGACGATGAACTTGAACAGGAAGAAATCAGTCGGACTGTCCACTCTATATAATCCAGGCAGGTTAGTGATCTAAAGGAAATTCAACTTAGAACAAAATCGAAGCCCAAAGAGATGGGGCAATAACGATAAACTCTAGATGAGAGAACAAAAATGCTGAGAAAATAACAACGAAACTGACATGGAATGAACTGGGGTTTACATCGGGGAAAACAATGAGCAACAGGTGAGTATGGGCTTGATTAGACTCTTTCGTTTTTCAAGGAAGTTTGGATGAGTGGACTTCACTAATAACGGACTATATAAAATTCTGCATCACCACAACTATTCCGACTACGAACATCACCAGATACCCAAATTCTAAGCCCTGGATCACCCCCCCCCCCCCCCCCCATATCAAGCGCAGTCTCAAACAAAAACAAATAGCTTTTAAGCAGAAGGACTGGGCCACTCTCAAACTACTCAATAGACAGACAAAAAATGACATCACCAAAGCCAAAATGAATTATAAAGATAAAATGGAGCAAGAATTCAGTAACATGAACACAAAATAAGCTTTTCAAAGAGTCAAAATACTAACTGGACAGGAACAAAAACAAAAACAGAACCACATCACAGTACCAGACCCATTAACCTCCTCCAACACCCTAAATAACTTTTTTGCTCGGTTTGACACCCATGACTATTCTACCATATGTGAGGACTTGCTCAGCGCCCTCCCCCACCAAGAACCCACACACCCCCCCTTCACAGAGGAGGATGTCCGACAGCAGCTGGCCAGGTGCAAACCTGGCAAGACAACAGGGCCAGACGGCATCCCAGCAATGGTGCTTAAGCTCTGTGCCATGGAGCTCTCTCCCATTTTCCACACCATCTTCTGGGAATCATATAGGACAGCCTCAATACCCATCCTCTGGAAAACCTCAACCATTGTACCTATCCCTAAGAAACCCCGCCCATCAGAGCCTAACCACTATCGACCAATTGCACTCACACCCATAATCATGAAATGTTTGGAAAAATTTATCCTCCACCTCATCTTGCCAACTGTCAGACAAAACCTGGACCCACATCAATTTGCATATAGACCCGGACGAGGTACGGAGGACGCAGTGGCATGCCTTCTCCATCCTATTCTTCAACACCTACAGACATCTGGAAACTTTGCTTCAGTCCTCTTCATTGATTTCAGCTCCGCTTTCAACACAATCCAACGTCACCAGCTCATCAAGAAATCACATTACCTCAACATCTCCCCACTTCTCATTCACTGGATCCATAACTTCCTCAGCAACAGACCGCAGACCGTTAGAATTGGCTCAACAACATCATCAACCATCATCACCAACACTGGTGCCCCACAGGGCTGTGTTCTCAGCCCCTTTCTCTACAACCTGTACACCAACGACTAGCCCATCACCCGTCACTACTTACTACAAATACGCTGAAGACATTGCCACAGTTGGATTACTCAACAACAACAACTCCATCACAGCATATCAGGACTCAATTTCACAGTTTTCACAGTGGTGTCAGAACAATTACCTCCTTGGTCATGTACACATCCAAATCACCACCTGGGGTCCGTTCTTCGTACGTCGCTAACTCAGTTAGCTGGATTTGATTGTTGGCGATTTGGCATGATCTTGGATTGTTTGGTTCTTCGACGCTCATCCTGCACTTGCTGTCATAGCAACAGGTGCGCAATCTTAAACCTGCTCGCGAGCAGGCTTATTTCATGTTAACAGGATTAGATCCCGGCTTTATAAGCGGAGGTGATCCGGGAAGTCCTTTAGCGCAGCGCGATAGCGTACTTTTAGAGAGATATAGTTTTTCTCGTGACTCGTGAGTGTCATTTGTATCATTAATTTGTTGGAACAACACATTTAATGTCGGAGTCGGGCTTTAACCACAGCACAACACTCTTTTAGAGAGATATTTTTACATTAGCCTACATGCAGTGTTCACTTTCATAAAGTAAAGCAATTCAGGCTTAAGACCAGTCATTTGGATAATAGGCCTACTTAATTTAATGCTGCAACAAATTATTTTACAGTGTAGCCTACTAAGATAATTAAAAGCTCATTTACCAGTAATGAAGCTGTTGCTGCTACTGGTCCCTGCCATGGGTCTAAGGAAGAGCTGCCCCCCAGAGATGCCGCCCACAATAGGGTCAATTCACATTCAACCCAAGGGCCAGCCCTTCTGTCGGGGAGTAAGTGGAGGTGCAGGACCACCACCTGTTTTTTATTAAAAATTGTATAGCCTTTTTCTTGGTTGCTGCACATGAACAACACATGCACATCATTTAACGGTGTATTTTTAAAAGAGACTAAGAACATTATAAGTAGCTTAGTAAAGATTACCATTTTCACTTTTACTTGTTCCAATGTTCTAGTGGGTGGTGGCTCTGACATTACAATGAACAAAGTAATTATGAAATTAAATTAAAATACAAAAATGTATATACTGTAACAAGTGATAGAAACATTTAACATGGTCCCCACTTTTGAATTTAATTTGTTTGCTACTATTTGCCAGCCCCATCTCCTGGCTTTTACAGACTTTGATGTGTTCCCTGGCGTTTTCATTAAACATTAAAATTCCGCATAAACTTCGACTACTAGCTTTTGCTCTGCTGCGGAGAAAAACTGTGCGTGCTCTTTGGCCACGGTGAGCAGCCAATAGCAGCGTTGCTGATCAATGTTTCTACTATCGATACATATCCCCTTTTAAACCAGCGCATGCACGCGCAATTATCTCCGATAACTCAATCCAGCTATACTAATCATAACCGGCAGGTGCGTTCGAAGAACCCAATTAGCCAGATCATGATTAGGCCGATTATATCATCTTGGATGTCTCGTTTGATCTCGGATGTTTTAAGCAACGTACGAAGAACGGGCCCCTGGACTGAACCATACCCACATTCACGGTCAACCAATCGAACAGGTCAGCAGCTTTAAATACCTGGGACTAATTATAGATAATAAAATCAACTTCAAGGAACATGTCACTGCCATCCAGAAACGTGCACAACAAAGAGTACATGTAACACGCAAACTGAAAGCCCTCTCTGTTGCCCCTCACCTCCTGCTCCTACTTTACAAAAGCATCATTCAACCCACCCTGCTGTACTGCTCAACCTGTTTCTACACAATGCTAACTGCCACCTGTAAAAACAAACTCACTAAAATCACACATATTGCCTCCAAGATTATCAATCTCCCCACACCCAGCCTATCAGACATGAATGACACAGCCATCACACGCCTAGCACGCGCAATAGCAGCTGACACAGACCACCCCCTGAATAAATTCTTCACACTACTCCCATCCGGTCGCAGATACAGATCACTAACCTGGACTAAAGCGTACTTCAAAAAAAGTTTTGTCCCCACCGCCATCACAGTGCTGAACAAACTGTAATACTGCCCCCTCACATCAGTTGCCTTGTTGTTGTTGTTTTTTATGTAGGTGTCTTAATAAGTTGTGTGTTTGTATATGCACTTGGATATGTGTTATATGTTCTATATGTTCCTTCTATGTTTTATTTCTGTGCTATGGAGAATGGAAAAATGTGTGAAAATGATTATCCCTATGGGACAATAAAGACTCTATCTTTATCTGCTTCGATGATGAATGAGTCAGTCACACCCACAAAGGTGACAGGCACAATAGGAAGACAACAGCAATGAAAATACAGAACTGAACCATGACAGTACCCCTCCCGCTAAGATTGCCTCCTGGCGATCATATGGCGATTTTACTGTTGATTGTAATCATCAATCAGAATGTGATCCAATATAGCCGCTTTTCCACCGTCGGGCCGAACGGTTCTCAGGGTGGTAAGGAACCGTTCCAGTTGTGTTTGCACTTGAGCCTGGTACGGCATGGCGCGTTTACAAACCGTTATCGATCTGTAATTCTCAGCATGGTTAGCTAACCTTGCCGAACTGTGCTGGTAGAATCCGTGAAGTGACCTCGCCACTCAGGATTGGTCACTTTGGTTTGTTGCCTGGCAACCAGTTTCTCTGTTAGCGGCTTATGTCTCTCGCAGGAACTGTAACCCGTAACCTTCCCAATCCACCAAGTACTGGAAACCACAGCCTTGAGTCCAGAATACAATGAACCGAATATACTGGTTCCCCGTCTACAACACGCGTTGGTGGAGGAACTGGAGCAGGCGGATTAAGGGGAAGATGAAAAACTGGCTTTAATTTGGAGACATGAAAAGTCTGGATGAACAACTACCGGACTAATAATCTTGGTGACGGGAAATGGGACAATTAATTTTTTAGGCAATTTCTTCCAAACGGAGCCGAGTGAAATGTCACTGGAAGAAAGCCACTCTTTTTGACCGACGACATATATGGGAGGTTTCAACCGATGGCAATCGCCCTTAACCATGGTGCATGCACCCACCTTGAAAAGCATCTGTCTGGCCTTCTCCATGTGCGCCAACACCTTGGACAACGGCGTGAGCAGAGGGGACCGTGACAGACAAAATGGTGACAGGCCTGTAGATGACTCTGGCACGTTATGCACATACTCAATCCATGAGAGCTGCTGACTCCAGGAGGAGGGGTTCTGTGAAGTAAGACACCACAATGAGCGCTCCAAGTCTTGGTTAGTCCGCTCAGATTGACCGCTTCTCTAATAGTGGCCCCCAGCAACCAATAAAACTCTTTCCAAAATTGGAAATAAATTGGGGTCCCCATCAGACATCACATCTGTTGGGAGGCCATGAATGCGAAAGATGTGATCAATGACCACAACCGCTGTCTCTCTGGCAGAGGGTAATTTAGGCAGAGGAATATAAGGAGTCACCTTCGAGAACCGGTTCACTACGGTTAAGATAACTGTGTTTATCTGGGAGGGGGAAGAAGAGCCATGACAAAATCTAAGGAAATGTTGGACTAGGGTCTCGAAGGGGCTGGAAGCAGTTCAAGGAACCCAGCAGGAGCTCGACTGGAAGTCTTAGAACTGGAACAAACTGAACAGGTCAAAACAAACTGGGGCACATCCCGGACGTTGGATGGCCACCAGAACTGCTGCCTAGTAAGGAAAATGATGCGACTTACTCCTGGGTGACACACTACCTTGGAACAATGACCCCGCGGAATGACATCGGAACATAAACTCTCTGGCCTGAACAAACAACCCAGTGGAAAATGAGACAGAGACAATACCCCATGTAAAACATCACGGACCTTCGATTTGATTTCCCACACCATCATGCCCACCACAAGACCTTCAGGTAGGATGGGACCAGGGAAACCCGGAAGCTCGGATAGATCAAACAAACTGGATAGGGCTTGATGTTCTTGGAACCTGGATGATATGAAATAGAGAATTTAAAACAAACAACAACAAAAATAGCCCCCCGAGACTGCCTGGAGTTAAATCGCTTGACGGATTGAATATACTCATGGTTCTTATTGTTATGTATTTAGTGTTGGTAACTGGGTTATCCTGCAGTTGTTTTCTTACAAAATCAAAATCAGACAGATCAAACAGAAATAGCGTGGGAAAAAATCCACTGTAAGTTCCCATAGAATCCCATAGTAATCAAAATGTCTACACACACTAGCAGTCTTCATGCCTACTTGAACACTTGGGCCAAATACAGGAAACATGTCATGTAAGTAGACAAGTGGTCAAGAGCAAAGACCGCAAGTGTGGGTATTTGGAAAGGCCCAAAAGACCCCGGATGCCCTACTTCCTCCGGCGAGATCCTGAAGTACGTATGATGGACACTTTACTATCCCATGAGGCCACGGGAGAGGATTTATGACTGACAGTGAAGCCACACGACTGATGCTGGAAGGTCACATGATAATGACAACATGGCGGATGTAGTAAATCATGATCACATTCATAATACACAGACTTATACTATATAGCACATACTTTTTTAGTGGCCGCGGAGTAATTGCTTATTCAAAATAAGCCCTACTGAAGGGAGTATGTGATTTTGGACGCTGCCAGTGTACATTTTAGAGTCACATCTTGAGACGTCACGTCCTGTTATTGGTTATTGGTCTGAGATGCGTTCACATTTCAGTCGAACCACACCAGAGTTTGTTTGGAAGCTGAAAAGGTCTCGGTCCGCTGGTTTGGTTCAGATGAACTGCACTAACAGAGCAATCGCACCAGAGATCATTTTAATGCAACCATACCAGCCAAGTGTGAACACAGCCTTAATCCGGTCTGATGTACAGTCTAACCAAATCAAATGTAATCCGACTCCTTCAACATTTCTCACATTATCAGTTTATTCACTATAGTTTATAAAATGCTAATAAAATATGAGCAGAACTCAGTTGAAACTGACAGGTTTTGTCCGTCCTTCTGTTAGACTGTCTCACACACACACACACACACACATACACACACACACACACACACACACATGAATTATGTTGATTATCTGTCAGCTGGTAAATTTAACTACACAATTAGATAATACCAGTTTAGCTCAACCAGTGACCAAGCAATTCTTCATTGTGTTCAGTGTGTGTGTAAAAAGAGCATTAGCAATTACAGACAAAACACTGAAGAACACATGATCAGCTCATAGTGTCAATCATTTTTGGTCCCAAAGTGTTTATAAATGTTACTGGTAGTCACTGTATGAATATTTTTTGGGTATGTCACAGTTTACTTTATTTTGCTCTCCTCACTTACAGAAATCAACTATAGTGTCCTGCACACACTAGTAAAACAATATAAAAAATGATATGTGTCCGAATCATTTTTGGTTTGACTGTAATTCACATCTAGTTATGTTCACACACCTATGTACAGTTTGTATTGTTCGTAGTAAATATTTACTTGGTAACAACCAAAAAAAAAAGTGTAAAAAGTGTATTGAAAAGTGATTGCCTCGATGTATAGTGCTGTGTGGCCACTGTGACATCATCATCATCATCATCATCAAGAGTGCGAGAAAAGGTCCATTTACGAAGAGAATCAAAAGTATGGGAGATTTTATTTCACGGTCTGCAAATCATCACAATGTCCAAAGCTGATCTTGCCGAGTGGTTTTAACCCGTCACAGTTTCACAGTCATTACTGAAGCAGAAGTGGAAGAGTTGTGTGCCGCTGTACAGGAGTGCTGGAGGATCTCCGCGGACGCTAGAGCGTGTTCCTCGCGATGGCGTTCAGCGTTCGCACTTTAGTCACGTCCGCCACTTTTACTGCATATTCTGGTACGGACAGAGCGCCTCCCATACTGACAGCACAGTTCCTACAACACACAACAAGAGTCCTTACAAGCCATTCACATGAGTTACAGCAACTCAAAGTCAAGATCATTACACCTCTCAACAACAGCTCCCACAGTCTTACAAAACCTGGATTTACCGTAGTAAATATAGAGAGTGACACTTCAGTGATTTCTAGACCTGGAATAGATGAATGCAAATTAATAAAATCTTTAAACGCCATAGGGAAGATACATTGGTAACTCTTTACAATAAGACGTCATTTGTTAACTAATGAGCGGGGCTCATTTGCATATTCATAGAACCGCGCATACTAAATGAGGCAAGGGTGTCGAGTTACATTCAAGATATTTTAAGACATGAAGACATTTTTCAAGGAAAAAACACTTAAATATGTCATTTTGATTATTAAAGATGAGTTTTAAGGGACTAATCTTAACAAATTAAACCTTATTGTAGAGTTTTTCCCCATACATTTGTGTAGTTATGCTAATCGGGTAGACATTTTTTAAATCCTTTGGTTTACAGTGTCCATGTTACATGCAGTTACTGTAGTAATTACTATAAATGATGCATAATTACATGTAACTAACCCTAAACCAAACCCCAATTATTCAGTCAGTACTTAAATGCATAATAACACCGTTATAAAGTGTATAATAAAGTGTAATCAATCCTTCTTAATCTTTATCAGAAACGACTGGAAAAGACATTTAAATGCATTGTAGTGATGGGTCGTTCGCGAATGAGCCGGATCTAAGAGCCGGCTCTTTTAGGTGAACGACGGGAGCTGGCTCGCATATCTGAAGAGCCGACTCTATTTAAAAATATATAGCCTATAGAAATTAAATCATTATGTAATAAAGAAATAATGAATTATTTTAATTTTATTTAAAATAATTGACTAATTCAAAGAAACACAACAAAATAATTAGGCTATCGGCCTAAAGGCGCACACACATTCGTTTCGACTGTCTGATCAGCCTCACACTCTGTTCCTGTCAATCAAACACGCGATGTCAACCAATTATACTGCATGAGGGCCGAGCACGCACGCACGCACACACACACACTACATGCGGATAAACCGCTGATCGGGCGGATGGCGTGACAAAAAATAATATTTTAATTCAATTTGGGCGGGTGGCGGTTAAACCAATCAAATGAAGAAAGTTTGCCACTAAGCAAACTTGCAAGCTATGAGCCGAGCTGTCAGGAGGAGGCCTAAACGTCTCGTAGATGAGACTGACTGGGTTATTTTGTTTCGATATTAGTTATATTTTAAAACAACCAGTCATTGTAGCCTACCACTTGTGGAACATTTAAAAGAGAACTCAGAAATGACATCGGGCAATGGCAGCGCAAGATGTTCAGAAGAACGTAAGAGATAACTTCTACAAGCTCAAAAACATCCACATAAAAAAAGAAGGTAGGCCTAGGCCTAAGAAAAATTGTCGGAAAACTTTGCACATTAATTAGAAGTGCAAGGCAAGCAGGAAAATTTTCGGGTTGTTATGGACAATAAAAAATGTGAATATTCACGTTGCACTGTTGTGCGGTGGACTTTCAGGGAGTTAAAACGTTTATTTTTTAAAGAGCCGTTTGTGAGTCAAATGAGCCGGCTCACGAAAAAGAGCCGGATTGCCCATCTCTAATGCATTGGTCTTCAGAACATTCAGCTCTTAAAGCTTCTCCTAAAATGCAATTGTTCATTTTCTTTATCACGTTAGGTCACTTATTTTACTTTACAGACACTAGGAGTGTCCATAGATCAAGTTTTGAGAACCAAACTGTCGGGCCTGTAGTTGTGGACAGTGAGAGCTGAACACCTGAACTTCATGCTGGAGTCTTTGCTGGAGCGAGCGGAGCAGTGGAACTCCTGAACGCCCGAGCCCTCCAGGATCCTCTGAAGGTTTCTCTCGGTGATCCCCCCGCCTGCACACACACACACACACACACACACACACACACGCATCAGCAGGAGCTCGTCTGGACACTGCAGCTGTTATTATTACATTAATGAGGGACTAGATTGAACAGACCTGGCATTATTGCTATTCTGCCTTTTGCCTAAAGTGAAGAGTGAAGAGAGAAATGCATTATAGTTGGAACGTTTTGTCATAAAAGCAACAATAATATAATGCAAACAAGTCAAAATATCAATTCAGAACAACTTCTGCGCACAACATTTTCAGCGCACTTGTCATAAAGCTACTGTGTGATTGTGTGTGTGTTCTGGGACAGCCTTCATGCCTTTGATGCTCTGGTCGATCGACATCGAAGGAGGAAACTGATGCATAGAATTATACCTTCTACTGAACGTCTAGATTTGGCGGTCAAAGATTTTTTTTTATTTCGAATATACATCCAATAAAATAAAAAAAACTGCACATTCAAATGCGGTACGGCTGCGTTGTTAATGTGAAAAATGGCGGGAAAACTCTTCTCAGTTGGAGGCAAAAATCATGCAAAGACACACTTGAAAAACCTGCACATCGGTCAGAGCTGAGTGTGAGTGTGTGTGTGTGTGTGTGTGTGTGTGTGTGTGTGTGTGTG
>NC_136889.1:34121400-34203900 GCF_949152265.1 Phoxinus phoxinus
CATCCATCTATCCATTCATCCATCCATCTATTCATCCATCCATCCACCCTTCCATCCAACCATCCATCCATTCATCCATCCATTCATCCATCAATCCTTCCATTCATCCATCCATCTATCCATTTATCCAGCCATCCATCCATCAATCCTTCCATCCATCCATCATCCATCCATCTATCCATTCATCCATCCATCCATCCATCAATCCTTCCATTCATCCATCATCCATCCATCCATCCATACATTCAATCATCCATTCATTCACCCTTAAAAAACGACTTTTCTTCTTTGGTCCGGACCAATAGAACCCAGAGATTTAGGCTTCAGGGCGTCACGCCTGCATGTTTTACCCATCAGCTCCATGCAGAGCTCAGAGTCCACTCGCCCGTCCCCCGTCAGCGCCCCGAACACCAGCCCGTCGGCCCGGTGAGTCTTCATCAGCTCGATGTCCCTCTTCATCACCTCCACCTCCCAGTCCGAGTACAAGAAGTCTCCTCCACGGGGCCGGATCATCACGTACACCGGGACCCGCACGCTCCCCTTCACCACCTGCAGAAGACCTGAGCACACACACACACACACACACTGAGGATCATCACACACCGGGACCCACATTTTGTGGGTCAGGCACTGTAATTTGCTCTGGCCGCCTTCCGGTTCGCAGGAGTGATGAGATAGTTAGCAGATTGTCATCACTCAGTGGCTGGCTGTCTAAGTGGTGTCCGCAAAATAATATAGGGTTCACAGACTATTGGAAAAGTTTTTGGGGCAGACCTGACCTGTTACGACGAGACGGTATTCATCCCTCCTCCGGAGGACGGTAACTAGCCTAGCGTAGGTGACAGGTTCTGACACGTGAGGGCGGTGTGGGCGTCGGCTTACTGCAGTCTCCCGGCTTGACGGCGGCGGGCGGAGGACAGGCAGGAGTCATAAGGCCACCGTTACGGGTAATGGTAAGCCATAATCATCAAAATTATAACAAATAAAGGCTTGAAATATCTCATGTAACGAGTCTATATAATATATTAGTTTCACCTTTTAAGGTGAATTACTGAAATAAATCAGTTATTATTCAAATTTTTCGAGTTTCCCCTGTATTGGTACAATACGCATCACATGACTAAACTTACGTCATCGTTTTTAAATTCCTCAGTTTTCCCAGTCCACACTACAACAAGAAAACAGTGTTTTAAAATGAGTGAAAAAGATGCGTTTTCAAACGAAGCCGCATTAGTGCGGACAAGGCCTCAGTGATACCGAGATGTGGTTTGATTCCTACTCTAGTAAATATATATCTATGTATCTAGAAAACATCACATATATAATATAAAATAAAGGATATTGTACATTTCAGGGTGTCTGAAATCTAATTTGAGGCTATTTAAAAACCTTATTTAAAATCTGCTCAAATAAAATTAATGTCTATAGTAACATCCAAACCATACATTTAATTTAAACAACTTTACATTTCTAATAATACAGTTTTATAAAATGATAAACCTCACATTTGAGCCTTTAAACTATTGTTTAAAATTTTTACTTTTAAAGAAATTGTAAATGATTATATTTATAATTATATATTATATATGTATTAAAATATATTTACGATCACATTTAACAGATTTAAATCAAGTTTAATAATCACAGTAAGCCAAATCACGATTCTGTCCCCAAATTTAAGACCGCTAGAAGACTTTTCCCAAACGTTTACATTTGATATAACTGAATTTAAGGAATGGGATCTTGCATTTACATTCACATTTTTCATCATATCTTCACAGCTCTATGGCCTTCAGTCTTTTCCCTTCACATCCTTGAGTCAGACCCTTTAAAATATTTCCATTTTGTCCATCCATAAAAATTATATTCCATTTAGAATTTTCTGTAAAACATATTTTAAAACCATATTTTACCGCAATTACCTTTTTTAATCTTTATTTCCTGACAGAAACAATCTTCCATAGTATTGTCAGCATATATTTATTTAAATTAATTTTACATTTACAATACAACTACCACTCCTGACTTTTCATTTTAATTCAATTGTATAAACTAAATAGCTCGTAAACATACTTTACAAAACACTGAAATCCCTGTAATGGCTTTCCAAAGCCGTTGCTAATAAGAGTAAGCAAGTTTAGAACGCGTACAAACAGAGTCCATGCAGACAGATGTAGACACAAACAAATGTCTTTCTTTATTACTTGTGCTCCATTAAACATGATCTCAGTCAAAACTTCTTGAGGCCTTTCCTTGTTCACACGTACACAAAGCCATATCTTGTGGACAGCATAACTAAGACTAAAAATCCACCTTGCGAGCTACTCTGCCGTGCGGTCAAAACCTGTGCTTCCCAATTACCAACACACACACTTGTGGCTCAGGTGCTCTAATTATACACAGTAACAGCGCCACCCAGTGGACAACAAAAACTTTACCACACAACAAATGGCTCCTACAAACCGTTAAACAAAAGTATTATGCAATTATTTAAGACATTTCTCTTCTTTATATAGAACCTTTGTGGCATAAAGTGTTCTTTAAAGAGCACCTATTAAGCCTTTTTTAAACCCTGTAGATTTCAGGCTCAACTAGAACAGGTTTTCCTGCTTGAATGTTGATTATTCTCCTCATATTCTCCATTGTTGCGGCTCCTCTCTTCCCAGTCTGTCAGTAACGCCGTTTACTTCCTGTCTCTATGAAGCCCCTCCTTCTGAAAGGCACACTGTGCTGTGATTGGTCGAGCGCTTCGAGTGTGTTTGGGAAATGTCCCGCTCCTCACCATAACCTATATGGGGAGGCTGCAGACCTGGAGCCGGTAGATATACGCATAGACATGTATAGAAAGGCTAGATGGCTCAAGGCGGAGTCAGCTGTGTCGTCACTTGGCGGCCATCTTAGGTCAGGAGACTGCGCTGCTGCTCCCTGCTGCTGTGGTGAGTGACATACGCCAACTAAAATGCTCGTAACTTGCTGAATTCTTGACGGATTTACAAACGGTTTGGTTTATTACAAACCTTATTAACGTGGCTATGATTTGTGCTGATGCCGATGTTTAAATTGTAGCTTAATAAACTCCGTGGCTATAATTTTTCACAAGTATGCAGTTAAATAGCCGCATCCCTGACGTTTATGACACACCAAGCCGTTTGAAAATCGGTTGAAAATTGAGCAAAATATAGTTATTTCAGCACTACATGCACAATAGACTTTAATGTTATAACTGGACGAGCGGTGCTGTCCTAAGATGGCCGCCGTGTGACGTCGTCGGGTCCCATTGGCTCTCAGCGCCGGTAAGCCATCTAGCCTTTCTATACATGTCTATAGATATACGCCCCAGGCAGTTTTACGCCCCTGTTGTTCCTGATGCGTACAGTAGGGGGATATACTGCGAAATAACATCATTAAATCGACGCTAACACATTAATAACCCGTCCATAGACTTGTGTTTTTTGTTCATTTAAATATAAACGCTACAGTGTAGATCTGCACGGATTAAAATAGAAAAATAGATTCAGATATTCAGTCGGTGTTCACTCTCTTCACTCAGCCTACAGAAGACTTTTGTTTTTGTGAATTGAAAAATTAAAAATACACATAGTTGGATCAACTACGTGTTATGACAAGTAATGATATGACCTACTGCAGTTATAGGCCTATTCACCGTATGTTTTTATATGGAGACTAAGTGAAATATGTTGTTGTGAATTTATATAAAGTTACATTTAGATATTAACCATATTTAGACCATTAGACATACAGTACCGTGTAATCATATGGATCCTCGATTTAATATCTGCTGTACTATTCTCTATTGGTCGTCATACAGCTACAAAACAGTGTCCTACATACGTGGTAAGATAAGTTTAAGCCAGATCGTCCTGAACTTTCATCTGCATAAAGACAGAACCATCCAATGGCAAAACCTTTAAACTCAAAGGTTTCTATAACAAATAATATCCTTGAGTCTGTTGTAAAGAACCTTTAATTTTTTATTGACAAAATGGAATATTGTATTGATTTGTGTAGCCTAATTCAAACTATTTTGATGTCCATTTACCCCCCTTGTTTTTTTTTCTCACTGTTAATGTCTGTATCCTTTCATTTGCAATACAAAATAAACAAATAAATTAATTTAAAAAAAGATTAAAACATAAGCTACCTCAATTCGTGTCGCTGTACAGCCTCCCCCTACTGGACGCATCAGGAACAACAGGGGCGTAAAACTGTTTGGGTCCTACATCTACCGGCTCCAGGTCTGCAGCCTCCCCATACTCACCATAACACACTACTGACTAACTCAACCAGGCCCCGCCCCTTTATTCTGCAGATAAATTATTATAATGAGGAATATTGTGAAGTGTGTGTGATGAGGAATATTGTGAAGTGTGTGTGTGTGTGTGTGTGTGTGTGTGTGTGTGTGTGTGTGTGTGTGTGTGTGTGTGTGTGTGTGTTTGTTGACCTGTACTGGGCGTCGTCCCTCCCTCCAGCAGGTTACAACACAGCTCGATACGACCCGCTCCTGAACACACACACACACACACACACACACACACGACAGCTGCCCAAAAACACTTACAAAACAATTAACAGAAATGTTGAACACTTCCAATTTGACGATATGACTGATTTCACTGAACTATTTTCAAGAATGTGTGTGTGAACTTGTACCTCCCATCTCTGCGTTTACAGCTGACTCGACTGAGTCCACACACACCTCCATCAGGAGACCGTCACACATCTGAAACACACACACACACACACACACACACACACACCTGCTGGCTTTACACTGCAAAACTGACACACAAGCTGCATATTACACCGCAAAAAAATGTACACAAACTGAGAAGAGTTGGCATACATGTTTTCACACAGGAACTGTTATAGAAGTCATGTTTGAAGCAAGAAACAATAAATATGAAAAATAAAATAGTCATATTTAATCTCATTTACAATGTAATTTATGCTCTGTCAAGACAACAACAACAGGGTTTTAGCCTGATGATACTGCAACATTCCCAGATAACATTCCCACAACGGTCACTAATGTTTTGCAATGGTTATGTAAAATGTTCTTTAAATAACATTTATAGAACATTCTCATATTAATAACTTGTATTTTCATGATGCTGAGAGAAAACGTTCTTAGAACAACATTCTTGGAACATCTTAATGATGTTTATTTAGGAACGTTCTCATAGTTGACGTATTTCAAATAACATTTTCTGAACATTTTTATGATATTAATTGTACTTGGAACGATCAGAAAATGTCATTAGAAGAACAACATAATTATTATGTTGTTGACTGTTGCTGTTCTTGAAATGTTACAAAAAAAACATGAAAGAACGTTGAACTACGAGTAAAAATAAGGTTTAACATATCGTACACTTTTAAATAGTGTTCAACCAGAGAAGTCGACATTTCAGAAACATTGTCAATCATATTCTCCCAGTACGTTTTCGGAACATGAATGTGTTACCAGGGTTTAGACACACAGACTCTTATAAAGTCAGTTCAGCTTCAGATAATAGCCAGGGGTCAGAGAGAGGGGATTATGATCCACAATCGATCGGTAAATCAGAGACAGTAGCGCTGACTGAAACTAACTTTACTTTATTAGCTGCCAAACTGGACGGCTTTATGGGGGTTTGGAACATTTGGAAAAGCAAAAAAGAGCAAATGATAGAAGGGTGTTAAAAGTCATACATACTACAATGGCTCCTTAATAAATGTCACGTTTATGTATTATTACTGAAATCATGAAACGCTCGTGTTTGTTTCACATGTAATGAGTCTAATGACCGATCGTGTTCTCTGTTACCTCGCGTGAGCGTCCAGCGCCGGAAGCGTTTCTCACTGTCAAACTCTCGCGAGATTCACACGTCGAGATGCAGCGAAGATGCGTCCTGCACGTTTATACTGTCTATGGTCCTGCACTGAGAGACTTGTACACTAAACTAGTTTGCTACTTTTCTAAGCGTTCGGGTAAAATCACCAGACGTTATGCTGCTCGTGTGTGTGTGTGTGTGTGTGTGTGTGCGTGTGTGTGTGTGTGTGTGTGTGTCAACAAGTTTAGGCGCGTCGCACACACACACACACACACACAGAGAGCGCATAATCAGTGACGCCTACAACAGTTGTTACAACAAAAGACGGAACTTCCCAGATAACAATATTCTTAGAACTGTGTACTAACGTTCCCATTAAGTTAAGAAAACGTTATTTGAATGTTCTTTTCTTTATATTAAATTAAAAACCTTCTTGGTTATGCGAACGTTAAGGACACATTCCAGTCGTTCTGCAAACATTTTGGGAATGTAACTTTTGAGTCTTCTCTGAGCTCTGAAACATAGGCATATACAGCTAAAACTTTCCATGAACGATAAATAACGTTTTTGTGCCAACGTTTTGGGAACACCATAGAGACTAACTAGACAAAAGTTATATTCCAAAAGCTGATTCTGGGTAAATTCTTTATCCATAAATGTAAGTGTACGATGACAAAAGCGTATTATCTGTATTTAAAAGTGTCCTTTGTAGATATGATTAAATGGTATGAAGAGTATGAACTGGCCAGCAAATCTGTTGGGATGATCTTGATACTTTTCTATTTATTTGTGTGATTTGCTTTACGTTTTTTATTATTATTATTATAACATTTACGAATGACATATACATGTATTTTGTTTATGTTCAATAAAATAAAATAAAATCTAATGTAAACTCTCTACATGGCTCTTTTTTATTATTAATAATATTATGATCCACTGAACTTTAGTAGTATACAATATAGCATATAGAACTTTCATATTAATGCATAAATATATATATATATATATATATATATATATATATATATATATATATATATATATATATATATATATATATATATATATACATGGGCGTAATTTGTGGGGGGGTTGGGGGGAGATAACCCCCCCAATATTTAAATCTATGCATTACAACCCCCCCCCAAAAAATTTATACCATGATCACATGAAAAACCCCCCCAATGTTCAAACCAAATCTACGCCCTTGTATATATATATACAAACATACAAGAGTGTACAAATTGATTAATTAATCAACACTGACTGTCTGTATTCATTAAAGATATGACAAGTCTTTCTTGCTTTCTTATTGGCAATGTTCTCCTGACTGGTGCAATAATCTTTGCTTTCCAGAAGAAAATGAATAAAATTTGGCTCAATAAAATGTAAATAAGATTGTGAATGTGTTGCCCCTTGATCGTGTCCGCGTCACGAGCCCGCAGACAGCCCTCCTCACTTCCGGCCCGCGAGCTCAGCAGTGTGTCGTCACGTCCTGTGTCCTGGAGCTCAGAGAAGATGGCGGCTGTTGCAGTGAGCTCTGACGGAGGCGTCGCGTCGCTGGACTCGGACTCGCTTTCGCCGCGCGTTCCCTCTCCGCCACCGGACCAGCCGCACCAGAACAACGCGCTGCTGGGACTCCCGATCGTGGCCATTGACACCATCCTGAACTTCCTATCGTACGACGAGATCAGTCTCCTGCGACTGGTGAGGAAAACAATGAGCTGGACTGCAGTGGAGCGGGCTGCGTCTCAACACTCGGCCAGTGCACTGCGGTCTCGCTGCCTAGTGAGCGAGCGCGCGCTCCCTGCAATCACGGCGTTTCCGGCCGTGTGGTAGATGGAACATTGTTCCTATTTACTATTTTTTAAAAAGAAATTACGACTTTTAAATCGCACAATATTTACTTTTTTTTTTCTGACCATTTTGTTTGTCTCGCAATTCTGACACCCCCCCCCCATAATTGCGATTTATTATATATACAAACAAGTCTGAATTGTGTGAGAGAGAAACGTTTTCACGTGCAAGAAAAATTGTATTGTGAGAATAGAACTTTTTTATTCAGTGGCTGCTAAAAAAAAAAAAACAATTGTGAGATGTATGTTCAGTTTATAACTAGGGAAATAGGCCTAAATTCGCAATTGTGAGTTAAATTAAAGTGTTGTTTTTTTATTCTGTGTAGGAAACAAGCTTCCATATGATAGTCTTGAGGTCAGCAATCATCGTTATTGTAAAAATATTACAATATCAGTAAAACGGGCTGCGTCTCAACACTCGGCTAGTTCACTGGAGTCTGGCTGCCTGTAGTGAGCGAGTGAGCGCGCGCTCCCTAGAGTCACGGCATTACCGGCCGGCGGCCGTTATAGTTTGGAGGATTGTTCCCGCCACAGATTTTTAAATTGTACAATTTTTACTTTTTTTTTCCCCTCCTCACAATTTGTTTGTCTCGCAATTCAGGTCCCCCCCCCCCCCCCTTTAAAAAAAAGTACAAATGGTACAATTTAAAAATCTGTGGCGGGATCAATCTTCCATACCATAGCGGCCGCCGGCCGTATAATATTGTTACCGTATAATTTATAAGGTAACAATCTGTTACCTTAAATTATACGTTTATCTCTGGAAAGCCGCTTTGAAACAATCTACATTGTTAAAAGCGCTATATAGAAGATGACTTGACTCTCCATCTAAACTGGTGATATCTCTGAAGACTAGCAGTGAATGTTTTATGAGCAGTAGAATCATTTCTCTATTTTTGTTTAGTTCTGAGGGAACCATATTCATCCGCTGAGCCAAAGCAGAACCAAAACAATGTTCTTCCACAAAAATGCATGCAGTTTTCTTTTTTAACCACTAGAGGGACAAAAGTTACACAGTGTACCTTTAACCAAAAACAAGAGTGGAGCATGGGACACTTCACCTTTACTGCGTGCCGAATGCAGTCGGGCTATCACACAGTAACCTTACGTCAGTCATGCACGATACCATAAGTGTGTGTGTAGCGCGTCTGAGACGGAGCTGTTGTTTTCTTGCAGGTGTGCAAACGCATGGATGTGATCTGTCAGCGCATGCTCAATCAAGGCTTCCTGAAGGTGGAGCGCTACCACAGCCTGTGCCAGAAGCAGGTGAAGGCCCAGCTGCCCAGGTGAGGCCCGCGCACCGCCGCCCAGATGACGCGCAGCTAGCGCTCGCTTCAGCGTCTAGTGTAGAAACGGCAGTCTTACAGTCATACAGATTAACAACGGGAGTTCCCACAGGACTTCAGCGCGAGACTACAGCTAGCCGTCTCTAAAACACTATTTAGGTGAATTTAAACAATGGCTAAGTTGCTAAACGCATCTTGTTGTCATGTAAGGACCCTGTTCATGTTGGACACACATTTTAATTGCATGTTGTGTCTGTTAAGAGGCACACACACTCTTTATGAATATGCCCCATAACTGCCGTTAGCTGAGTGAGCTCTGGGCATTAGCGGTAGCGGCTCCGTGTTCAAGCACCAATCCGGTTCGGGTTTTTTCTATAGACAGAACTCACAAAGATATAACGATCAAGATTAACTTAAAAATTGCCCGGAGTTCTCCTTTAAGTGTATTGCCAATGTTGTTTTATGTCTGTTTTCATTAGCATCCCTCCATGGCGGCGATGATACACTGTCGGGCATTTGCATTGGCCAATCCCTGAATAACGATCAAGATTCACTTAAACATTGCCTGGAGTTCTCCTTTAACACACATACATTCATAAGGGTTAATAACAGTTCTTTGTTCTATCAATGTAGCAGAGGATCATGGGACTCCACATGCCATCCTCGTGCACTTTACTACCTCAATCGAATTACTATGAATATAAGAAAATACAAACATATAAACATATTAGATTTCTTCCACAGTGGCCAGCTTCGGGCAGCGCCTCTCTTTGCCATTTGTGTTAGCGCTCGACTCGCCGCGTGAGCTAATACAGGAGAAACTCGAAAACTTAGAATATTGTGAGAAGGTTTCCATAAGCTGTAAGCCATAATCATCACAATTATACCAGATAAAGGCTTGAAATATCTCACTTTGCATGTAATGAGTCTATATAATATATTAGTTTCAGCTTTTAAAGTATAATTCCGGTATTTAACACCTTGAGTCTATATTGTAGTTTGTTTTGGATGAACAAGAGTGGTGGACAACATTTTTTTGACAATGGTTCCTCTCTCGAGTTTTTGACTATAATAGAATTGGCCATGGACCCATTTAACATTGGAGTCAATGGGCATGTCCGAAAATGTCATTAAAACAGCCAATAATGTTCCTTTACAAAACTGTTAAACTCACCGAGTGATTAGTGATGTTAGTTGATGTTCCAGAAACGAAAAGTGTTGCGAAATACAGTTTCTGTCGTGTTTTATTCGTCATTTTGTAAAATCCCATTGAATTCTGTTGAAGGACTGAGTGCTGGTTAATATAAATGCGCTACCGGAAACGGAAAGGGGGCTGTTTACATTTGACGATGTCGTCTTTTTGCTCCCTTCCGTTTCTCATAAGGCTAGCGAGCGGAGCAACTGTGCTCCCGGAGAGTAAGCCAAATAAACAAACAAAACCTTCATTAATTGTTACTTGTAATATGAAGTTGAACTCGACTGTGACCGTGAGTGTCCCGCGAGACATAAACATCGGTTATCGCCATCAAGTGGTCGGGAGTGTGCTAACGCTTCAGATTCAAATATTGAGCGGAAGTTACACGGTTGTGAAGTGTCTGAAAAAATAGTTCCACTATAGCAAAATAAACGGATTGGAATCATATATTGCGACGATATATTGTTTATAATCATCAACGAACACCACTAATCACTCGGTGAGTTTAACAGTTTTGTAAACGAACATTATTGGCTGTTTTAATGACATTTTCGGACATGCCCATTGACTCCAATGTTAAATGGGTCCATGGCCAATTCTATTATAGTCAAAAACTCGAGAGAGGAACCATTGTCAAAAAAATGTTGTCCACCACTCTTGTTCATCCAAAACAAACTACAATATAGACTCAAGGTGTTAAATACCGGAATTATCCTTTAAGTTGAATTACTGACATAAATGAACTTTTGCACCATATTCTAAGTTTTTGAGTTCGATTGATCCAGTGCTGTATGAAGTCTGCACAACAATCACACGTTTCCACAGTGACTTCAGTGTCGCCTCGAGCGTCCGCTCCTCTAGTGTGTGTTGGTGTTGCTCAGCTGTGCATGTTCTCCTCAGGAGGGAATCCGAGCGCCGGAACCACTCGCTGGCCCGTCACGCAGACATACTGGCGGCGGTGGAGACCCGTCTGTCGCTGCTCAACATGACCTTCATGAAATACGTGGACTCTAATCTCTGCTGCTTCATTCCTGGGAAGGTACGTCTGCGCTTCTGTTCGGTCCGATGCACACAGTTGCACTTGGACAATTAATCATTACAGGAGGAGCTCACTTTCTAATTAAAATGCCCTGATGATTTACTCTCATGTTCATGTTTCTCTCTTCAGTGGAACAGAAATGCAGGTTTGTGAGGAACACACTCCAGATGTTCTCCATATAGTGTCTTCAATGGTCCAGCGGGTCGAAGGTCCAGATGTGAGTTTCAGCTTCAAAGTCTCTCACGATCCAGCCGAGGAATAAGAGTCTCATCTAGACACACCAGCGGACATTTTATAACTAAATACACATTTATATACTTTTAACCACTAATGCTGGTCTTGTACGTCTCTGAGATGCGACACATTACGCTGGAAAGGTCTTGCGCGACGTAGGCGGAAGAACTGACCCAGTGTTTATTAGTGTGGAGTAGGAGGACCGTTCAAAGTTACTGTTGAATGACACGTATTTGTGTCAGTTTATTGTTTAAATGGTCCTTGCGTGTGCATATCCTGGATGTTTAACGACGTCACGCTTGACCTTGTAACCTGATTGCGTAATGTGTGTCGCATCACAGCCAGTGCAAGACCAGCATTAGTGGTTAAAAGTATATAAATGTGTATTTAGTTATAAGATGTCCGCTGGTGTGTCTAGATGAGACTCTTATTCCTCGGCTGGATCGTGAGAGACTTTGAAGCTGAAACTCACATCTGGACCTTCGACCCGCTGGACCATTGAAGTCACTATATGGAGAACATCTGGAGTGTGTTCCTCACAAACCTGCATTTCTGTTCCACTGAAGACAGACACACATGAACATGAGAGTAAATCATCAGGACATTATTATTTGAAAGTGAACTTCTCCTGTAAATGATCACAATCTCGATTCAAACACTTATGTGATGTTATTCCTAAACGACAGAGATTCGGCTCTTTCTGTGAAACCTTTGAGAAGTCCGATCACAGTGAACATCCTGATCTGTGTCTGATCCAGAGAGAGCCGTCGTCATGAAAAGATATGAAACCGCTTCATAAACAGTCACAGTAAACATTCAACATCACAGAATCATCATTTCTGTCTGCCTGAAGTACTGGGATGGAGATTATAGTTCGGATATAAACACTGATGTCTACGCTAGTGATCAAAATACAGTAGATCACCTTTGATGCTTCAAATACAGATTGCATCAGTAACACCGTTACACCAGTAGGTGGCGACAAGAGACCGATAACAGATTATCATTTAATAAATGTGTTCATGAATTGAATTTATACATCAAGAGATTTGATCAAAAACGCTGATTCATCCAGTAATGAGACAGTAATGTGATATTCTGTGCATTATATTTATTTCTTTATTTCATGAAAGACTACATCTGTGCAATCCATATATGGACAAAATGACAATCTTTGAAAGTTTGTTTATTAGAGCCTAAAAACCTTGACTCTTCTCATTCCCGTTAGCCGTCATCAGAATGACAAGCGTATGATAAACTATAATTACTGTAAAACGTGTTATGGTTCTTTCCAGTGATTGGTTCGTTTAAATAGTTATAGAGCTACTTCACATTAAATAATTAAATAAAATCACAGCTCTAATATTTCGTTATACTTTTATTTATTTGTGGCTTGAGTGTCAGAATATTTTATTTTTAATATTTTTCATTATGATAATTTTTATATAATTACCCGGAAGAGAGCATTTGCATGCATAATGCATATTCAGTTATGTACTAAAATATTGACCGGTAACTGTACTGCTATTACTGATGTGAAGTAAATATGATTATGGGTTTCCACTGCAAACACACAATAGTGCCGCAAACAGCATGAGCGATTCTCAGAAAGCCTCTGGCAACTCAGTGGAGCTGATCCAGTCAGCCAGGACGGACCAACACCGCTTCTGTGGTCGGTTGGAATGAAGGGAGTTTATGAGCATTAGAATCAGGGTCATGTTTAGATAGTACTTAAAGCCTGAAGTCTCCCTGTAGTCAATCATTGTACGCGCTTAAAGGATTAGTTCACTTTAAAAAAAAACTTTTGCTGATAATTTACTCACCCCGATGTCATCAAGATGTCCATGTCTGTCTTTCTTCAGTGGAAAAGAAATGAAGGTTTTTGATGAACACATTTCTCCATATAATGGACGTCAATGGGCCCCAAACGGGTCAAGGTCCAGATGACAGTGTCAGCGCCGCTTCAACGGGCTTTAAACGACACCAGACGATGAATACGGGTCTTATCTAGCGAAACCATCGGCATTTCAAACATAAATAAAAAAGTTTAAGTTTTATAAGCACAAGCGCTCGCCTTGCTCTGTTCTGTGATGCGCGTTCGTGACGTCACGTGATACACAGTTACGCTGAGAAGGTTTGGATCGCTCATGTTGACCCGTGCAGCTGGACCTGATCTCATGGCAGCGGGGGAGAGAATAGCGTAAAGCTTCAATGATGCGCTCGCTCTGCAGACTCGTTCTTATTCTTGGGGGTTTTAATCGATGTGATTTATCGCAACACCTGCCCACTCTCCAGCAGTGTGTGTACTCGTCTAGCCGGACTATTGATCGCTGTTACGGGAATATTCCCAGCGCTTATAAAGCAGTATGCAGACTAAACTATGGAAATACTCAATAATTAGGCCTGTGGTAAAAAGCCAGGTGTGAGTGAGTATGCCACATGACTCCCGGCCCAGTGCAATAACTTGTGTATTGTGTAAACCTATGGAGCGAGTTCTGGCTAATCAGCTAGCTTCAGCGGTCCCCCAGGTCCTCTTCAGTGTGCTTATAAGAGGAACCGCTCTGACACCGCTTGCACCGCTGCATCTCATGCGTCCCAAAGCATGGCAGGGTTTATTCTCCGATTTTAGCTCGATAATTAATTATATTAGATGTTAATCCAGCCAATTTCACTCGTGGGTCAACAAGTTGAAATTGTGGAGAACTTTAAATATCTTGCTCAGTTCTGGATTCACACGTGAGCTTTGTTGATAATTCAGACTAACTTTTAAAAAAAAATGTTTGCAATGTTTATTTCTTCTTAGACAACTAGTGGCCTAGGAGTTAGTCAGCATATTTTAGAACTTGTGTACAAATCTATAGTAGAAAGTGCTCTAACTTTTCACATTTTGCATCTATTTATGTATTTTTACTTTTTATAATGTGAATCTTTCTGTTTTATGTCTTTGTTTCTCATTACTGCTTTGTATATTTATTCGAATGGCTGGTGAGCCAAAGATATATGACTATTACTTCTTGAAAAGTAATTCTTCATGGCTTAAAATATCTTGAATGTAACTCGACACCCTTGCCTCATTTAGTATGCGTGGTTCTATGAATATGCAAATGAGCCCCGCCTCCACTCAGAGATCCACTGGTTGACGATCACACGTTGATCTGATTGGTCAAGGTAGTGTGTGACGTCAGAAACACCAGCGATGTCAAGCCGTGTTTTTGAGACTGTCTTTGGTTCACTGCAGTTTTAAGCAGAAAATACTCAGCAATGCTGTCCACTTATGAACTTACACATGTGTGTGTTAAAGCAGATTAAAAACACCACATACACACATAAACTACAGTAACAGCTGGATTTACTCCACAGGGGGACTCTAACGTTCCACACAGTCAACAACTGCAAACCTCCACTGATGCGTTTCGTGTGTCTAGAAATGTGTGTATTCAAACCACTAACGGTGAGCCTTAAAGGGTTAATTCACAGGAGAATGAAGAGCTCAGTCACACACACACACAACACTGTCCGACACAATCCGGCTTCAGTTCATCTTTACTCATCTGACAGTAGCCAGACCATGAAGAGCGTGTGATCGTGCTGATCTGTAGGGTGTGGCGGGTTCAGAAACCTTGAGGAAATGCAGAAGCTCAGGAGGGATTACACAGAAGTCATGAGCCTGAAGGCCTGAAGCAGTGAATGCAAATCAAGAGCTTGTCATGTGTGTGTGACGGAGATGATGAGATCTGCTGTCGTCAGGTTTAAGAGATTCGAAACGAAACCGAAAACGGTTTATTGGTAGCAGCACTGCAAAAAATGCTTTTGTTACTCAGTATTTTAGTCTTGTTTCCAGTCCAAATATCTAAAAATTCTTAAATCAAGATGCAGTTACTAGATTAGTAAAAAAAGAAAGGTCAGAAAAATAATGTTAATTCAAACAGAAACAAGATTATTTTTCTGACCCCATTGGCAGATAATTGCGCTTTTTTTTTTTAAGCAAAAACTCAATTTTGATTTATTTCCCCAGAAAACAAGACTTAATATCTTATGTAATGTTACTCATCTAGTAACTGCATCTTGATTTAAGAATTTTTAGATTTTTGGACTGGAAACAAGACACAAATACTAAGTAACAAAAGCATGTTTTGCAGTGAGTGTGGGATCTTTCTGCTTTTTTTCTGTCTGGGTGTTTAAGTTTTATTGAAAAAGGTCTATTGAAAAAGGGTTATTTTTGTAATAAATATTTTTGCCTACACCAGCGCCATGATTGCATTGATGTAGGCTATTATTACAACATGCTAAAACAGGCTAGCAACATGGTAAAACATGCTAACAAATGAGCTAAAACTTGCTAGACACATGCTGACAATGTTAGCAACACTTGTTAAAAACATAAAACATGTTAACAATGTGTTAAATCATGCTAGCAACACGTTAACAATGTGCTATTTCATGCTAGGGCACTAAATAATGTTAGAAACATGCTAGTGATGTGTTAATTGTTGCTAGCATAAATTAGCTCTTCGCTAACATGATTTAACAAGGGCAAGTTATGATAAAAACATGTTAACAATGTGTTAAATCATGCTAGCAACACGTTAACAATGTGCTAATTCATGCTAGGGCACTAAATTATGTTAGAAACATGCTAGCGATGTGTTAATTGTTGCTAGCATAAATTAACACTGTGTTAACATGATTTAAGAAAGCCAAGTTATGATAGAAACATGTTTTTTCATGATAGAAACATGCTAGCAATTTGTTTAATTGTGCTAACGACATGCTATGTGTTAATTCAGGTTAGAAACGAGCTTCCCTAGCAACCACACACAATACTTTGATGCATTGAAAGGCGCCTGTGATCTGACCGCTGTGTTCTGCCCCCTGTAGGTGATCGATGAGATCTACCGTGTTTTGCGGTATGTGAACTCCACGCGCGCGCCGCAGCGAGCGCACGAGGTGCTCCAGGAGCTGCGGGACATTTCCTCCATGGCCATGGAGTACTTCGACGAGAAGATCGTCCCCATCCTGAAGAAGAGGCTTCCCGGTGCCGACCTGTCCGGCCGCCTGATAGGATCCGCTCCGGGTACGGCTCATTTAAACACTCGCAGCTAACTAATCTTGACTTTTTGTTTATTTATCCAGAACTCAAATGATTAGCATGAAGTTGACCCTCCGTTCCATTGGCTTTCTTCTGGATCATTTTCCAAAAACAGCACTATTTTTTTATTATTATTTTTTTATCAGGAACTGTCAGTCTTCCGGCAGCGCTTGTTCTCATTCATAATCATTATAACTTAGGTCTCATTCGAAAGCTTAAACGCTCAATCCTGTAAAATCAGCTTTGAAATTAGACACTGCATTATCATGCTTTAAAATCTGTTAGCAAGGCTCCTCATATTTCATATTATCATATTTCAAATTGTACTGCACTATTTTGTAAAGTAAACTTGATCGAACAGGTATTGTTGTACAGCTCTGACACTCGAGGTTCTGTGGTAGAAGTGGCAGAAATGCTGTAATGTGTGCCGTGCTGTTTTTGGTTTAACGCCTAAACAAAATCCCATAAGAACCTACATTTTTGAGATATCAACTTCAAATTTGGAACACAGCTTGGTTAGACGTATCTTTGATTTCCCACCAATTTTAGTCCAATTTCTTTTTGTAACTCTGTATTTAATATAAAACCAAAAAAATGTTTAGTCCATTTTTAATTTGCTTTACAACTTTTTTACGCTTTCATTTTTCGAGGCGCTTCAAGTCCTCACATTTACACAGTTTTCACTGTCCGTGTTTGTAACCCGCCCGCTCTGTCCCGCAGTGGCCGGCCCCTCCACCTCTCTGACCACCATGTCGCTGCTGGCCAAGAACACCCCGTCGCGGTCGGAGATGACGAAGGTGCAGCAGCAGGTGAAGGTGAACGGGGCGTCGGTGGCGGCCCTGCGGCGCGAGATGCAGGAGGTGCGGGTGAAGCAGCTGGAGCAGCAGAAGCAGCTGCAGGACCAGGAGCAGAAGCTGCAGGAGCAGTCGCAGGTGATCGGCGAGCAGAACGCCCGGCTGGCCGAGCTGGAGCACAAGCTCAGGGAACTGATGGACAGTGCGGTGGGCGGCGGCGGCTCCTCCAGCGCGGCGGCAGCCGTGTCCTCTTCATCCGGCGCCGGTCCGGCATCAGCCGAGGGCGAGAGCGGCCTGTGTCTCAAACGAGGCCGCAACTGCTCCGATCTCCCACGCCACTCCAAACGCCTGCGCAGCAAGAAATAGAGTTTCGTCTGTACTTGTGTTTTTTTGTTTTTTTTTTAAGTTTGCTTCCTTAAAGCTATATCATTTTTTTCTCGACTTACGATGACGCGAGTATCACGCGGAGATGAAAAGCTAAAAAAAAAAACAGGAGAGGGGAATCTTTTTGTTTTATCAGACACGTATTACACTAATATGCGTTGACTTGAGTTTCTAAAGGTCGAGTAATGTTTACCCAACCTTCATGCCAACATTGACCCGAGAAAACATTGCAAGAAGCTTTAGTCAATCAACCGCGAGAACGCTTCCAGGAGAACCTGAAGAGACGGCCGTAGCGTCAACCATACAGTCATTCGTTTAATTGTGTACAGAGTTAAGACTTCAGATCCCCTGCTTGAGATGGAGTACGCGAGGTGTCCGACACCTGACTGCTAAGTTATAATGTTATATAAATGGTAAATATCAGCTTTGTTCTGTGTTCTGAGATCTGAGCTGTGCCTGGACAGTGTGAGCGAGTCGTGGTCTGCAGCCGTAGCACACATGATTATATTGTTTGTCTGAAGATCGTCCATCACGGAGGATAGTGTCTTGTAGGTGTCAATGCCATGTTGTACCTGCCACTGTTTGTAGGTGTATACTTTACTGCAAATAGATCTGTGTCAGTGCAATAAAAATTGTGGAAAGCCTTGTTACTAGGAAAGTAAATAATTGATGTTCAAGTTCGTTCATGCCTCCAAGGCACGTTTTTACTAACCTGATGCTTTTACTTTCAATGTGAGTTAGATTCCGTGTGTTCCTGAAGCACAATCTGGCCTTTCGGTCTTATTTCAGAGATCTGGCCTGATGTGCTCGCGTGTGAGCAACAGGTATCAGGCGTATTTTCATAAGATATAAACTCATTTAAAAAGGCTAATTATCTCACAATTCAGATTTTGTTCTCGTAATTCTGAGTTTATATCTCACAATTCAGAAATTTTCCTCAGAATATAAACTCCCAATTAAAAGTAATTCTGGCAAGTTTCTCACAATTCTGAGGAAAAAATAGACATTTCAAGATATAAACTCAGTAATTACGACTTATTATCTCAATTAACCTCAATTGCCTCTCACACACACACACACACACGTTCTCACGCAGTGAAAAACACACCGCGGAGCAGAGAGCACACTGACAACATGCTGTCAATCAAACTCCCTGAAGGGTCAATTCAGACTTTTTTTTCTTGCAATTTTATGTTTATTTTGCAAGTCTGACTTTTTTTCTTGCAACTGATTTTAACTCTCAATTCTGAGTTTGTTTGCAACCAAGTTTAATACAAATCTGACTTTTCAAAATTTGAACTGCCAATTACAATAAGAAGTTAGAATTGTGAGAAACAGAATTATCTTTTCATTGCTTGCTTATATCATGCAATACTGACTTTTTTCTTGTAATTGCCAGTTTATATTTTATTTCTAAGTCAAAATTGCGAGATATAAACTAATCATAAAGCGATAATTCTGACTTTAATCTCAGAATATAAACTCACAATTGGGAACTCACAATTGTTTCATTCTGTGGCGTAAACAAGCTTCCATAGATTAGAATCATGCTCAATATGTAGTAATGTTTGCATCATTACAAGCTGTCCCAGAGCGGCAGTCGTGTCATCAGATTAGCACACCAAACTGAACTGCTACATGTTTTAATAATGAACAGTTTCTTCATGGATTGGTCACACTCACCGTATGAATGCTTTACGTGGTTGCTCTTTAAACTAGGACACGAGGAAGTGTTTCAACACTGGGGGAAATACTAAACAATGACAACACCTGAAAGTAAACTTCAAAATGCATTGTTTGCATATTTCTGGCACCCGGGATCGACAGATTTCACTTCACACGTGTTGAGCCAGACTTCACCGAGTTATGTAACCTTGCCTCTATTATACTGAGGAAATCTGCAGTGCTTTTAATGACAGCCACGCTTTGTGTAATGACTGCAATAAATGAATGAAAGGAACTGACAATGCAAGATAGTACACTAAAACAAAATAGCATGAGCTATAAAATCGCAATTGCAAAATATAAAGCCGTAATGACATGAAATGGTTTAAAATAAAGAGATAAAATCATGGCATTGTCAGTTCGGCCCATTTAAGTCTCAGTATTCAGACAATAGCAGCACTGAACACTATAATGCATTTCATTTATAATGTGCTTTTCTCAAAGTGCTACAAAAACAAGAAACGAAGGTTAAAAAAAAGAGAAATACAGACATAATACAATAAATATAGTAAATGGATGACGCAACACCCTATAGAAATGCTAGATCACATGAATTAGAAAAAGCTATTTTAAAAAGATGGGGATTTTAACAGTGCTTAATGTGTAGACATTTCTGACAGACAGGAAGTGCATTCTGACAGAAACAGGAAGTGCATTCCATAGCCTTGCGGCTGCAAAAGGAAACTCTCCCGATAGATGTAGATCTGGAAGAGGCTGCGGACGAGAGAGAACTAAAGTCACATATAAAAGGATAAAATGTGATTTAACTGGAAGCCAATGCAAGTTTCAAAATGCAAGAAATTACATTGAAAAATCTTCACTCTTCTACCACTGGTGTTTTTCAGGACTGTGTTTGCTCATTAAAAATTATCAGGGTTTTAGCGGGTAATGTTTTTCCTATGATATTCCTCCCTCCCTTCCCAGAAGCCAGCATGAGGAGTACAGGTAACGCTCCCCAGAAGCCAACATATGAGGAGTACAGGTAACGCTCCCAGAAGCCAGCATGAGGAGTACAGGTAACGGTCCCAGAAGCCAGCGTGAGGAGTACAGGTAACGGTCCCAGAAGCCAGCGTGAGGAGTACAGGTAACGCTCCCTGAAGCCAGCATGAGGAGTACAGGTAACACTCCCAGAAGCCAGCGTGAGGAGTACAGGTAACGGTCCCAGAAGCCAGCATGAGGAGTACAGGTAACGCTCCCAGAAGCCAGCATGAGGAGTACAGGTAACGCTCCCAGAAGCCAGCATGAGGAGTACAGGTAACGCTCCCAGAAGCCAACATGAGGAGTACAGGTAACGCTCCCAGAAGCCAGCATGAGCAGTACAGGTAACGGTCCCAGAAGCCAGCGTGAGGAGTACAGGTAACGCTCCCTGAAGCCAGCATGAGGAGTACAGGTAACACTCCCAGAAGCCAGCATGAGGAGTACAGGTAACGCTCCCAGAAGCCAGCGTGAGGAGTACAGGTAACGCTCCCAGAAGCCAGCATGAGGAGTACAGGTAACACTCCCAGAAGCCAGCGTGAGGAGTACAGGTAACGGTCCCAGAAGCCAGCATGAGGAGTACAGGTAACGCTCCCAGAAGCCAGCATGAGGAGTACAGGTAACGCTCCCAGAAGCCAGCATGAGGAGTACAGGTAACGCTCCCAGAAGCCAGCATGAGGAGTACAGGTAACGCTCCCAGAAGCCAGCATGAGGAGTACAGGTAACGCTCCCAGAAGCCAGCATGAGGAGTACAGGTAACGCTCCCAGAAGCCAGCATGAGAAGTACAGGTAACGCTCCCAGAAGCCAGCATGAGGAGTACAGGTAACGCTCCCAGAAGCCAGCATGAGGAGTACAGGTAACGCTCCCAGAAGCCAGCATGAGGAGTACAGGTAACGCTCCCCAGAAGCCAACATATGAGGAGTACAGGTAAAGCTCCCAGAAGCCAGCATGAGGAGTACAGGTAACGCTCCCAGAAGCCAGCATGAGGAGTACAGGTAACGCTCCCAGAAGCCAGCGTGAGGAGTACAGGTAACGCTCCCAGAAGCCAGCGTGAGGAGTACAGGTAACGCTCCCAGAAGCCAGCGTGAGGAGTACAGGTAACGCTCCCAGAAGCCAGCGTGAGGAGTACAGGTAACGCTCCCTGAAGCCAGCATGAGGAGTACAGGTAACGCTCCCAGAAGCCAACATGAGGAGTACAGGTAACGCTCCCAGAAGCCAGCATGAGGAGTACAGGTAACGCTCCCTGAAGCCAGCATGAGGAGTACAGGTAACGCTCCCAGAAGCCAACATGAGGAGTACAGGTAACGCTCCCAGAAGCCAGCATGAGGAGTACAGGTAACGCTCCCAGAAGCCAGCATGAGGAGTACAGGTAACGCTCCCCAGAAGCCAACATATGAGGAGTACAGGTAAAGCTCCCAGAAGCCAGCATGAGGAGTACAGGTAACGCTCCCAGAAGCCAGCATGAGGAGTACAGGTAACGCTCCCAGAAGCCAGCGTGAGGAGTACAGGTAACGCTCCCAGAAGCCAGCATGAGGAGTACAGGTAACGCTCCCAGAAGCCAGCGTGAGGAGTACAGGTAACGCTCCCAGAAGCCAGCGTGAGGAGTACAGGTAACGCTCCCAGAAGCCAGCGTGAGGAGTACAGGTAACGCTCCCTGAAGCCAGCATGAGGAGTACAGGTAACGCTCCCAGAAGCCAACATGAGGAGTACAGGTAACGCTCCCAGAAGCCAGCATGAGGAGTACAGGTAACGCTCCCTGAAGCCAGCATGAGGAGTACAGGTAACGCTCCCAGAAGCCAACATGAGGAGTACAGGTAACGCTCCCAGAAGCCAGCATGAGGAGTACAGGTAACGCTCCCAGAAGCCAGCATGAGGAGTACAGGTAACGCTCCCAGAAGCCAACATGAGGAGTACAGGTAACGCTCCCAGAAGCCAGCATGAGGAGTACAGGTAACGCTCCCAGAAGCCAACATGAGGAGTACAGGTAACGCTCCCAGAAGCCAGCGTGAGGAGTACAGGTAACGCTCCCTGAAGCCAGCATGAGGAGTACAGGTAACGCTCCCAGAAGCCAACATGAGGAGTACAGGTAACGCTCCCAGAAGCCAGCATGAGGAGTACAGGTAACGCTCCCTGAAGCCAGCATGAGTACAGGTAACGCTCCCAGAAGCCAACATGAGGAGTACAGGTAACGCTCCCAGAAGCCAGCATGAGGAGTACAGGTAACGCTCCCAGAAGCCAACATGAGGAGTACAGGTAACACTCCCAGAAGCCAGCATGAGGAGTACAGGTAACGCTCCCAGAAGCCAGCGTGAGGAGTACAGGTAACGCTCCCAGAAGCCAACATGAGGAGTACAGGTAACGCTCCCAGAAGCCAGCATGAGGAGTACAGGTAACGCTCCCAGAAGCCAACATGAGGAGTACAGGTAACACTCCCAGAAGCCAGCATGAGGAGTACAGGTAACGCTCCCAGAAGCCAGCATGAGGAGTACAGGTAACGCTCCCAGAAGCCAACATGAGGAGTACAGGTAACGCTCCCAGAAGCCAGCATGAGGAGTACAGGTAACGCTCCCAGAAGCCAACATGAGGAGTACAGGTAACACTCCCAGAAGCCAGCATGAGGAGTACAGGTAACGCTCCCAGAAGCCAGCATGAGGAGTACAGGTAACGCTCCCAGAAGCCAGCGTGAGGAGTACAGGTAACGCTCCCAGAAGCCAGCATGAGGAGTACAGGTAACGCTCCCAGAAGCCAGCGTGAGGAGTACAGGTAACGCTCCCAGAAGCCAGCGTGAGGAGTACAGGTAACGCTCCCAGAAGCCAGCGTGAGGAGTACAGGTAACGCTCCCTGAAGCCAGCATGAGGAGTACAGGTAACGCTCCCAGAAGCCAACATGAGGAGTACAGGTAACGCTCCCAGAAGCCAGCATGAGGAGTACAGGTAACGCTCCCTGAAGCCAGCATGAGGAGTACAGGTAACGCTCCCAGAAGCCAACATGAGGAGTACAGGTAACGCTCCCAGAAGCCAGCATGAGGAGTACAGGTAACGCTCCCTGAAGCCAGCATGAGGAGTACAGGTAACGCTCCCTGAAGCCAGCGTGAGGAGTACAGGTAACGCTCCCAGAAGCCAACATGAGGAGTACAGGTAACGCTCCCAGAAGCCAGCATGAGGAGTACAGGTAACGCTCCCAGAAGCCAGCATGAGGAGTACAGGTAACGCTCCCAGAAGCCAACATGAGGAGTACAGGTAACGCTCCCAGAAGCCAGCATGAGGAGTACAGGTAACGCTCCCAGAAGCCAACATGAGGAGTACAGGTAACGCTCCCAGAAGCCAGCGTGAGGAGTACAGGTAACGCTCCCTGAAGCCAGCATGAGGAGTACAGGTAACGCTCCCAGAAGCCAACATGAGGAGTACAGGTAACGCTCCCAGAAGCCAGCATGAGGAGTACAGGTAACGCTCCCTGAAGCCAGCATGAGGAGTACAGGTAACGCTCCCAGAAGCCAACATGAGGAGTACAGGTAACGCTCCCAGAAGCCAGCATGAGGAGTACAGGTAACGCTCCCAGAAGCCAGCATGAGGAGTACAGGTAACGCTCCCAGAAGCCAACATGAGGAGTACAGGTAACGCTCCCAGAAGCCAGCATGAGGAGTACAGGTAACGCTCCCAGAAGCCAACATGAGGAGTACAGGTAACACTCCCAGAAGCCAGCATGAGGAGTACAGGTAACGCTCCCAGAAGCCAGCATGAGGAGTACAGGTAACGCTCCCAGAAGCCAGCGTGAGGAGTACAGGTAACGCTCCCAGAAGCCAGCATGAGGAGTACAGGTAACGCTCCCAGAAGCCAGCATGAGGAGTACAGGTAACGCTCCCTGAAGCCAGCATGAGGAGTACAGGTAACGCTCCCAGAAGCCAACATGAGGAGTACAGGTAACGCTCCCAGAAGCCAGCATGAGGAGTACAGGTAACGCTCCCAGAAGCCAGCATGAGGAGTACAGGTAACGCTCCCAGAAGCCAGCATGAGGAGTACAGGTAACACTCCCCAGAAGCCAGCATGAGGAGTACAGGTAACGCTCCCAGAAGCCAGCGTGAGGAGTACAGGTAACGCTCCCAGAAGCCAGCATGAGGAGTACAGGTAACGCTCCCAGAAGCCAGCATGAGGAGTACAGGTAACGCTCCCAGAAGCCAGCATGAGGAGTACAGGTAACACTCCCAGAAGCCAGCATGAGGAGTACAGGTAACTCTGTTAAAAGGTGTATAGTTTATGGAGCAACACTGGAGACCGTCAGAGAAATGGAAACCACTTCCCTTTCTGACACTAAAGGCTGGAGAAGAATATCTAATGACAAAGAGTTGTAAACCTGTTTATATAAAGAGGCCACACACAAATACACTCATATACACCTTAGAATGAAAGAAGAATGAAGATTGACACCAAATGAAGAAACTACCTTACTTTCTTTGGTACTCTGTTAGCGGCCGCTGAGTTAATCACTAATGATCTTTACAATGGAAGTGAATCAATCAAAACTAACTTTATCTGGACAATAACTTTATTCTAGAGCTGCTGTGAAGCCAAACAATCTATGTTACTGTAATTTTCACTGTAAAGCTGCTGTGAAACAATATATATTAGTTAAAGTGCTGTATAAATGAAGGTGACTTGACTCTGGATTTGTCTCAATTTTATTTTAGTAAGTATTTTTCATACTCACAAACTGATTGTTTTTGCTTCTGCCATTGGTTTGTCTCGAGATGTATACCAGTTATGATATTTAATATTTTACTCCGGGTTTATATGAGTGCCATCGGACCAAAAGCATTGACAGGCTTAACCCTTGTGAAAACTTAAGCCACATTCATGAAAGCTACTAAATGTCGTAGTTTAATTAGTGCACATTAAGGCCTAATCATGGCTTAATCTAAGCCTTGTCTGTGAGACCGGGTCTTGGTAAACCAGTTTAAAATCAACGAATCAAACCTATATCTTTTGGGTTCTAACTTAGTCGGTTCTTTTTTGATTAATTCATTTGAACAGTTATATTCAGTTCGATTCTGTGAACCGGCTCGACAGGTTTCCCGCTTTGATCCGTTCAAGAATCGACCGCCTTTACTTCACAGACAGTTTTAAGATGCAGAAAACGGATCAAATAACAGTGACTGTTACGTTGGGTTTCCTTCAGGGGATCTTGCTGAATGCTGTGGGTGTGGCGGTTATCTCCTACGGGATCCACACAATGGAGGAGTCTACGGGAAGCAAGCAGTGCAATGCTTCAGTGCTTTAAGGAAAACTTCCCGAACCCCTCCAGCATTATCCCTCTGAGACAACCCTGAAAAAAGCTTGCAATCTGACACCACATGGACGTCATATAATCCCCAGCCGTCCAAACACAGCCCAAGAATAGACTAGTCACCAATTAGATAACAAAGAAATTAAATGAGTGAAGAAATGAAACCAAACACCTCAGTGTTGCCTTTGCTTACATGATGTAATATCAAATATCTCACGAGTTATTTTGGCAAAAATGACATGTAACCAAACTCAAGGTAATTTTGGCTAGAAGTGTGTTACTTCTATATCGGGTCTATAGTTAACCTAGACGGTGAAATGACGGTTATTGCTTGCTGGGATATTATTAAAGCAATACTCTGAAGTTGCTATTGACCCTGTGGACTTACTTTCTTTACAAGAGATGTGAGGCAGAATGTTAGTCTCAGTCACCAATCATCTTCATTGTATGTGTTGAGTGGTGACTGCGGCTACCATCTCCTCTTGTGTCCCACAGAAGGAGAGAAGTCTTAAGTATTGGAATGAAATGAGGAAGAGTAAACAATGACGGTTTTCATTAATCAGTGGCCAGTTACCTATTCTTAATGCAATCAGATTATCAGTACTAACAGTGCTTACAAGCTCAAGTCTTTCGCAATCAAATTCATCTAAAGCATATGGGTAAAGAAGAAAGATTTCAGATTAGATGTGAGCAGATTACATTGCTTGCCAGAGTACAGTTCTGCCAAATGTGTGCAGGTTTTTCTCAAAGGAAACTTGACTTCTATCAGCTCTGGGGAGTTTAAATTGGTAATATTAAAGCTACACTAAGGAAGATTTTTACCTTAAAATAATGTTTGCCAGATCGGGTCGCGTTTCTGTAGTTCTCATTAGACATGAAAACTACAAATTTGACTTGCTTTGCGTCAAGCGTTACAATAGTCATTTAGTTTTTCTTCGATTCTGATGTCGCAATACATCATACTTTCATGAAATCATGCATCATACTCGACCTTGCCTGTGGACATCGTTCATCCCAGAGCCGGTGCTGGATAAACAGCGAGTGTGCGTGCGACAGTACGCTAAATTATTTACGACAGAGGTAATGGACAATTCCGCTTCCAAGGTGTTGCTTTAAGGCCGTGTGTCCACCGAAGCCAGCTGAAAACGCAGAGCTATGAGCGCTTGAGAGCGTTTTGGCAGCGCAGTTTTTTTTTTAGTTGAGATTGAGACGCTTCGTTGCTATGATACAGAATATCCGTTGGACGGTGGTGTGGTATTAGTCCCGCCCCTCCTCCACTGTGATTGGTCGGTTGGGTAAAAAGTGACAGTGATGAGCGCGGCGTTTTACCCAAAGTTGAACATTCTTCAACTCTTGGCGACCTGTAAAAAACGGCGAACGCTCAGCGCCTCGTTACGCTCATGGCGGTTTAAAACGCGGCGCTATAATTGCCGTCCTGCAATACTCACCAGGTCCGGATTTGATGCGGAACGGCTGCGGCCATGACTGACAGCTGAAGTCACGAGGACCCACGAGATTCACGTATGATCGCGTGATATAACCTGCCCCGGACAATCTGCCCTGTGCTGAACGGCTGCGGCATCCGGCAAAAATAGAAGCTCTGCGTATCTGCTACGGATGAGCTGGAACGGAGTCGGAACCAGTGTTGGGTGTAACGCGTTACTGTAATAATATTACTTTTTTCAGTAACTAGTAGTGTAAGGCATTACTCGTCTGAAAATGGTAATATTATTACAGTTTTCCCGAGCTAGTTACTTGCGTTACATTTGCCAGTAGCACCATCGCACACAAGGCACACAACAGAGAACAGAAGGGAAGGGGAGGAGGGCGTGAATGTAACAGTGATTGGTCTGGGTTTGGCACGAGGTATCATTTACCATCACCGATTGGTCGACACCCGGCAGCCAGCCGCAGAGCGGCATCCTCAAAGACAGATGGGGGGAAATGGAAGCGTCAACAACGGCAAGCTCTTTTCAGAGGAAGGTTCCCAGCAACAGAAAGCTAGTTTCGACGGGTGGAGATTCAGTAATTATTTTGAATATGTTCAACGGAAGGAAAATAACTTGACGGTGAAGTGCACGCTCTGCCCGGGGAGAAAGCTGCTCTCCACCGCTTCCGACAGCACGGACACATCAAGCTCGTTGCGAAGCGACAGTGACATGAATGAGCAGCCCCACAAGCAGCAAAAAGTTTGGACTTGTTATCCCATACGGAAATGTAATATATGTACATATATGAAATATACATATATGAAATATATCCACATATATAAAATATATACCATATATATGCCCATATATAAAACCTATTAGAAAATGGAATAATTGACATATAAAACCAGCCCATATATTTTATGTATGTATAATATTTTTTTTTTTACATATGTCACATATATATAATTATCAGTTTTCAAATATAATTTGTGTAGTATTTGTTTTGTTTTTATGAGCTGGTCAAGAAGAGGTAAAATAATAATAAATAATACATTTTATTTATAAAAGATTCGAAAATGAAATGTGGATATGTAGACTTGATCTGTAGACTTGAAATAAATAGTTAAATAGTAAATAGTTTGGCATATATAATAATAATTTAACATTTCCGTATGGGATAAATTGACAATCAAATTTATTGATTGTTTGCACCAGACGGTGTTTGTTAAACATTGAGTAAATTAATACTTGTTTTTTGTACTTGATTGAACAAGTACAGTTGTTTGTAGTTATTTGTGCTAGACAGTGCCAGTCTGTTGTTGGCGTAATAAAGACCCTTAAGAACACTCCTCCTTTGTATGTTCTCCCTCCATCTGATGCGTCTCAGGCAATTATAAAGTAATTAAGAAAAAAAATGTAACTAGTAATATAACTAGTAATATAACTAGTTACTTTCTCCAGGGAGTAATAAAGTAAAGTAAGGCATTACTATTTTTGAGAGTAATATGTAATATGTAATATATTACTTTTTTGAGTAACTAGCCCCAACACTGGTCGGAACACAGCTGTTCCGCAGTCAGTGAAAATATACACATTGACTTTAATGGAAACCTATTGGCTCCGCCGCCGTTCCGGAGCAGATCCGCCGCCGTGGAAATTGGGGGTTACGCTGCTGAACTTCAGGCTCGTCCGCTGCTGGTTCACGAGAGCAGCTCCTGATTGCGAGAACATCTCTTGTGGCTTGCGGTTGAAGTCTAGTCAACCGGTCTAGTCAGTTCCTCAACACACCACACAATCCAAACACACACACACACACACCTCTTCTAGGGTATTAGGTATTATGGGTATTACAGCTATGTGTGAAAAAAAAACACAGCACACCAACATCAAAACCTCATACCATATATATATTATGCTTTGTAGCCTCAGGACAGCTAGCGATCATTAGCAAGTTTCCACTGTGAGCGTGAGAGTGCATGCTTGATCAAGCTTCCTCTGGGCCACAGGCCAAGGATTTGTGGCACACCGATTACCTTGGCTCAAAGAGTGATTGAGGTGTGGACATGGACAAAAGAGTTTATATGAGTTAGGGTCACTCAGCACCAATGCTCGTTTCCTAGCTAACGTCAACAATTAAGACATTTCAAAACTCAAGACTTTCAAAAACCAGCAAGAGTTTGAAATGACATCCGGTTGCAATCCGATGTGGATTCTGATCACAGTATGAGTTATATGCAATGCTAGGACCTATGCATGTTAACCATTTCCATAATAAATGCACATTATTCTTAGAAATAATGCAACCAGAGACAGCTCGAAGAACATTATCGTTGCCACTGTCGCCTTTGGGTTGGTCAATGGGAGCTTAAAGACCATTCATATTCAGTCTACGCTGTCCTCAAGACGACCCCTCTGACTCTAGGAAGTCTTTCTTTCGCCTTTCCACACTTTTTGGGGTATAGGCCGTCAACTGGGGCTCGCCGGGCATCTCTATCTTGGTCTTTCCTTTTGACCTCGCTCCAGGTGTAGCCTGTCTTTTGCAGTCCAACTCAAGGTCTCGGCGCCAGGTGTTTCTTGGCCTTCCGCTGTTCCTTCCCTTACTTCCTTCCCTTTTCTTTTTTCTCTAGTTAGTTTAGGAAGTCCCGAACAGAACCCAGACAGCATGGGGACATTGATACATGTTGAGTTTTGGTTGAGATTGACATGTCAATGTTTAAAGTGTGTTGGATCAGCATTGAAATGTTGATGAAAGCCAACAGCACACATTGGTGGATTCAGTGACACTGAACTAACAGTGATTTATAGTTGAAGAGCATAAGATCCTTCAGGCTTGTTTCTCTGCAGAACACTAGTGGGTGTTTCTCAATCAGTGGGGCGTTTCCAAACCATTTTCACCCGCTTTACCCGATTTGCTCTAATCCACTGGGGGCTTGGTGTCGGGGTAAGCCTTCATGATTTTAGCAAGTCTGTTGAAAAATGGTTGAAAAACATTTATTGTAGCTTGAAATTGGCCACTGCATGTGCACTTCTCAGGAGTCAAATGCTTCCTCATTAGAGAGAAAACACAGGTGCATCCTATACAGAAGTCTTACAGATTTGCGCAAAACTTTAGCGTTTTTTTCTAAATATAGATACAAAACTATTGCGAAATGACAGCGTTTCCATTAACCGATAGACCAACGCCTCTTCTGCGTCATCGAAGGGTAACGCCCCTTTTTGGGGGAAGACAAACGGATTCCCCTGAGAACAGAACTCGCTCTAGATCTGCAAAGTTTCTTGATAGCAAAAATGCCACAAACATACACACTCTCTTTGCCGGCCGAGGACCGTGAGCGGTATTTAAAGGGGTCATGACATGAGAAACCAAATTTGCCTTGATCTTTTGGTATATAAGAGGTCTTTGTACCATTAAAACGTCCTGCAAGTTTCATAGCTTAAGACGTCCTCCCCATTATAAACGAATCATTTATTTAATCAAGCTCTAAATACAGCTCGTTCTGGATCTATGGTAAGAAGTGACGTCACGGTACGAAGTGACGTACCAGCGTTTGCATATGACCGCCTCCGGCACAAGACAACTACGCTTAAAGCGCAAGACAACTACGCTCATTTCGTATCACTGTCGCGCCCGCGCGCCTCACAAGTGTTCAGTCGCCGGACAGCGAGTGGGTCTGTGTACAGGGAAATTACGACGCCGCAGATGTGCTGTTCCTGGCTGTGGACAAACAACATCTTTGAATACGCTGCGAAGGATCCAGTCGTCAGGGGAAAATGGATGCACTTTATTTTTTGCGGACGTCTCAGTCACGGCAGTGTTAATTTAAGCGTCTGTTCTGTACATTTGAAGGATGACTGTTTTGAGCTTTGCCAGAAAACTGTTGCTCAAAGATAAGTCTGTGCCGACTATTCTGGGCTCAACATCGACGACGCAAACTGTAAGTAATGTATTTAAAACTTTAAACTACTTTTTAAATACGCTGAAAGATCCAGTCGTCAGGGAAAAATGGATGCACTTTATTTTTTGCGGACGTCCCAGTCACGGCAGTGTTCTATACATTTAAGGATGACTGTTTTGAGGAAAAAATCCCAATATGATGCTTGGCTTTGCCAGAAAACTGTTGCTCAAAGATAAGTCCGTGCCGACTCTTCTGGGCTCAACAACGACGACGCAAACTTACTTTTTACCATGGCTAATATAAACACATTTGTATAAGAGAATCTTGAAAATATGTCGCCTTTCTAGTAGGCCTACATGTGATAGAAAATCAAAAATGTTGCCTTTATCAATGCTGCATCTTCAAAGATGGCCTGTGCATTTTTGTCCGTGGTACACCCTATCATTTCATTGGAATTAGTTAAATAATGTTAAACTGTTAGCAAATTAAGCTATAGGATAATTATGCAACAATAATCCGTTTTCAAGTGTCTCGGGTTAATTTTTTTTTATTAATTCAAAATAGTTTCACTTTCCATGTGGACACGGGCTGATCCAGTCTTCGTTGTTGTGGTGATGCTTCATTTTGTGGTGATTCCTCATCTGATTCCGGCTCAAACATAATAAGGTTTTATCATTGCAAGAGCCATCGCTTCGCATGCATCACCCGCTACTAAACAGTTGCGCCGAATCCGCAAACCTTCTGGCTGGGGGCGTTAATAATTGATGCATAGGCACTGACGTTAGCCAATCATAACAGTGGGCGTTAACACTGAACTCTTAAAGGGGAAACACCCCCAAAACAGACTGTTTGAATCAGATGATGAGAAACAGGGTGGGAAAAGGTCATAAATCACTACATTTTAAAAAAAAATTGTAAAAAAAACTATAGTAATACTATAATTGCACCTAAGGGAACATAATAATAAAATAAAAAAAACCATGTCATGACCCCTTTAAAGAGTAAGTAGCCTATTTGTTTGTCATTAACACACTCACAGTATGACAAACTAGATGATGAGGCCATGTCAAGAGGCGTCGGTGGTTTACTTGGATCATATTTCACTTTATTTAAGCAATTGACATTGACATAGTTTTGTTGTCGACTAGCTATAAGTTACTAGTGAGAAAGACTAGCGCTCACTAGGCACGCTACCTCGGCTGTTAACTGATTTTACTGTTGAAATAGTGGCATGCTAGGACTAAAGTGGACTTGGCTGGTTTCTGCTTGTCACTAATTCAACCCCCCAAACTATCTGTATTTAACATGAAGTAGTGTACTTGCTAGTTACTGGCTTTAATTTCATTACCATACCAACTAACAGCTAGCAGCTTCGTCTTTCTAACTAGTATAGCTAGTCGACAACAAAACTGTCAATAGCTTAAATCAAGTGAAATATGATCCAAGTAAACCACCGACTCCTCTAGACATGGCCTCATAGTTTGTCATACTGTGAGTGTGTTAATGACAACAAAATAGGGTACTTACTTGGTGATTCCACGAGATAGTGGTAACGTTAGATGTCTGAATAGTCCATATTTGGCCACTGCGTGGGGGCATTAATCCAGTTTTCGACCATCCGTTTGTCTTCCCCAAAAAAGGGGCGTTACCCTTCGATGACGCAGAAGTAGCGTTGGTCTATGTTATGCGACTAAAACATATTTTTTTCCTCTCGCGAGAAGTCATTTAAAAAATAATGGCAACGGACGTTGGTAGGTTTATATATCACAGCCACCGCACTAGACATACACTAGACATTATTATTATTAACGGAAGGAGACGTATGTGTGTTATCCAAGCATTAATGGTAAGGTAACTGAGAGCGGCTCATATGAGGAGTTTCTGTGTTTCTCCCTCAGTTCTGCTTCAAGCTCTTGATTGTGGCGTTTCTTTGAGGTTTAGAATCCAGTATTCCTGTAATTCTTTTTTTCTTTTATGAGTTTAATAAACAACTGTCTCATATTCTGTCCGAACACACCGCGTCATCTACGGCAGGCGACTGTAAATGCGCAAAAACAGTTTCCATTGCAGTTTTGCGAAATAGTTATTTTCCGAATTGACTGAAAATCTCCTCATGCGAGCGGAAAAACTTTTTTGCGATAAATGGGAGTTTTTGCGAAATTGACGTTTTTCCATTGAGCGTATTTTCAATTCGCAATTTCAATTTGAGCGGTAATGGGAACGCAGTGCATCTGCCTTACTTCTCTGTTCCTTTGTTTTGCATGCTTGTTTGCGTTTGATTTGTGTTGTTACTCAATGTAATTAGATAGATTAAAAAGTTATTAAAGTGTTTGAATAAAGCATTTTTGCAATTAAAATGCATCTTGCTTTAATAAATAATAATAATAATAATACAGTTTATTTATGGCGCCTTTCTAGACACTCAAGGTCACCTCACAACACATACTAGTACAATACATTTATAAATCCAAGAAATTGTAATAATTAAAATAATTCCAGAACATAAAATCAGGGTACATAACTAAAAACAAAGTTAAGAACGGAATGATCATGTGTGATATGCCATCTTAAAGAGATGAGTTTTCAGGCAGGATTTAAAAATAGAGAGTGAGTCAATATTACGGATATCTGGTGGAAGAGAGTTCCAGAGATGAGGGGCTAAGCGACTGAAGGCTCTAAACCCCATGGTGGTCAAACGGGCAGAAGGTGCAGTAAGATATATAGAAGAAGAGGACCTAAGAGTCCGGGTCCGTGCGGTAATATGAAGTAGGTCGGTGAGGTACAAAGGTGCAAGATTATGGATAGCCTTAAAGGTCAGAAGTAAAATCTTAAAATCAATACGGTATTTAACTGGGAGCCAGTGCAGCTGCTGAAGCACAGGAGTAATGTGGTTAATGAAAGGAGTTCGGGTGATAATTCGGGCAGCAGAGTTCTGAACCATTTGAAGTTTATGTAAAGTTTTGAAATGAAGACCAACAAGAAGTGAATTGCAATAATCAATACGGGATGTGACCAGTGTATGAACGAGAATTGCTGTACTAGTGAGTGAGAGAGACGGTCTGAGGCGATTGATGTTACGTAAGTGAAAGTATGCAGAACGAGTGACGTTATTAATGTGAGCTTGAAAAGAAAGTGTGCTATCTAGGATCACACCCAGACTCTTAACCTGAGGGGAAGGAGAAACTGTGGAATTATCAATAATAAGAGAAAAACTGTCAGATTTAGTCAGTGTGGTTTTAGTGCCAATGAGGAGAACCTCAGTTTTGTCACTGTTTAATTTCAGAAAATTGCAAGAAAACCAGGATTTGATTTCTATTAGGCAATCGGAAAGGGAACTGGGAGGGAGAGATGTGTTAGGTTTAGTGGACATGTAGAGCTGGGTGTCATCCGCATAGCAATGAAAACTAATGTTATATTTGCGAAAGATATGACCAAGTGGCAGCAAATAGATGATAAACAGAAGGGGCCCCAGGACAGAGCCCTGGGGAACACCAGAAGTGACAGGGGATAATTCGGATTTGAAATGTTTAAGCTGGATAAACTGAGTGCGGCCAGAAAGATATGATTTAAACCACTCCAAGGGTGTATCAGTGAAACCAATAGAGACTAATCTGTCAATAGTGAGTAGTCCAGAATCAGCTGCCATTAATAGATCATTGGTGATTTTCAACAGAGCCGTTTCTGTACTATGACAGGAACGAAAACCAGATTGAAATTGTTCATAAAGTTTATTGTCAGACATGAAAGTTTAGGAATATCCTGAATACAGTTCTAACGTCATTTAACAGATTTCTTGAAGTGCAGGAGACATGGACATGAGCAGGAGTGTTGCAAACTTGCATGCAGAGCACATTGCTCGTTTAGTAGGAGTGTAGCAGAGGAAGATGGACAATTAAAAAGAAAAATCTGATAATGCTGACATTGATTATACACCGAGTTGTTGTCGACAGCATACTCGCCTGACCTGGGACTGAGGATATCCTGTGCCTTATCAGCTAATCATTCATATTCCTGAATCTGTACACAATAAAAAAAATAAAAAAACATCTTGTGTTTATTAAGAAAGTGACTGACATGGCTATTTTGTGATATTTAAAGAGATTAAGAGGGATAGTTCAGGCCGAAATTAAAATTTCTGTCATCAATTATTCACCCTCAAGTTGTTCCAAACCTGTATGCATTTCTTTCTTCTGCTGCACACAAGAGAAGAGAGAAAAGAATGTTGGCACCCAGACAGTTGATAATAACCATTGACTTCCATTGTGTTTATTTTCTACTATGGAAGTCAATGGCCGCCGTCACCTGCCTGGTTACCGGCATTCTTTCAAATATCTTATTTTGTGTTCAACAGAAGAAAGAAACTCATACAGGTTTGGAACAGCTTGAGGGTAATTCATTTCGGCTGAACTATCCCTTTAAAGAAATTGTGTAACGTTGATTCAACAATATTGATTATTTTTGTTAGTTTCAATAATGATTCAGCATCGGTGATGTAGAATCAATCAGTGTAATGTTGATTTAATAGCATTACCATAGACTTTTTATTCAACATAGTTTCCACATTAACTGAGGGTGCAAGAGTGATACTAAAGCAACATCACTTTCTAACGTCCTTTCAATGTAATCAACGCTGACGCATCAACACCGACTCAACATTGTTTCAATGGTTACATGCCATCTTGGAATCATTTTTTTTTTTTTTTATGAAAAAAGAACATCCGACAAGAAAATGAAATCAAGTATACAAATCAAGTTAAACATAAATAATAATAATAATTAGTTACAGCCAAAGACTTTTTTTTTAACCATTGTCAATGTCCATTGCATATTCGAAAAGGAGTGGGAAGAAGAAGAAAAAAAGAAAAAACGTATTTAATCCCACTCCATATCCACAAATCAAAGCTTACAAATAATCGACCCGCGTTCCAAATATTCATACATCTACTTCGTTATACCTCAAAGCAATACAAAAAGTACATCAATTATGTAAACAAGGAAAACTATTTAAATAACTACTGTGAAAGAATAAATGATAAATTTCAGCAGCTCAGAAAAAAGAAAAAGAAAAAAAGTAATAATAACAACACAATGAAACTGAATATAATTACTAGCCCCAAAAATCCTGGTTGATTATTCACACCCTTCTTCATCCCGGTATCCCTTGAAGACCATGTCTTATTATTCTTTATTCCTGATTTTAAACTGATTTATGTTTGAACATTGCTTTAGTTCCTCGTTGAGACTGTTCCATAGCCTTACTCCAGAGCTTGAAATACAAAGACTTTCCCTGATTGTCCAAATCCTTCCTGTTAGTTCAAAATGTAGAATACACTCTAAGAAAAAACACTGGGTTCAAATCAACCATATTTGGGTTGTTTTTAACCCAAGGGCTGGGTAAATATAGGACAGAATACATGTTGGGTTAATTTTACCCAGCAAGTTGGGTTGTTTATTTAACCCAGCATAATGGGCTGATTTAACCCAGTATAGTTGATTCATTTTGACCATAATACTATAACAACACTGGGTTGTTACGTCTGACCCAGGAGCTGGGTAACACAAAAACTACCCAAATACAACCCCCCAAAAAATGTCCCAAAAGGCTCAACCCAGGATTTGGGTAGAAAAAATAACCCAATATTTTTTAGAGTGCACTCTAAAAAATGCTGGGTTGCTTTAACCCAATTTTGGGTCAAATATGGACGAACCCAAACGCTGGATTAAAAATGCATTATAAAAATTTAACTCAACGGATGGGTTTGTCCATATTTTACCCAAAGTTAAAGCAACCCAGCATTTTTTAGAGTGTATATAGAGCACCTTTAAGGCCATTCTTCTGACATACTCCAAATTCTCATTAATACACAACAACAACAACAAAATCAATAACCCAATATTTTTTAGAGTGACTGGACTGTCCAGTGGAGGAGGAACATCAGCCAGACTCTGCGGATGAAGAAGGAGAAGAGCAGTGAGGTGTTGTAAAGTTTTTCTTTGATCGAAGCAGGGACCAGTGAGACAGTTGGGATCGTGTTCAGAAGTTCTTCTCTATTGAGCACGTCTGCAAGTTCGTCTAAAATCAGTCTGAACTGTAACAGTGTTCTTTCAATTTATATACTTTTAGGGGCAAGGATTTACATTATGATGAGAAATTAAGTATTACAGGCTTTGAAACCTGCCCTAGACCCAGTTAGCATAACTATTCAAACGCTGAGACACGAGAACAGGGCTGGCAGGAGCTCCAAGGGCCAGTGTCCAGTAATCTAACACATACAGAAAATAGGACTGACCGGACTCTCTTGCTGGAAGTTTCACAGCTGATCTAACATTTAGTCTCTTCACTTTTGTAGTTTCTTAAATTAAACATTTAATAAATTTGTTATCCTTCAGAGGTTTTAAAGGCAAACATGAAAGGTTGGATGGATTGTGTTGGGAAGGAAACTGTAGCCGGTAATCACGGTTAACTTGTTCTCTAATCATGAATGGACAGATGAAAGGAGGACTTAGCCTCTTCCCCAGCCTGATATCCCGAGCGGAGAGCCAGAGCTTCTGCCTGGGCTGGACATTGGATGTGTTTGTTCCCAAACCCTCGCTCTCCTGGACCAGTGGCCGATCCGCAGGGGTTTGGCAGGTTTGGGAGGAAGCGGATCGAACTGAGCATCTTGCATTTGCCATTGAGTCATGGCCTAAATAAGCTGTGTAGTGCTTCATTATAATGTGAGATTTGCTTTTACGTCACACTGTCAGGTAAATCTGGCGCTGCATAGGTGCCTTCTGGCATTGTTTGCTTTTGCGATTTCATTTTTTTGCATTTTCTTTTTGCATTTTAGTCGATCAGATCACAAGTAGACGAGGGAGACACATTCCCGTTTACACCTGGGGTTTTACTCCGTCTCTTCTGTCCTGATGTCGTCCAGGGGGAGGGTCTTTAATGTATGGGCTTTTCAGATCTTTCACTCTAATTGACCAAATAATCTCATGCAATGTACATATGAACCCACACAGGCGACGGAAACACACACAGAGAGATACAGACACAAGACCGGCCGAACGCTGTGTGTGTGTGTGTGTGTGTGTGTGTGTGTGTGTGTGTGTGTGTGTGTGTGTGTGTGTGTGTGTGTGTGTGTGTGTGCGTGTGTGTGTGTGTGTGTGTGTGTGTGTGTGTCTGAAGTTAATGAACACATCATTCAACCGGACTTAACTGTTTATTATGATTATAGGTTATATGTGTTTGCGCACGTGATATCAGGAAGCAATAAAACACACATTGTGACAGGAGGAGACGGGTGTGTAAATCGAGTTACTCTCCCACTTCTGCTGGTTTAACTGAGATCTCTGTGCGAACTGGCCATTAATATTACAGACGTCCTGTGGTCACATCACACACCCTAATAAAGCTAATCCCGTCCCAACAGGGCTCTAGAGCAGGAGCACAGATGTCCTGGAGCGTTCCCGAGCTCGTGAGGAGGGCATGCGTCGCGTTTAATGTCGTCATCTGTAATTACTTTCAGTTACTTGCTGAATTCTATTATGTAATATTTGTAATGTAAAATAATAATCATGACACATGGAGCATGCCAGCTAACACGTTAAACTGCATTCCCCTTTTAACAATTACTAGAAGCCAACTAGTTTCATAAGTATTCGACTAGTATGTTATTGTGTGATTATTTTAAAGATTTAATCTTTGTCGTCAAGTAGAAATCCTAGTCATTTTACAATATTTCTCAATAATATCCACAGTATAGTCCAGAAGAAGTCCAATAGTAGTTCAGAAGCTATTTTAATTTAAAAGAAATGACCTATTTTCATCATGTTTGGGCTTCGCCGCTGAGCTCCAGAGACACACGGACTGGAAATGAGTTTAGCTCTATAAATAGTAAAAGTGTTCATAAAATAACAAGACAGTAAAAACAATTTGTGAGCACACACATCAGTGCACTTGGTTTTGTACATTATCTGTGGACTTACTCTGGAAAACTGTGTACTGTGGACACAAGAACAAAACATCATGCTTTTGTACATCATAATCATAACATAAAAGTTGAAGTTATGTGGTAGGGAGGGGGTTGGGTTGTAAAATAAATTGTATGTTCTATCCTTTTTGTATTGAACTGATTATTCAATAAAAATAATTGACATACTAAGTCATAATTGTAAGATGAAAAGTTTGAAATTATGACTTAAAAAACTGAAGCCATAATTATGACTTAAAGCCATAATTATGACATTGAGTTTAAAGTTGAAATTAAACCATAAGTTTAAATCACATAAAAGGCCAACATTATGACTTAAAAGTAATAATTATGATATAAATTATGATATAAGTGAAAATTAGTGAAAAGAGAAAATCATAATGTTCTCATTTTCAACTTTTTATTGTCAAAATTCCGACATCGAAGTCTAAGTTATGTGGTGGTTGGGTTGTATATTAAATTATACGTTGTATTATTTTTTTTGTATTGAACTGATAATTCAAAAACGTACTCGGTTACTAACGTAACCTCGGTTCTCTCTAGAAGAGGGAACGAGTACTGCGTCGAAAGACGCTACGGGAAAGATTTCTTTTTCGAGATTGAAGCCTAAAAATTAATCCTTAATTTTGTAAAATATGTAAAACGCTTTTCTGTAGCATACAACCTTAGGCGGAGCAAATCGCGCAGCCTATGCGAGGCCAGTGACGCTTGACCAATGAGGACGCTTCGCGCCCTCTGCGTCACCTCCCGCCGAAACGGGCGTGGTCTAGGCCTATAAATACGAGCATAGCTGTCTCCACTCTGATTTTCGTCACTGAAGCGACGCAGCGTGGGTACGCACGGCCTGAGACGCAGTACTCGTTCCCTCTTCTAGAGAGAACCGAGGTTACGTTAGTAACCGAGTACGTTCTCTTACGTAGAGTTCTCTCCTACTGCGTCGAGAGACGCTACGGGAACCTCTGTAAAATGCCGTGCGTGCTCTTGGACCGACACAGACACCCGAGGGCGCGCACGCCCTGGCATACAAGCGCCTACACCAAGAAGTTTAGGGAGAGCGGCTAGAATTAGCATCATCCCTTTATAATAGCGCCCCTAAGGGCATAATAACATATATATGTAATAATAGATATATATGAGGGGTAAAAGCATGCTCATGGGACACATTGTCAGTGAGTGATGCTTAAAACATAAGAGTGACCTGGGCCGCAGCGCGGGGCAGGAACACTAAACATAGTCCTCTAGACCGAGAGCAGTTTAGCCTGCAACGCAGGAACCTCTAGGTTATAGAACCTTATAAATGTAGACGGGGAGGCCCAGCCTGCCGCCATACATATATCTTGTAACGAGATCCCGCTATACCAAGCCCACGAAGAGGCCATGCCTCTCGTAGAATGTGCTCTGATGCCCAGTGGGCATTCCAAACCTCTAGATGCGTAGGCTAGCGCAATGGCGTCCACCACCCATCGAGACAGACTCTGTTTCGTCGCGGCTCGCCCCTTAGAGCGCCCACTGAACGAAACAAAGAGCTGCTCCGACTGTCGAAAAACAGCGGAGCGGGACACGTAAGCTCTTAATGCCCTGACCGGGCAAAGGAAGCTATTTCCGTCCTCCGAGGCCGGCAGGGCCGACAGGGAGATGACCTGAGCCCTGAACGGTGTGTTGAGGGACTTAGGTACGTACCCATGCTTCGGTTTCAACACGACTACAGAGTCGTTAGGCCCGAACTCCATGCAAGAAGCTCCAACTGAGAGCGCTTGCAAATCCCCTACACGCTTCACTGAAGCGAGAGCCAAAAGAAACACGGTCTTGAAAGACAGGTGCTTCATGTCAACTGAGTGAATAGGCTCGAAAGGGGCCCCCTTTCATAGCGTTCAACACCGTAGAAAGGTCCCAAACGGGGACTGAAGGAGGCCTTGGAGGATTTAACCTCCTGGCTCCTCTAAGGAAACGGACCACCAGGTCGTTTCTGCCCAGTGAACGGCCAAGCGTTGGATTAACGAACGCTGATATGGCAGCCACATAGACTTTGAGCGTGGATGGGGTTCTACCCTTATCCAATAGCTCCTGCAGGAAGGAGAGAATCTCCGTTTCCCCGCACTGAAGGGGTGACAGACCCTGGTCTGAACACCAACCAGAAAACACAGACCATTTGGAAGCGTAGAGCCGTCTAGTAGACGGAGCCCTAGCCTGCTCGATCGTGTCTAACACTCCCTTTGGGAGGTTAGCGGGTACCCGTTTATGGCCCACACATGTAGGGACCAGAGATCCGGGCGAGGATGCAAAATCGAGTACTCTTCAGCCGCATCAAAACTGGGAACCAAGGTTGATTCGTCCAGTATGGAGCAACAAGTAGCACTGAGCATCCGCTTTCCCTGATTCGCTCCAGCACTTGAGGCAGGAGTGAGACAGGAGGAAAGGCATAGAGCGGTCGGCGGGGCCAGACACTGGCCAGCGCGTTCACGCTCTTCTAAAGGAATTCCGGGCAGTGAGCGTTTTCCTGGTTTGCGAACAGGTCTATTTCCGCTCTGCCGAATGTTTTCCACAACAGTTTATGTGCGGTAGTCTGACTCGTTCTGCCCACTGGCCAAAGAACGGTCTGCCCTCGAGCAGCGCTCCCCAGCCTGAGGTGGACGCGTCCGTGGACACCACCTTCAGGCTCGAGGAAGTCCCCAGGCTTACACCTGACCGGTACCAATCTGACGCTCTCCATGGTGTCAGGGCTGAAATGCATTCCTGATTGACCTTGAGGCGACAACGACCGTGAACCCATGCTCGGCGCGGTACGCGCGCTCTCAGCCAGAACTGCAGTGGGCGCATGCGCAGCAGGCCCAACTGTAGTACCGCCGAGGCTGAGGCCATAAGGCCTAGCATTTTCTGAAATCTCCTGAGCGGCACTATATGACCGCTGCGGAAGGATTTCGCCACTTGCAGGGTGTTTCGCCTGCGCTGTGATGACAGGCGTGCTGTCATAGACAGTGAGTTCAGATCCAGTCCTAAAAAGGAGATCCCTTGACTGTGAACTTTTATCCCAATTGACTCTCAGACCTAAGCACTCGAGGTGATTGAGTATTAGGGTCTTGTGGCGAGCGAGTTCTGAAGGTGATTGAGCCAGAATCAGCCAATCGTCCAAATAATTCAGAATTCGAACGCCTCGGAGTCTCAGGGGTGCCAGCGCCGCGTCCATGCACACTGTAAATGTACGAGGTGCTAGGGACAGGCCGAATGGCAGGACTGTGTACTGATATGCCCGGCCCTCGAAGGCGAATCTCAAAAATCGCCTGTGACGTGACTCAATTTGTATGTGAAAATACGCGTCTTTCAGATCTATTGCCATAAACCAGTCTCCTCGGCGAATCTGCGCGAGGATTTTTCTGGTCGTGAGCATTCTGAACTTTCGCTTTGTTAGCGCTTTATTCAGATGCCTCAGATCTAAAATGGGTCTGAGACCCCCGTCTTTCTTCGGTACCAGGAAATATCTGCTGTACAGACCCCCTTCGCTCTGAGCTTGAGATAAAGGCTCTATGGCCCCTTTGCCCAATACCTTCGCTATTTCGGCTCGAAGTAGATGTGCTACTTCTGCTTTCACCGTGGTTTCGACTCTCGCCGTCTAACGGGGAGGGCATCGATAAAACTGTAGCGAATAGCCTCTTTTTATAGTCTCTAGCACCCATTCTGAGACCCCGGAAAGTCTTTCCCATGCATCTGCACGCGTGACTAGAGGTTGAATGTATTTTGGGCCCTGGTCGCGAAATGGCGGCGACACGAGAGCAACCGTGTGCTGTAACATGGACGCCGTGGCGTCTGAGGCGGGGGGCATGTTTAACACAGTGTGCATCCCGCGCGCGCTCGACTCTCTGAGTTGAGAGAGAGCGCGCGGGGCGAGCCCCGTAGGGCTCGTTATGTTTGTGAATAAATGAGGGTGCGTGGTAGCGGGCACATTTATAACACCGGGGATACTGTGTTTGTGAACTGACTGACCGTTCGTTGGTTTCGTTTTTACAGAAACCGCGAAACGTGCAGTGTGTAGTGGTTGTGGGCACTGGACAGTGGGCACGCTCACTACATGTAAAGCACAATCGGCATGAGCCGATTTTATGTGTGCAAACCCTGTGTTGTACGGGGCTGTGCTTGTGTGAATGAATGGGCACTGGGTGGGCATTGCAGTTACACACATTACACCATCGGCCGTGGCCGGAACACCAGAAATTAAACTCTTTTTTAGATTTATCTGGGTCGCCGTGAAAACGGCGTTTGTGTGCAGGCAAACGGGCTTTACGGCCGGTTTGTTGGCTGCTGAGTACACTGGTACAAACACGGAACTTAGGGCTGTACAAGCGGGAATCTTTGGTGGAAGTCCGGCCGCAGCGGGACCCGAACACCGCCGAGGCCTCGGGCTTGAGCGAGATCTTAGGCCGAGGACCATGCGGCGGTGGGCGGCGTCCGGCGGAGCGAGACCGTGGTCTCTCTCGGGCCTGTTGCTGCTGGGCTGGCGCGGCGGGCGCGGGGCGCTGCTGAGTTCGGACAGACGGCTGTTTAGGGCGGCCTGTTGCGGAACTGGAGCGCTCCGGCAGGAAATGTTTCATGGCCTGCGATGTCTTCTGTACCTCAGCAAAATGGTCCACGAAGTCTTTGACGGACGATCCGAAGAGGCCAGTCGCTGAAACGGGAGCGTCGAGGAACGCAGAGCGCTCTGACTCCGCCATTTCAGAGAGCGTCAACCACAAGTGTCTCTCGGAAACAGTTGCTGAGGCCATAATCCTACCGATGGCGTGTGCGGCGGACTTTGTAGCATGAAGAGCGAGGTCTGTGGCGCTACGCAAATCCGGCACGTTGATCGCGCCCGGGCCTTCCTCGTCTAGCTTGTGGAGGAGGTTGGCCTGGTGGATCTGAAGCACCGCCATGGTGTGCAGCGCCGATGCAGCTTGTCCGGCGGCGGAATACACGCGGCCGTTCAAAGCTGACGACGTGCGGCAAGCTTTGGATGGTAGGACTCCCTTAGCCCGCCGTCCAGCAGAGGGTGGGCAAAGATGAGTCGCTACGGCCTCCTCGACCGGAGGGAGAGCATGGTAGCCTCTGTCTCGAGCACCGTCCACAACGGAGAATGCTGGCGAGGCAGAGGTACGTACCCTGGCTGAAAAAGGCTCCTTCCAGGATTTCGCCACCTCTTCATGAAGCTCAGGAAGAAACGGGGCGTGTCTGGAGGGGGGCGAAGCGCGGTCTCCAGAAAGGAAGCAGCCATGCAGCCGGTTGAAAGCAGGCTCTTCGGGCGTCGACCAATCGAGGCCGAGGCTCGACACGGCCTGTGAGAGCAGACGCATCAGCTCTGCCTCGATGCTGATCTTCCCTCCTCGGCGTTCCGGAACAGCGGGGGAGGGGAGGTCCACGGAGCTCGCCCATCCCTCGCTTCCCGAAGCGAGAAGCGAACAGCAGTCGTCATCTCCCTCAGATACAGCTTGCTGGTCGTCGTCCATGACGGACAAGGCGGCGGGCTGCGGCCATTGTCCGTCGGTGAGCGATTCCAACGAAGCGGTGAGAGGAGCTAGCGGCGGCGGCGAGCTCCTCGTGGAGGGAGGTTCCGGGACCCGCTGAGCGCGGCGCTTTTTACGGCGCGGCGATACAGGGGGTGGTAGAGCAGCTTCCGTGAATGATGCAAGGCGAGTCCGCAGAGTCGCGATGGGCATCGTGTCACAGTGATGGCAGCCGCCATCACCGAGAGCGATAGCTGCATGTTCCTCGCCCAAGCAGGAAACACACAACTCGTGGTGGTCCCCGTCGATGAGCGTGGCTCGGCAGGAGCCGCAGGAATCACGAGGCATCTTTAAAAAGACACTCGTTGCTCTTTTTGTATGAGAAAAAATGTGTGACGCAGCGGCGAACACACACACAAAACACACACAAAGGATGAAAAGGATATTCCACGCCGGAGAAGCGCAGCAGGGAACGGCGGCTGAAGGCGGCGAAGACCAGCGGCTTCAGGTAAGGGCTCGTCCTGCTGAGGTGCTGTATCAGACGGCTGTGGCGGCTCGAATCCAGTCCTACGATGCGTGTAGCTTCGTGAAGAATAGAAAATCAGAGTGGAAGACAGCTATGCTCGTATTTATAGGCCTAGACCACGCCCATTTCGGCGGGAGGTGACGCAGAGGGCGTGAAGCGTCCTCATTGGTCAAGCGTCACTGGCCTCGCATAGGCTGTGCTTTTCTGGCGGAGCAGCCAATGGGCGCGCGATTTGCTCCGCCTAAGGTTGTATGCTACAGAAAAGCGTTTTACATATTTTACAAAATTAAGGATTAATTTTTAGGCTTCAATCTCGAAAAAGAAATCTTTCCCGTAGCGTCTTTCGACGCAGTACGAGAGAACTCTATGTAAGAGAACAATTGTTCACAAAAAAAACAAAACAATAGGATACAAGTCATATTTATGAGATGAAACTTCAACATTGTTTTTTTTTATTATGATGACAACTATGAAATTAAGTCGTACTTATTACAAAAAAAGTTTAATCTCATAGGCCTAATTATGTCATAATAACTAACTTTTTCATAATAACATAAAATTTTATTGTCATCATTATGAGTTTTATGTCATAATCATGGTTTATGATGATTGTGACACAGTGGAGGAGCCAGAGGGCTAGTTGGGGTGGCAATTGCCCCTGTTGCCACCCCACTGAAAACATTACACTGTTTGATTTTTACGAACATTTCCCAAATCTACCAGCGGACGTGAATGCATATATGCTGCACGCTTGTGTGCTGTTGCTGCTACACTTTTCATTGTCATTTCACTGCTCATTCGTGACGTGCTCCAGTCCAAACGGCTCAAAAACAACACGGCAGCACACACAGGATCGATGACGAGCGTTTTGCTATGTACGGCTTTTATTCGTATTAAATTAAACGAAGTACTGTTAACGGGGAGTAAGGGAGACGTTGCACTGTAGTGCTTAGCATTAATACTTAAATGAGCATAGTCTCGTGAAACTGACTGACTGACTGACTAACTGTGCGTTCACACCGGACGCGAATAGCGCGTCAAATTCGCGCCTGCCGCGTCTAGTTTGACGCTTGAACATTTTGAATGCATTCGCGCGTCCAAAGCGAAATGGACGCGCGTAAAAAGCAAGCGTTTGGAGCGAAATTGACGCGCGTCTGAGGCGAAATCCGCTTCTTCTGGGAGAGGCAAGTGCTAGGCGGGAAATTTAAAAATTCTACTGTTATTGTTGTTCAGTCGGAAATGTAGTTGTTTAAAGCTCAAATCTGCTTTTCGGAGTTGTGAGATCCGGGCGCTCATGTAACCCGAGAAAGTAAACGTAAACGAGAAAGGTTTAAATTCACAATCTATAGCTTCGGCTCTATTATATGAAACATATAAGTTAAAATACATTAATGACTCGTTATAATGTAACGTTAGGTCAAACGACTTCTTTAATTAACGTTATGTGAGCTTTTCTTTACTTGTTGTTCTATTTTTGTTGTATACTTAATATATAATTGTGTACATTTTGTTGTTCTATTATTATTCTTTAGCCTTGTTTTGACAGGTCCAAGTTTACCTCAGTTTTTGTTTACTACTGGACTTGATTAGTCCAAGGAGCATTTTGAATACGTGTTGTTCTATTTTTGCTGTAGGCTATACTTATATAAGTGTGTACATTTTGGAAAATAAACAACTTTAATTTAATCTATATACATTTTGTGGAAAATAATTTATTTTTAGTGTAATTGAAAACTTTGTATATTGACCCCCCAAAATAATACCTTGTCACCCCTTTGCCACCCCTGTTTTAAAAGTCTAGCTCCGCCACTGGTGACATAAAAAGCATGATTATTTTTCCATTTGTGGCGCATTTGACCTTCCATATCAGTCTCCATAACGGTATTGTTAAAGTGAACGTATCGTGTTCTCAGAGAGAGAGAGGGAGAGAGAGAGAGAGAGAGAGAGAGAGAGAGAGGGAGAGAGAGAGAGAGGGAGCGTTTATCGTGCGTTATAACGCGTTTATTAATTATTTCTACACTCTACTACACCTACTTACTAATATAAAGTAGGAAATATGATTTATATAAAGATAAAATATGAAATAAATTTCCTTTTTTCTTTTTTTCCCGTATTTAAAACTAAAAAATAAACACAATAATAAACAATCATTAACATTAGCAACAACAACAAAAATAAAAATAAAACAAAGGCCTGTCTCTCAGTGCATAAAACAATGAAATATGGTTTCTCTTACACCACACAAAGGACATTAGAGAGAGAGAGAGAGAGAGAGAGAGAGAGAGAGAGAGAGAGAGAGAGAGAGAGAGAGAGAGAGAGAGAGAGAGAGAGAGAGAGAGAGGCCCCGCCCACCTCGTCAGCAGTAGAGTCGGAAGATCTCTCGGTCGAGGAGGAGCGCTGAGTCCGAGTCCGAGTGCGAGAGTGGAGGATGTGGGACAGCCGCTGATACCGCACAGGACCCGCGAGAACAACCCGACCGAGCAAACACACCTCCCGCTAACCAGCCGCCGAACTATAGCGTTGCAATGGGGAACCGCGTGGTTCGTGAAGATTTCGAGTGGGTTTATACGGACCAGCCTCACGCCGACCGGAGGAAAGAGATTCTGGGTGAGTGTTTCTCTGACACGACACGACACTGCTATAAAACACACGATATGTCGCATAATACTGTACATGTTCGCGGTGCTTGCTCTGTTCGACGCGCTGCTAATCAGGAACTCGGATGTTCTGTTAAAATGATCTCGATCCTGAAAACGCTCAAACGAACTAAGCGGATATTCGTTAGATTTGCTTTTTTTTTTTTTTTTTGGCCCGTCTTTAGTTGTTTTTAAGTTGTAATTAAAGACACGTATTTGTGAAGTGTTTGTTTAGCGCTGAAATAGCTCGGGCCGGCCGACCGTTATGTGAGGGCCGCTCCCAACATGCACTTCTTCACCACTGACTGAACTAACGTTACAGGAAACATTCGCGCGGCCTCTACAATATTACTTTAATATTAATATTATTTCATGTATTGTATTGTGTGATGTTTGTTAAACAATCGTATTACACACGAGGCCGTGACAGCTAACTAAGTTATTTAAACCGTGTAACCTATTTTTAACGATTAACGTTAGCCGCTAACTGGTTTCATAACTGTTCAATGTAACGTTAACGTTAGTAACTTCCTATCGTGCGATTCTGTGATTATTTAAAAGATTTAATCTGGTTTCTGTTCATCCAGTCATCAATGATGTAACATTATTATTATGTGGTAAAACAGTGAGTTTGGTGAGGTGAGCGGCTGATAGTCACATGAGGAGAGTTAGCTAATGCTTGCGAAACGATCCGTTTCTCACTTCATACATTATGGTGGCTTTACAACATGGCCTATCTATCTATCTATCTATCTATCTATCTATCTATCTATCTATCTATCTATCTATCTATCTATCTATCTATCTAAGTATCTATCTATCTCATTCAAATCTCAATCTATTAAAACTAGCTTATTCAAACTTTCTGGTCAGGCATTGTCAAAACAAACTTTTTTATATTTATTACCTAGTTATGAATGTAAACGAACACGCATGATATACTGAAGGTATAAGTTAGAAATCCATATGCTGTATTAATAGTAAAATCTGTTACTGATAAACCTGCTAATGAATAAACGTGAGAGAGCTGATGTGTTATTCCTTCCACAGTTTGGATGAACATTACAGTGGATTTATGATCACGTTTCACCTCAAGCATTCTGTGTTTAATATACAAAGCAGTTCGTGAATTATTCAACACGCACACAAACACACACACACACACACACGCACACGCACGCACACATCTGGTAAATGATTCTGAATTATAGGGTTCATAGTGTATGATTGCAGAACAAACGTTTTTTTTATTGAACATTGATGGATCATCACATTCTTTTGAAGGAAATTAAGTTATGAAAGTGTGTAAATCGTACACGAGGTGACGCCCAACACTCGAGGTATGCAAAATTATTGTTTTAATAAATTTACCTTCATTGAAATGTTCATTTAAAAAAAAGCATGAAGACATCTTTAAAAGAAAGTAAAGATTCTGCAAGATTTGAAGGAGATCCCATAATCATTTAATATGACTTTACAGAAGTACAAATAAATAGGCATATGTTTTATTAGGCTATATTAATATAATATTTTTAATATGGTTTCGTTATGAATATGGTGATTTATCTCTAAGTTGAACACCCAACTTAAATTATTATCCATCTGAAATGCATCAAGTCAACAAATGGATAAGTCAGCCGGCCGTCCATTAATCATTATCATGTTAATTATTTTCACATATTCTCCAGTTATTGAAAAGCTGTTCATTTAATTACCTTGAACAAAACTGAAAATCATTAGCAAGACCTTTTGTCTTAAAATATATTTAGTAATTTTATCGATTCTGATTTGCTATAGCCTATAACATTTTAAAAAACATTAAATATTAGATCAAATTATCGCAGGTTTGCGTTTGCATTGCTTGAAATTGAATTAAATTTCGCAGTTGCTGCGAATTTGAGTCAAGAATCCGGATATTTTTGCACCATCTACTGGTTTAAAGGAGAATAAAACCAAACGTGTGTTTGTTATCCCCGTTGTGCCTATTCATGCTTTCAGTTCCCATGCAGACACCAGTTATGACTGAAGAATAAAGATGCATATTTAAACTTTACGTATTAGCATAATCGCACTGCACTGATTAGTTCTGCTGGTCATTGGCGGCTTGATGCTAACGTAGATCTGCATCGCCGACACGCCGTGCCGTTCAAACACCACTCCAGTGTTGAGCTAACTCTCTCCTCATGCTAGTTCGTGCTAGTCCGCGTTGGGGATGTTCCTCCAGTGTGCAAACCTGTGCGGACACGTAGCGTGTGTGTTCCTGCTAACACTGAAGCTTGCCTGATCCAGACGTGTCTGAGACTGTCGGCTCCTCTGCCGTACCCCATACGGAAATGTAATATATGCACACATATGAAATATACATATATTAAATATATATGCCCATATATAAAACATTAGAAAATGGAACAATTGACATATAAAACCAGCCCATATATTTTATGTATGTATAATAGTGTTTTTTTATTTACATGTCACATATATAATTATCAGTTTTCAAATAGAATTTGTGTAGTATTTGTTTTGTTTTTATGAGCTGGTCAAGAAGAGGTAAAATAATAATAAATAATACATTTTATTTATAAAAGATTCGAAAATGAGATAGAAATTAAAATGAAATGTGGATATGTAGACTTGATCTGTAGACTTGAAATAAATAGTTAAATAGTAAATAGTTTGGCATATATAAATTAAACATATCGGTGACATATATGGTCAAAACATACAGTATTATATAAATAATAATCATATACATCATATTAATATATGTCAATATACTCATTTAATATGGCAAATTTATATATGTTAAAAACCTATATCAACATATATGTAGAGATATGTATATATGTGATAGCAATATGTTGTCTTATATTTAGCATATGACGGCGTCACTAGCGATATAGGGACATATATGTCATATATTACATGTTCGTATGGACTGCTGGTTGTCATTATATAAACCCTGGAATAGCCTTAAAAGTGGAGCTCTTGCATTATAAAATGCCTTGGATGAAAAGTGCACACATTTCAGTTCTACTCTATGGTTTGCATTGTGCTTTCTTGGGAGTTTTAGGCAAATGGCTTCAGCTTCAGTGTTTACCATATAAAGCATGTGAACGAGGAGAGGCAGGCACACGCGAGCCACTGTTCCCCTGATGGTGTCGAGTTGCATTGTCATGGAAACGCACATAATTTGAATGAATCATCTTCCACATCACTGTTTCCGTTTAACAATCTCATATCTTTTTGTTTTGGCAGCTAAATACCCAGAGATTAAGTCTCTAATGGGCCCCGATCACCGGCTGAAGTGGATCGTCTGTACGATGGTGGCCGTCCAGTTTCTGGCCTTCTATCTGGTGAAGGACCTCTCCTGGAAATGGGTCTTGTTCTGGACATATGCATTTGGGAGTTGCATAAACCATTCAATGACATTAGCGATCCACGAGATCTCTCACAACACCGCTTTCGGGAACATCCGCGCCAAATGGAACCGCTGGTTCGCCATTTTCGCCAATCTGCCCATTGGCTTGCCGTACTCGGCCTCGTTTAAGCGCTACCACCTGGACCACCACCGGTATCTGGGTGGAGACGGCGTGGACGTTGATATCCCCACTGAGTTCGAGGGCTGGTTCTTCTGCACCCGTGTGCGTAAGCTCATCTGGATCATGTTCCAGCCGCTGTTTTACGCCGTTCGCCCGCTTTACATCAACCCCAAACCCATCAGCCACCTGGAGGTCGTGAACACGGCCATACAGCTCGCCTTCAACGCCGTCCTCTACTGGTTCTGGGGTGCCAAGCCCTTGGTCTACATGATGATGGGCTCGTTGTTGGGAATGGGTCTCCATCCCATCTCGGGACACTTCATTGCTGAACACTACATGTTCCTCAAAGGCCACGAGACCTACTCTTACTATGGGTCCCTCAACCTGCTCACGTTCAACGTCGGCTACCACAACGAGCACCACGACTTCCCTAGCATTCCAGGACGCCGACTGCCCATGGTGAGAGGAGTTACTCTGCGTCATGTTCACTAGGGGTGTGACAACGTATCGCAACACACACATGCACCAATCGTGTGAGAAACGATTCAAGGTTTAGTGTCAGTACTACTATATAATGTATAATAATGCATCGGGGGAATATCTGTGGGTCCTGATAATGCCAGATGTCGGATGTTACCAGTAAAAAGTGGCCTACATTATTTTAAATATATCTAGTAGGGGTGCACGATATATCGAATCAATATCGTTATCGCGATATCACGTCGCCTGATATTATAACGAAAGTTTCGCGATAATTTTGCGATATTTTGTTTATGATGCGTCCGACATGCACCTCTCGAAAAATACACGTCGCTTGGTAGCGTTGCATTTCCCCGACTCATGTCCTGGTTCTCCTCCTCCATAAACAACACGCAGTCAAGGAGAGGGCTAACTGTTCATGCTACAGATCTCCCACAGCGGTCAGGAAGAAGACACTTTGTTTCGCTCAATATGACTCTAGTCGCTACTCGCTCCAAAGCTAATCGCCGCCACTCTCTCACTTCTCCCTCGCTCTACCACACAGTCCCCACACACACACACACACACACTTGCCGGCTCGACGCACACACACCAGCGCATATAAACATTAGGCCTGGCCGCTTCATGTGTTTCTCAGATCGGATAGCTCTCTGATTAATCAAAGCGACTCCATGTACACCTGCTCACATAAATGCGTTTTTGCAAAACGGATATAAATCCGATCTTCAGTTCCCGCGCTATATGCAGATTTAATGGAGTCCACGTCCCCGAAAGCAACAGTTATGAGCTGCATTTTATTGATCATCAGCTAATTTTGAAATCAAAGACCGCAATAAGAGAGAGCGGCAACAGCCCTGGGAAGATCATTTAATTTCTTTACTTTTAATGAAGATGATTGTGTGTTAAGTGTCGCGACTTACTTTCACTTTGATTTGCGATAGTTTGGGCGTTGGCTTGATGACTCGATGCTCAGCTGCGGTGATGCGGCTGCAGTGGCGTCCTCATATCTGGCTATAACACGCTCTCACACGTTTAATTTTTAGCATTTTTGTTTGGAGTAAAATTTACATGTGGTTTCATAAACCAATGCACTTGTCCAGTTTCATCTGGAATGCGGCCCAGACCTCCAGAAGTGGTTTGAGCGATCGGAATTGAAATATCGAAATTAATATCGATATCGCAATATCACATTTTGTCAATATCGTTCACCCCTAATATCTAGTCAGAATGCAAACAAGATTCTTCTGAAATAATTCAGTATTTTCATCTTCAGAATCATGAATATTGTTATTCTGGAGTCTCTATTGTCCTGTGCTTTGGGTTTCCAGCAGCAAGTCCAAGACTATTAATTTACACACACAATGATATATAAAATTTAGCATTTTAATCAACAGTACATTTTTTGTTTACTTTTTATCATGTGTCTTAGAGTATCGCAATAATATCGTATCGTGATATGAGGGTCTCGTTACTCCTACTAAAGCCAAATCAGTCCATCTCAATAGTTAAATAATTTTCTCAATCCCCTTTTTTGAGACTTTTTTTCTATAATTGAATGTTAGCTATGCATTTATTAAGCATTAAGACTCATTTATACTATGCGACAAATATATAAACTATACTATAAGAACAACTTTGTATCCAAAATTAAATATAGTCTATATTGCAACAAAAATAAATGATCAAAATCTGTCAAAAAATAGTGTGAAAATCAGTTTATAGTTTTAAATGTGCACTAAAGAACATCGACTAGAAAACATGCAGTTGTTTGTGCAATCACTAAAGTTGAGTTTGTAAATACCAAACCTTCTACCTAACAGCCTGGAGCTAAAGCAAACAAAACCATGCCAATGCACACGTCAATATGGACCAGCACCGGATCTGGAGTCAAACTGGTATTTCGGAGGTGGAGGACATTACTGTGTTCAGCATGAGATGCAAATATTAGGAGGAGCTCACGTTCTAATAAAAAAATCCTGATAATTTACTCTCGTCGTCCCAGATGTTCATGTCTGTCTGTCTTCAGTGGAACAGAAATGCAGGTTTGTGAGGAACACACTCCAGATGTTCTCCATATAGTGACTTCAATGGTCCAGCGGGTCGAAGGTCCAGATGTGAGTTTCAGCTTCAAAGTCTCTCACGATCCAGCCGAGGAATAAGAGTCTCATCTAGACACACCAGCAGACATTTTATAACTAAATACACATTTATATACTTTTATCCACTAATGCTGGTCTTGTACGTCTCTGAGATGCGCATGTATGTATTTGTGTCAGTTTATTGTTTAAATGTTCCTTGCGTGTGCATATCCTGGATGTCTAACGACGTCACGCGTGACCTTTCCAGCGTATGACGTAACGCGCGGCGCATCTCAGAGACGGCACAACACGAGCATTTGTGGTTAAAAGTGTATCATTGTTTGTTTTTTAGAAAATGGCAGATTTTCCACTGAAGAAAGAAAGACATGGACATCTTGGATGACATGGGGAGAGCAAATTATCAGGAAATGTTTATTTGAAAGTGAACTAAGATGAAGTAATGAATGGTCAGATACTTCCTCCTCAAGATTAGATTAGATTAGATTAACCTTTATCTGTCTCACAGGTGAGACATTTCAACATTTACAGCAGAAAGTGGATAGCATGGATTGAATAAAGTAAAATAATAAGTGACATTAACATAATATTAATAATATCAAAATTCAAAAATAAATTATACAATACTAAATTAAAAAGACTTTTTATACCTATAAAACAAATTACCAAATATAAAAAAACAGTGCAAGTGAATATGTGCATAGATGGCGTGCTTTTCTTTAAGACTTAAAAACAAATTCCAATATTAGCGATGCAAAGTGACATTGTGCACTGATTTCCACTCAGTCTCCGAGTCGTGGTTTCTGTGTAATGCTTAACAGTGCTGATTATACAGTCTCCCGGCCGCAGGAAGAGAAGTCCGCGTGAACCGGAAGTTGCAAACGGCTTTTCTCCGGTGTTGTGCCGTGTTTCCCAGTGAAGGGAATATTGAGCAGGGCTTAAAGGAGAACTCCGGCGCAAAATGAACCTTTGGTCTAATTACACATTGTTACCTAGTCAACCGTTATCTGAGATTTGTTTTCATGATTATCGAATTTAAATAGTTTTATCTCTAAAAACAGTTTAGCCTATAACGCTAGTATTTAGGGCATTGAGTAATGACAAGTAAAAATCGCTAGTTAAAGGATAATTCCGGTATTTAACACCTTGAGTCTATATTGTAGTTTGTTTTGGATGAACAAGAGTGGTGGACAACATTTTTTTGACAATGGTTCCTCTCTCTCGAGTTTTTGACTATAATAGAATTGGCCATGGACCCATTTAACATTGGAGTCAATGGGCATGTCCGAAAATGTCATTAAAACAGCCAATAATGTTCGTTTACAAAACTGTTAAACTCACCGAGTGGTTAGTGGTGTTCGTTGATGTTCCAGAAACAAAAAGTGTTGCGAAATACAGTTTCTGTCGTGTTTTATTCGTCATTTTGTAAAATCCCATTGAATTCTGTTGAAGGACTGAGTGCTGGTTAATATAAATGCGCTACCGGAAACGGAAAGGGGGCGGTTTACATTTGGTCGATGTCGTCTTTTTGCTCGCTTCCGTTTCTCATAAGGCGAGCGAGCGGAGCAACTGTGCTCCGGGAGAGTAAGCCAAATAAACAAACAAAACCTTCATTAATTGTTACTTGTAATATGAAGTTGAACTCGACTGTGACCGTGAGTGTCCCGTGAGACATAAACATCGGTTTACAATGCGAACATTGTAAAAATAATGGTTCAGACTCAAACCACATATGGAAATGGAGGCGCCCTTATATGGGCAGTAATGTCCACTAGTGGAGAAGTGTGGTACTGCGCACAAACTAAATCTCACTGAAAGCTCATTTTCTGAGATATCAACCTAACATTTGAAACACAACTTGTTCAGATTTTTGCCTTTGATTTTTTTTTTGTGCAGTTTTAGAGTCCTCCAGGTTTTGAAAATATATATTTTATATAAAATATGAATAATTAAATTTTTAACGTTGTACATTTTCATAAACTCAAACTTCTATATCTTTTTTTCTGTTTAACTGTCTTAATTTATTTCACTTCTACAAAGATCTACCAAATGTCTTCTTAAAAACAAGACCAATCTTACATCTATACTCCAAAGCATTCCTGAATTATAACCATTTAAGTTCGAAATGTGCATTTTCATGTCTATTAAAAAAAGGGGGGCGCTTGATAAGGAGTTAAAAATTCGTTCGTAAATTAGTCTTGTTGTTTTTTATCCTGATTCAGTTTGCTATCATCCGAGGAGTTTATATGATTCTTATCTGTAATTGTTCTAGACAAGAATCACCAAACGGCTTCATAGTCTAAAGTACGGTGAAAGATTAACCAGCCGGCTCACGCTGACTGAAGACATGTCAACAATGCAGTTAATCGTTCACACCTGACCATCAGCTGCCGTCCGCATGTCATCAGGTGACCGAGAACGGCAGACACTGACTACAGCATATCTCTGTGCACTCACACGTGTGTCCCGGTGTTTCCTCAGGTGAAGGAGATCGCGGGCGAGTACTACAGAGATCTGCCGTGCTACACGTCGTGGGTGAAGGTGCTTTATGACTTCATCATGGACGATGCACTGAGTCCGTACTCGCGCGTGAAGAGACACCTGACCGGAGACATCAAACAGGAGTGAGGAGCTTTAACTGTGGACCAAAACTTCTGTTGCACATGGTCTGAGGATCCAGACTTTTATTATAGTTTAGTGGAATTTTCCTTTTTTACATTTCAATGCTAATGTTTCTAATCCCTGCACGGCAGATTTTAAACATTGGGAGATTAAGTAGGTCAGCAGTCCATGCGGACTCCGTGTTCCTCTGCTTATCTGGCGTGTGTAATGAATAACGCAGAGCTCACCAATAGAACATGTTCTTGTTGTTATGGTAATGCATCATATTACATACAATCTGTAGATCTGCACCATCAGATTACGGTCCAGTTCCTGTAATGCTGAGAGCCATAATTGTTACTCATCTCTTATTAATAGACGCCAGTGTCGGGCGCTCTGGTGTCCAGCCTGTGTGTTTGTGCCTCCAGTATAGAATATTATTTCAATTAAACAAGAAAACTGTGGCTAGCTTTGGCTAACAGTCATGTACAGAGCTGTCTGTAAACATGTATATGTTTTATATATATATCAAATGAACCAAAAAGCCTTAATAAATTTTAGCTGAAAATGATTGTTATTATTGCACACACACACACACAGACACAGTACTAAATGTTTTTGAAAGATGTATCTTATGCTCAATAAGTCTGCATTTATTTGATCAAAAATTGAGAAAAAAATGAAATACTACAATTTCTGAATATATATAGTAAAGTGTAATTTATTCCTGTTATCAAAGCTGAACTTTCAGCACATTACTCCAGTCTTCCGTGTCACATGATCCTCCAGAAATCAGGATAACATGCTGATTTATTATCAATGCTAGAAGCAGTTAAGCCACTTAAAGGTAGGGTAGGTCAGAATTGTCTAAAGAACTTTTTTTCAAATTTGTTTAAACTGTCTTTATATACCAATACATAATTAAAATGCAAGTACTCTGAAATAGAGAGTATAAAAAACTGAGTGACTCTAGTGTATTTAGTCTTCAATAAACACAGCTCATTAATTCCATTCACTCCCGCCTAAAAACGGGTGCGCGACTGTCGCGCACGTGCGCAGAGCCAGTAATAGCGGCGGTAGTCATGGCGACGGAGAGTCACAGTCGCACAAGCCAATCACTTGTTTCGTCCCGGTATGAATTAATGAGCTGTGTTTTTTGAAGATTAAATACACTATAGTCACTCAATTTTTATACTCTCTTTTTCAAAGTACTTACATTTTAATTATGTATTGGTATATAAAGACAGTTTAAGCCAATTTGAAAAAAAGTTCTTTAGACAATTCTTACCTACACAACCTTTAAAAACATTTTGGAGCGAGTGATACTTTTTTCAGGATTAATTGATGTGAGTAAAAAGTTAAAGTACAGCATTTATTCAAAATATAAATATTTTCTAATACAAATCTTTACTATCACTGTTTATCTATTTAGCACATCCTTGCTGAATAAAAGTATTAATTTCTTTAAAAAACAATGGTAATTGTCTTTTAAAAATCTTTTGAATTGTAATGTATATTAAACCGCTCGAATGACTTCCTGCACTTCCAGTTCCATTCTCCTGAAAGCCTGGAATAAGCTCTGTGGTGAGCCAAAGCACAAAGTATTTTCACATTTTATTCTACTGCATAAAATAAATAAAAACCCCATGTGATTTAAAAAGAAAAGTTTTCTTTTCTTGTGAAAGGTTGTTAACAAATGGCTAACTGGGACTACAGAGGGGACATTAAGCTACGGAAACGATCTGAAGAGAAAACGCAAAAGTGGTGTTGCGTTATCACTTTTTATTCTGCGTTTAGACGAGCGTTATGAGGGGAATATGGAGACGCAAAAGTGTGTGAGATTGGATGTAGTGCGCACTCCAGACGGCTAGGTGGCGATGTGACATCATTGTTGACATCATTGTTCATATGAAAGCATTAAAAGTCAAAAGTGCAGTTTCTTGTCTCTCCTTCTATTGTTCAAGTGGTTGAGGTTGATATGGGATTTAGTAATAAGTAGACCAATACTTTCTAAAGATAGTAAATATTACATTAATCCAATTACACTGTTGAAGATGTAATTTGTAGTTAGTTAGGTTACTCTAAAATAGTTATTAATTACTGTTATAATATCAGAGGTGATACCGGAAGAACAGGTATTCAAGCTAATTTTAATGTTCATGTAGGCTAGGTGTAATCCTGCAGGCATTAAAAGAATGTAGATAAAGAATATAAAAACATAATGTGTAGGTTACCTGACTTTACAAACATTTGACATATTAAATAGCCAAAATGCTAGACGCTATTTAGTTGAGGGAATTCCTGTGGGGACGTCACTAGGGCCTTCATAAAATGTAAGAGGTCTACATGCGTGTTATTTTTTTAATTGGGTATTTTAGATTTTTCCATTTATTTTACTTTTGAGTTGGGTTTTTCGTTGGTCCCAATAGATTCTGATGGTAATTTCTGTGTTTTGGAGCCTCCTGTCCGAACAGAACCCCGGTCAGTTGTAAGTAGCCGACTCAATACAACAGAGATTATGCAAATCGTGTTATTGTAGTCAACCAAACGCTCATCTTCACAGGACGATGAAGAAACAGTTTCTGCTGCCACAGAGAGGTCTACAGAGGTCATGTTAATGTTATGTGTCTACACATCAGACAATCTACACATGCACATTTTATGAGTAGCCTATAGAATCTAAGTTTATATCAAAGTTTAAACAGACATTCTTATCCTTATCTCATTCTTATAAACATCAGAGTAAATGATGACAGAATTTACATTTTTGGGTTACAAACCCTTTATTTTGTGAGGATTACCATGATTAACAAAATGCATAAGAATCAAAACTTTTGTTGGTCACAGAAAAAAAAAATCCTATAGGGTTTTTGCTGAGGGAACCAGGGCGATGTGAACTTACAGAAATATGTCATGACAAGCTATTTTTTTTTATTATTTGAATGTTCCTTGAGGTTCACTTATGTTAATAAAGAAAGAAAAACAGGCAAAAAAAGTAATTTCTGTCTGAAATGATCCGTTTTTAAGGCGCAGCTCCTCTAGGGCTTGTCTGTAAACAGCCAATGTTATGATTAGCCAACGCCATTACTTAGGAAACAGTTTCAACGCCCACTTGCTATTGCACGTGAATACATGTTTTGAAAATATTATCATCATATAAAACCTTAATCATAATGAAATCATTGACTTATGGTTTGTGATGCAGCTGCTGTCAGATCTAATCCCGTTGGCAGTTTGCTGGAGTCTCACTCACTCAGAGGAGTTTCTCCTAGAAGAGCAGAGGAGTGCAGCGGTGTCCCGCCGGGCGCTGAGGCATAACCTTTCCCTAAACGAGCAAGTGTCTTATCAAGATGCCTTTCCGTCCGTGTGTGTCTGGATGCGATCGGTTCCTGGCCTCGCCTGACCCATGATGACTGACTGACCCATGATGACTGACTGACCCATGATGACTGACCCATGATGTCTGACTGACCCATGATGTCTGACTGACCCATGATGTCTGACTGACCCATGATGACTGACCCATGATGACTGACCCATGATGTCTGACTGACCCATGATGACTGACCCATGATGTCTGACTGACCCATGATGACTGACTGACCCATGATGACTGACCCATGATGACTGACCCATGATGACTGACTGACCCATGATGTCTGACTGACCCATGATGTCTGACTGACCCATGATGTCTGACTGACCCATGATGTCTGACTGACCCATGATGACTGACTGACCCATGATGTCTGACCCATGATGTCTGACTGACCCATGATGACTGACCCATGATGTCTGACACATGATGTCTGACTGACCCATGATGACTGTCTGACCCATGATGACTGACCCATGATGACTGACACATGATGTCTGACACATGATGTCTGACTGACCCATGATGACTGTCTGACCCATGATGACTGACCCATGATGTCTGACCCATGATGACTGACCCATGATGTCTGACTGACCCATGATGACTGACCCATGATGACTGACCCATGATGACTGTCTGACCCATGATGTCTGACCCATGATGACTGACCCATGATGACTGACTGACCCATGATGACTGTCTGACCCATGATGACTGTCTGACCCATGATGACTGTCTGACCCATGATGACTGTCTGACCCATGATGACTGACCCATGATGACTGACCCATGATGACTGACCCATGATGACTGACCCATGATGACTGACCCATGATGACTGACCCATGATGACTGACTGACCCATGATGACTGTCTGACCCATGATGACTGTCTGACCCATGATGACTGTCTGACCCATGATGACTGACCCATGATGACTGACCCATGATGACTGACCCATGATGACTGACCCATGATGACTGTCTGACCCATGATGACTGACACATGATGTCTGACCCATGATGTCTGACTGACCCATGATGACTGTCTGACCCATGATGACTGACACATGATGTCTGACTGACCCATGACTGACTGACCCATGATGACTGACCCATGATGACTGTCTGACCCATGATGACTGACCCATGATGACTGACCCATGATGACTGTCTGACCCATGATGACTGACACATGATGTCTGACCCATGACTGACTGACCCATGATGTCTGACCCATGATGTCTGACACATGATGTCTGACCCATGATGACTGTCTGACCCATGATGACTGACACATGATGTCTGACTGACCCATGACTGACTGACCCATGATGACTGACCCATGATGACTGTCTGACCCATGATGACTGACCCATGATGACTGACCCATGATGACTGTCTGACCCATGATGACTGACTGACCCATGATGACTGTCTGACCCATGATGTCTGACACATGATGTCTGACCCATGATGACTGACACATGATGTCTGACTGACCCATGACTGACTGACCCATGATGACTGACCCATGATGACTGTCTGACCCATGATGACTGACCCATGATGACTGACCCATGATGACTGTCTGACCCATGATGACTGACTGACCCATGATGACTGTCTGACCCATGATGACTGACCCATGATGACTGTCTGACCCATGATGACTGACCCATGATGACTGACCCATGATGACTGTCTGACCCATGATGTCTGACTGACCCATGATGACTGTCTGACCCATGATGACTGACACATGATGTCTGACTGACCCATGATGACTGACCCATGATGACTGTCTGACCCATGATGACTGACACATGATGACTGACTGACCCATGATGACTGACCCATGATGACTGACCCATGATGACTGACACATGATGTCTGACTGACCCATGATGACTGACCCATGATGACTGACCCATGATGACTGTCTGACCCATGATGACTGACACATGATGTCTGACCCATGATGTCTGACTGACCCATGATGACTGTCTGACCCATGATGTCTGACCCATGATGTCTGACTGACCCATGATGACTGACTGACCCATGATGTCTGACCCATGATGTCTGACTGACCCATGATGACTGTCTGACCCATGATGTCTGACCCATGATGTCTGACTGACCCATGATGACTGACTGACCCATGATGTCTGACCCATGATGTCTGACTGACCCATGATGACTGACTGACCCATGATGTCTGACCCATGATGTCTGACTGACCCATGATGACTGACCCATGATGACTGACCCATGATGACTGTCTGACCCATGATGACTGACACATGATGTCTGACCCATGATGTCTGACTGACCCATGATGACTGACTGACCCATGATGACTGACCCATGATGACTGACTGACCCATGATGACTGACTGACCCATGATGTCTGACTGACCCATGATGACTGACCCATGATGACTGACCCATGATGACTGTCTGACCCATGATGACTGACACATGATGTCTGACCCATGATGTCTGACTGACCCATGATGACTGACTGACCCATGATGACTGACACATGATGTCTGACTGACCCATAATGACTGACCCATGATGACTGTCTGACCCATGATGACTGACACATGATGTCTGACCCATGATGACTGATTGACCCATGATGACTGTCTGACCCATGATGACTGTCTGACCCATGATGACTGACACATGATGTCTGACTGACCCATGATGACTGACTGACCCATGATGTCTGACCCATGATGACTGACACATGATGTCTGACTGACCCATGATGACTGTCTGACCCATGATGACTGACACATGATGTCTGACCCATGATGTCTGACTGACCCATGATGACTGACTGACCCATGATGACTGTCTGACCCATGATGACTGACACATGATGTCTGACCCATGATGTCTGACTGACCCATGATGACTGACTGACCCATGATGACTGACTGACCCATGATGTCTGACTGACCCATGATGTCTGACTGACCCATGATGACTGACCCATGATGACTGTCTGACCCATGATGACTGACACATGATGTCTGACCCATGATGACTGACTGACCCATGATGACTGACTGACCCATGATGACTGACTGACCCATGATGTCTGACTGACCCATGATGTCTGACTGACCCATGATGTCTGACCCATGATGTCTGACTGACCCATGATGACTGACTGACCCATGATGTCTGACTGACCCATGATGACTGACTGACCCATGATGTCTGACCCATGATGACTGACACATGATGTCTGACTGACCCATGATGACTGACCCATGATGACTGTCTGACCCATGATGACTGACACATGATGTCTGACCCATGATGACTGACTGACCCATGATGACTGACTGACCCATGATGACTGACTGACCCATGATGTCTGACTGACCCATGATGTCTGACTGACCCATGATGTCTGACCCATGATGTCTGACTGACCCATGATGACTGACTGACCCATGATGTCTGACTGACCCATGATGACTGACTGACCCATGATGTCTGACCCATGATGACTGACTGACCCATGATGTCTGACTGACCCATGATGACTGACTGACCCATGATGTCTGACCCATGATGTCTGACTGACCCATGATGTCTGACCCATGATGTCTGACTGACCCATGATGACTGACCCATGATGACTGACCCATGATGTCTGACCCATGATGTCTGACTGACCCATGATGTCTGACCCATGATGTCTGACTGACCCATGATGACTGACCCATGATGACTGACCCATGATGACTGACTGACCCATGATGTCTGACTGACCCATGATGTCTGACTGACCCATGATGACTGACTGACCCATGATGTCTGACTGACCCATGATGTCTGACTGACCCATGATGTCTGACTGACCCATGATGTCTGACTGACCCATGATGTCTGACTGACCCATGATGACTGACTGACCCATGATGTCTGACCCATGATGTCTGACTGACCCATGATGTCTGACCCATGATGTCTGACTGACCCATGATGACTGACCCATGATGACTGACCCATGATGACTGACTGACCCATGATGACTGACCCATGATGTCTGACTGACCCATGATGTCTGACCCATGATGTCTGACTGACCCATGATGTCTGACCCATGATGTCTGACTGACCCATGATGACTGACCCATGATGACTGACCCATGATGACTGACCCATGATGACTGACCCATGATGTCTGACTGACCCATGATGACTGACCCATGATGACTGACCCATGATGTCTGACTGACCCATGATGACTGACCCATGATGTCTGACTGACCCATGATGTCTGACTGACCCATGATGTCTGACCCATGATGTCTGACTGACCCATGATGTCTGACCCATGATGTCTGACCCATGATGACTGACTGACCCATGATGACTGACTGACCCATGATGACTGACTGACCCATGATGACTGACTGACCCATGATGTCTGACCCATGATGACTGACCCATGATGTCTGACTGACCCATGATGTCTGATTGACCCATGATTTAATTCGTTTTTATGTTTTTTCTCTTCATTTTAAGTTTTAAATGGTCAAATGGTGTGCATGGGGTAAATCAACTCCGACGCTAGGTAAGTTATCCCAGGAGGCTGGGCGACGGTGTGTATTGCTTTAGGCTTGTGGTGTGTATTTTTTACCCTTTCCCAAGCCACATCTCAACCGAGATCAGTGTCTACTCTGGGTTAAGTTATGCGGTAGACCACAACACCAACTAAACCTGGATAGATTAAACAAGGATGTCTACATCTGTTCTAAGGAAAGTCAACAACGTATTTGAACGTTATCTTTAACATCTCTAACGTAACGTTAGGCTAATGTTAGCTTCATTAACATCTGTAAATAACTGAGATAACGAATGTTAGCAATGTTGTGCTGAATGACTCATGTAAATACTGTAGCACACACTAGCAGAGAGGTAACGTTAGGCTACTCTCGGTAAAGATGGTAAAAAGGCTCGTCCTGGAAACGTATGCTACTTAGACCTGTACATATTACATTTGATCATTAACCAGTAATTACATATTGAAGCACAACATTTTAGACAACTTTCTACCAAACCAACAAATGTCTCTGACTGTGACCGCGGCCATAGCGCCCGTAGCCGAATGTGGACTGTCCGAGTGAGTGAGGGGGCGTGGCTTAGGCATAGGTCAGTCTTCATAAGCAAAACATTATTATTTCCGTGCTTGGCATCCTCATCAACTGTCAGACTTCTTCGCTGTTTTTGATCACGTGATAAACATGCTTCAGTCACGGACACGCCTCTGGCCCGCCTATATCAGATAACCCGCTGTGATTGGTGCAGCTCAGATAGAGGGGCATATTTAATGACCATCATTACTTGACACCAGAGCTACTCGCTGAGCAAATTCAACTTGTGCTCTCGCGAGAACTCTGGAGTTCCAGGGTCCAGACCGAACTTCCCGACCTCTAATGTTGTGGGCTGGGTTCGGGCTGGCACCCAGGCTACCAAAAACTATTTTGCAAAATAACTTTTAAAAAGAAAATGACATTAGCACTATAACCAGTAGATGGCAGCAGAGGACTCATCAGCTCCTTTGCCATTTCCACTCGCTAATATAGTTATATTTTCACATGGTTTGCTTTTAGATTTATATTTAGACATAATAAAATCTCAATTATAACATTTAAGAATATTTTTTTGGGGCAAAGTTTGGGAACATGTAGGCATGATGTATATCTATATAAAGAACAAAACCAATTTTTTTTTAAAGATGAGAAATACAAGTTTATTCGAGTGTCAAACCTTTTATACACACAAGATCTTTCTTGGCTAGTAACTAGTGACTGATGTGCTTTCTGTTGAGTGTGTGTGAGATTCTGGTCCAAAATCAACAGGCAAAAAACTATAAAGCTAAAGTTCAATCTATTGTAGAAAAAAAATATTAAAATAAACATTTTATAAAGGCTGTAAAACTCACAGTATTAATTCAGAAATCATCTTCTCATGTGATTTTCCTGTTAAAACACTTTATGAACCTTCATATATACAGTTTATTGCATGCATCATTTCATCAAATCTTTGCTGATGTGTAAATGTTGGTCTTCCATGAGTTCCTCAGCATCGCTGGACTGTTGTTCCTCAGTGCCGGTCATCGTGAGAGCGAGTCCTTCAGTTTCTCGTACATGAGCTGCTCCTGTGAGGAGGAATAATAACCCCGGTTAGAGACGCACGCGAGATGAGCGGCGCATGGCAGACGTCACGGTTCTGCTGTGATAATGTGCAAGAGCTCCGTCTGTGGACATTCATGCATTCTGAAGCAAAGGGTCACTTAAAGGTACATTCCAGACAACAACAACAGCGTAGCTTGATGACAATGTGAAGGAGCGTGGAATGATGGGAACTATAGTAACTGGCGAGTTTGGGTCCCTCTGAAAGCCTATGGAGGAGTGAGACTGCCTTCAGATTTCATCAAAAATATCTTAAAGCAGCACTAGGTTACTTTTCTTTTTTTTGCTCTCGGGGTCCCCCTACAGTTGGGAAACAGTATTGTCCTCTACTACTGTCGTAAACTCTGTCATACATGCACGTCCATTTGTTGACAACCATGATAGCCCTGAACACTGTAGGAGGAGTTCACATGCAGGTGTTCTGCTTGCGTCGCGTGTGAAGTGTCTTCATCCAGGTACAGTGGCATATATTTCAGCATGTCATGATATGAATATAATTTCATGGGTTTTATTTTTTTTCAAACGACAAATGATCGCGATGCTCACGTTTACAAGCCAGCGTCATTATAGTAGCCTAGTCTATTGGTTACCGTTTTACTGAATCTATATGATACTTCAATGCAATGTTTGAGTGGTAGATATAATAACCATATATCGTCAATATTATAATATCAAGCTACCATAGATGAATCTGCAAATTTTACAAATCGATTTATTATAGCTTGAGGCAAGACAAATAAACAAATATCACAGACATGTTAGGTATCCTAAAATATTATTTTGTACATCTTATATATTTACTTGAAAGAATGTAGCCCCTACCAAACTTGTACACGCCCTTTAGACATAGGCTTTCATTTGATATTTGAAAGTCCGCATCGGTCGAGCATAGGGTTGCCACCTTTGAAGTGTGAAAAACCGGGACACAGATTATTATTATTTTTTGTGGTCTGAGTTTGAGTTGTAGGTTGTAAATAGTATTTTCTTTGACACTGGTGGCTCATCCGACTTTGTTGTGTTATCCTCATAGACAGTGGTTATCCTCCTCGTCCGTCTCTCTCCCCATTTCACACAATAGATGTAAATAGACAGTTTTTAAAAAGCTATCTAGCAACTAAACTCACACTGTATCATCTTGGATGTGTGTTGATGCGCGCGCGCGCGCGACCGACAGCACAGGCAGTTGCTAGGCGATAAGTTGAGCTTCCAATCAAATAAAAGTAAACGCCTGGCATTTGCCAATCCACTGTTTTACCCGTTTTTACCATGTTTTTTACCCGTTTACGGACACAGGATTGGATGTACTGTACACAACTATGAAGAAAACACAGTAACAGTAGACGGAAACGGTTTAATTTGAAACCAGGAAATTCTACTTTAGAAGTACATTTTCACAAAAAAACGGGACAATTCGTGTCCCGGGAAAGAATATGAATTTTCTGGGACTGTCGCTCAAAAAAGAGAATAATCCCTGGAAAACCGGGACGGGTGGCATCGGGCCTCCTCCTCCAGCTCACGCCAGCGAGGAAACGCTGGCCCAATGTTGATCCTCGTTCTGCCTTTAATACGATCACTTTCTCGTTTCCTCTTGTTGCTTTCCTCCGACAAAACCTTTGCTTTCTTGCTTTTCTGTGCTGCTTCGGCCATGACAATAACATTTGGCAAACAAACGCTAGTTTGGCTCGCACGTCCGATTTTAAGGAAGTGGGGGTGGTGGTGGAAGTGACGTATATGCCGTAAAGCAGTCGAATTTTGTAGTTCTCTTTGTTCGCCGGTTACTACCCGAAACCCGAAGTTTAAAAGTACGATTAAAAACGCCACAGACCCCGTCGGGCTATGGCAGACGTGTCATTCAACCTATTGTAAGTCGATGTACCATCACAAGAGACTTGGAAATATATTATTAAGGTTGAAAAGTTACCTGGTGCTGCTTTAATTTGTGATCCGAAGATGAACGAAAGACTTACATGGTTGGAACAACATGAGGGTGAGTAGTTACTGACTGAATTTTCATTTTTGGGTGAACTAACCCTTTAATATCTTGTGTTCTCGTCACTCACCTTCTTGGACACGGACGGGCGCACCTTCCTGAAGGCGTCCTCGAAGTGAACTCGACTCACACTGATGTCCTTCACCGGCTCTGTGACACACAACACAGACTCACACTCAGTGCTCCTGCTTCAGGTGTGTGTGTGTGTGTGTGTGTATGTTTGAGCTGGTCCTGTGTTCAGGTGTGTGTGTGTGTTACCTGTGTGTGTTTGAGCGGGTCCTGTGTTCAGGTGTGTGTATGTGTGTGTGTTACCTGTGTGTGTTTGAGCGGGTCCTGTGTTCAGGTGTGTGTGTGTTACCTGTGTGTGTTTGAGCGGGTCCTGTGTTCAGGTGTGTGTATGTGTGTGTGTTACCTGTGTGTGTTTGAGCGGGTCCTGTGTTCAGGTGTGTGTGTGTGTTACCTGTGTGTGTTTGAGCTGGTCCTGTGTTCAGGTGTGTGTATGTGTGTGTGTTACCTGTGTGTGTTTGAGCGGGTCCTGTGTTCAGGTGTGTGTGTGTTACCTGTGTGTGTTTGAGCGGGTCCTGTGTTCAGGTGTGTGTATGTGTGTGTGTTACCTGTGTGTGTTTGAGCGGGTCCTGTGTTCAGGTGAACTCTCAGAGCGTTAACACTCGCCTCTCGCACCAGCGCCGACAGATCTGCACCTCTACAACACAACAACACACTCAGACTGTGGAGATCAGGGACGCACCATATATCAGCCGATAACGGGCATTATGAAATACGTTTTATTTTTCCCTAAATTCTGTTTTGGTTAGGATTATCGGTTATCAATATCGGGCAATATATCGGTCATCGGCCACCAAATACAAAGGATTATCGGTTATCAATATCGGGCAATATATCGGTCATCGGCCACCAAATTCAAAGGATTATCGGTTATCAATATTGGCCAATATATCGGTCATCGGCCACCAAATACAAAGGATTATCGGTTATCAATATCGGGCAATATATCGGTCATCGGCCACCAAATACAAAGGATTATCGGTTATCAATATCGGCCAATATATCGGTCACCAAATACAAAGGATTATCGGTTATCAATATCGGCAAATATATAGGTAAGCGACCACCAAATACAAAGAATTATCGGTTATCAATATCGGGCAATATATCAGTCACCAAATACAAAGGATTATCGGTTATCAATATCGGCAAATATATAGGTAAGCGACCACCAAATACAAAGGATTATCGGTTATCAATATCGGCAAATATATAGGTAAGCGACCACCAAATACAAAGAATTATCGGTTATCAATATCGGGCAATATATCAGTTATCGGCCACCAAATACAAAGGATTATCGGTTATCAATATCGGCCAATATATCGGTCATCGGCCACCAAATACAAAGGATTATCGGTTATCAATATCGACCAATATATCGGTCATCGGCCACCAAATACAAAGGATTATCGGTTATCAATATCGACCAATATATCGGTCATCGGCTCATCCCTAATGAATAGAGCCAAAATCTACTAAACTAAAAAATAATCTGGAGTTTGTTACAATAGATGATGTGCAACAATTTTCAGTTCTTAGTTCTCATGAGGAAGTTCAGCGTGTCAGCGAAGGGAAAGAACAATTTACAAACTTACGTAAAACTCTCACAACGAGCATCATGGGCAATTTCCTCAAGACTGACGTCTGGATCCAGATGTGGTTTGGTGCCTCCCTGAAACATGAAAGAGTTGATACAGCAGAAGATTCCCCAGATCACATGATTACAGTGGTCCATACGCCAGTACTGTGTGTGTGCTTCACCTTAGTGATGGTGAGTAATATGGCGTGTCTGTCCGCGGCGGGCGGCAAACCCACATACAGAGTCTTGTCCAGCCGCCCGGGTCTCAGCACAGCCGGATCAATAATATCTGCACACATCAAGTTATTTACGCGTTATAGAAAGCCAACAAAACATCTCAGTTTTCAACAACACACTCCTCAGTTTATTACCGGGTCTGTTGGTGGCGGCCATCATGAAAACCTGCCGGCGATTCTCCATGCCGTCCATCTCGGTGAGCAACTGGTTTACCACACGAACACTGGCTCCTGACTGACACACACACACACACACACACATAAACGCACACACACACACACACACACGCGTACACACACGTACACACACACACACACACACACACACGCACAAACAAACACACGCACACACACGCACAAACAAACAAACGCACACACACACACACACACACACACACACACACACACACACACACACACACACACACACTTCATGATCATCATCACATCTAACCAGGGTTTATTAACTGCTGTAATTAGTAGTAAAGAGGAAGAGATGGTCAGTTCTGTCACACACATTAAACACACACAAATACACATTTATCGACTCAATTTAGTGATAAAGCAGACCGAATTTGAAAGCTGATACTTTTGATTCATATCAAAAGTATCAAAGATTATTGTGTCCAAATGGAAACAATAAACTTATATCGCAGTTTTCACGCTCGCATGAGGCGGTTTTTAGGCAATACGAAAAAGGAATATTTAGCAGAACTGCAATGGACACAGTTTTTACACACTTACAGTCACCTGACGTACGTCAGAGTCACATGATCCTTCTTTAATGATGTCGCGTGTGTTTGGACAGAAGATGTGCGTCCCACTTCCCGTACTTGTGCACTAGTCTACGCCGTTCTGTAGGATAATTAGTGTGAGTAGTGTTCACACTGAACATCCCAAAGAAAGAGTGCACGTTAAATAAATAAAAGTAAATATTAAACCGCAATACTGGACCCTGCATGACCTCGACTGCACCGGCTTTAATACACCGTGGAGGGGGAGGGGCTAACAGACCCCAGTCATGGATGACAAAATAAAGGTATTAAGTTCAGACACTACACGCTTGAGTACATACTGCACACTTGCATACTGTAATTTAGGACACAACTAGCATTCTTTATTAAAATCATAAAAGACTAAATGGAGGGAATACTGGACTCTAAACAACAACTCAAAAAACGGCAATCTGTTGATCTGGAAATCCTGAATCCACAGTTCCTCAGAGAGATCGCGTACTATAATCTCCCAGAAACTCCTCATATGAGCCGCTCTCAGTGTAAGAGTCTTTCCTTGAGATTAAAGCTGCAATATGTAAGAATTTTGTAATAAAATCTCCAAAAATCACGTGCACAGTGTGATATACTTCCTGCAGTTGTGTACTTACAATATCACAAAAGTCTCCAAAGATTTTTTATTTCAGAGAAATTCCAATTTTAAATAATGGCCCGTCCCGGAAAAAAATGTTGCCTGTCAATGACGCAATATCCGCGCTATCCTCGGTTTCCGCTCGTACTGCCATAGCCATGCCGTAACCAAGGCGACAGGCGTGGACAACTGCGTAGTGCCACGCTGTTCTTATTCCGTTCAAACATTATGAACATGACAAGCAGACTTTGGGACAAAAGGAGAACTAAAATGAGGCTCAATATCGGCGTGGTGTTTTCGAGATGCCGAGAGCTAGCGTCCGCGACTAACTTGGACTCGACAGAGCTTCACGAGTCACGACTTGACAGCGACACCGCTCTTGCACACTCTTTATTAGACAGGTGAGCAAATATACATAAAACTAATCAGTGTTATATAGCTCAACATGACGAAATGTTAGAATATGATCTGTATGTTATTCTAATGTTGCTCTAGCTTACTAGTAAGCTGCTAGTTTCATATAGCAAACGAACTAACACATAGAATAACATTATAACTCAACACATGTGTAGTGTGATAGTGTAACGCTAGTGCGAGTGACAGCGCTGCGTTTCCTCACAAGTTTAATTCCTCTAATAAACTGACCTGTGCGAGTATAATTCAGCAGTTGCCGGTAGTTCGGTAGAATGAATCCTTTTTCCTTTATATCCGCGGGACTCGCGTGTGATATCTGTCTATTATTAGCAATCGCGACGTTCATACCACTGTAATGTTAAAAACATGAAGGATTTCACTGATCCATTAACATTATTAGATCATCCGCTCGACAGCAAGTCCCAGCATTCAGCTCGTCACTGCGTCATCAACCTACGCCTGTGTTACTGTAAGAGGCTAGCGGCCCCTAGCGGCGGAAAACAATTACATAGTGTAGCTTTAATGTTGAATAACACGCATCTCCATCGGTTAATAATGTCTAGTAACGAATAATAATGTCTAGTGCGGCGGCTGAGATTATATAAACCTGCTAACATCCGTCGCCATGATTATTGGAATGACTTATCAGGAGAGGAAAAGTTGTGTTTTAGTCGCATAACATCGGTTAATGGAAACATCGTCATTTCATATAGTTTTTCATCAAACCGTGCCGTTAGAGAAGAGCTAGTGTTTCTGTCACTGCTGAAGTTTCAGTGCATCACACACACACACTCACCTCATGCTCTGAGCGACGAGGACACAGCGCATCGATCTCATCAAAGAAGATCACACACGGTGCGGAGTTACGGGCTCTCTGGAAGACCTGACGAACCGCTCGCTCGCTCTCTCCCACGTACTGCACACACACACACACACACACACACACACACACACACGTACGGGCACACACACACACACACACACACACACACACACGTACGGGCACACACACACACACACACACGTGCACACACGTACACACACCCACACACACAGAGACACAGATACACACACACACACGCGCACACACACAGAGACACACACACACATCATGACGTAAATATACAGAAATTAAATCAATAGAACCATTAAGATTTTTGCTAACACTAACTTAAAGCCTTTATATTTCATGCATTATAAACGTACTTTAATGCAGTAATTATGCCTTGTAAAGCATCTTCTAACGCAGTGTATTATCTCATAAATAACTGTAACCACAGGTATAATACACCTTTAGAAAGTATAATGCATTAAAACCAATTTCAGAAGCAACAAGGAATCTGTGAATATTATAATGCCATTTAACTTTGTTTACAGTTATTTATGTAAAGATATAATGCATGAAGATGAACATTATGGATTCCTTTATTATGCATTATAAATAAAGGCTTTAAGTTTTTCTTTTGCTGCATTGTGACATTTTCATCACAATCGGTATCATTTCTTACACAATTACAACATCGTTTAATGCAAAGTGTCTCATTCCTATGAGAGTAAAAAACACTATACTGTCATGCTAACAGATATTTACAGTTTTACTTCAGGTATTTATATACCATGGTAGGTTTTGTTATACTTATTTACTTCTGAATTTAAAAATGTACTTTTATGCAAAATATAATAGAATGTTGAAATGTGACATCTGGAATATTCACTACAATGACATGTGAGTAATTGTCCAGGATCTCACCATATTCAGCAGCTCCGGACCCTTGACCGAGATGAAGTTCAAGCCGGACTCGTTAGCGACCGCCTGTAACGAGACCGAGAGGATGAGGAACTAGACCAGCGAGACTCAGAGCAACAGTCCTGAACCTCCACGGGTCCTCATTTCAGATCAACTTCAGTCTTACAGGACATGATGACCAACCCTTAATTTATGAAGATTATGATCAACAAATAAGATCATAAGAATCATAAACTTTTGTCACAGAGAAAAATTATTTTGGGTTGTTGTTAAAACATATACATACTGTATAACGAGTCATTAATGTATTTGAACTTCTATGTTTCGTATAATAGAGCCGAAGCTATAGATTGTGAATTGAAACATGTCTGGTTGACCAGCGGCAGACGTCAGGAGGACTAGCCGAGGTGCGGCGGCTCCAGCGGGTCACATGAGCGCCTGGATCTCACAACTCCGAAACGTCAGATCTAATGTTTTAAATAGGCGCTATCTTTATAAACAAACCACAGATTTGAGCTTTAAACAACTACATTCTCGATTGAACAACTCTTAAAACTACATTTCGTGATACAGTAACAGTAGTATTTTTAAATTTCGCGGCCTTTCTTGCAAACAGAAGCGCCTGCACTGGCCCCTCCCACAAGAAGCGGATTTCGCCTCGGACGCGCGTCAATTTCGCTTCAAACGTCGTCTTTATGAATTTTTTGAAGCATCAGATGTAATTGATACACTCGTTATTTGAAGCGAGAGACTTTAAAACGGTGATTTACTGTTTCGTTGCTACCGTGGACATCAGTGTTTATACTCCAACTATAAACTTTTATCTCAGGACTTCTGTGATCATTAGAATATTAGTGACAGAAATATCGATACTGTGTGGTTGAAAAGACTGAAAGTAGAGTGGTTTCTAGGGCTGGGGTAAACGATTATTAATAAAACGATTAGTTGGGCGATTATTTTATCGATTAGTCGACTAATTGGGCGCTTAATATAACGATTATTTTTATGTTGCTCGATTAATAAAAACCCTGGCCTGGACATTGCTTGGCTCCGTTAATTGACATTGGCGAACTAGAGTACTGAATCATGATACTATAAGCTGGCTAACGTTAGTCTAGCGTTATGTATTTGACTCGTAAACGACCACAGTATGAGTTAGCTAACGTTAGACAGATACAATTACTTTATTATTCATGACAGTAATCATAAGTAAATAATACATTGAAGGCTATATGCTGTAAAACGCAAATATTGAGAAATATTGCTTAAAAATAAGCAATCTTCTATGCACACATTATCATATTATTATTATTAGTAGTAGTATTTTTAATACATGGAGATGTAGCTAAATCTATTGTACAGTAGACTAATATCATTATTTCTGTCAAGTTAAACCAAACTTTAATTTTGACGGGTTGCCGTGAAGACCTTGAGTTTCCGTGTGTGTGTGATATGACGATAGTTTTTCTCAAAACGGTAAAATGCTCATGAAGTGACTCTCAGAGCGGCTCTGGAGATGAGTTTCATCATGTCATCATATCGTGAGGCAGCAGAGACTGAAAACAGCACGAGCGTCACTCGTTCTTCAGTGTGTGTGTGTGTGTGTGTGTGTGTGTGTGTGTGTGTGTGTGTGTGTGGTAAATGAAACCGCGCGTCTACGCCATCCATTCACACAGAGACAAGCAGAACATGCAGGGTCAATATTTAAATAGTCTTTGTGCAGTTTAAAGGGTTAGTTCACCCAAAAATGAAAATAATGTCATTAATGACTCTCCCTCATGTCGTTCTAAGCCCGTAAGACCTCCGTTCATCTTCGGAACACAGTTTAAGATATTTTAGATTTAGTCCGAGAGATTTCTGTCCCTCCATTGAAGCTGTATATACAGTATACTGTCCATGTCCATAAAGGTAATAAAAAGATCATCAAAGTAGTCCATGTGACATCAGTGGGTTAGTTAGAAGTTTTTGAAGCATCGAAAATACTTTTTGGTCCAAAAATAACACAAAATAAGACTTTATTCAGCATTGTATTCTCTCCCGGGTCTGTTGTGAATCTGCGTTCAGGACTCCGCAGTGACGCTGCTGACGTAAGACGCTGATGACGTGTGTCTCCCTCAGTCTATAAATGAAGCTCGGGCGCACCAGATAACACGTCATCAGCGTCTTACGCCATCAGCGTAACTGTGAAGGATTGACAACAGACCCGGGAGAGAATACAATGCTGAATAAAGTCTTATTTTGTGTTATTTTTGGACCAAAAAGTATTTTCGATGCTTCAAAAACTTCTAACTAACCCACTGATGTCACATGGACTACTGTGATGATGTGTTTATTACCTTTATGGACATGGCCAGTATACTGTATATACAGCTTCAATGGACGGACAGAAATCTCTCGGACTAAATCTAAAATATCTTAAACTGTGTCCCGAAGATGAACGGAGGTCTTACGGGCTTAGAACGACATGAGGGAGAGTCATTAATGACATTATTTTCATTTTGGGTGAACTAACCCTTTAATACACACAGACACTATATCGTGGTAGGCTATGCTCATAGTAAAAACGTTCGTCTTGAGCCCGCGCTGAGATAAACACGGAAGCGACAGAAGGCAGCGCCTATTAGTGTGTTCCGAATATACCTGGTACTACAGAAATGCTGGTCCCGTCACATTTTCAGTAGCTACCGACTTTGACAACACTATTGGGAGTTCTGTGAAGAGGTTGCGGTTTCGGTCTCCCACGTGTGTGTGTCGAGCTGTACCTCCGGGAATGGTGCAAAAAAATAAATAAAGAAGTGTCGACGAAAAAATATGACGTCGACGTTATTTTGACGTCGAATCGTCGACGCGCCGCTACAGCACTAGCGGTTTCATATTGACGGCTCTCATCAACGACAGCGCTAACTGATGTACATGTTCCGGTGTGAAGGTTTGTCATTTAGAAATAAGATCGCGTGAGTGTTTGAACCGAGATCGTTTAGAAATGAATCCTGCAGCTCTACTGTCTTCATACTCTCTCTCTGTGCAACACGTAGGCTACATGAGAAGCGTGAGGGCCAGTGCATCATTGCTATTTTAATATTGAGATGAGACTATTAAAGGATAAGATCATGAGAGGACACGAGTCTGAGACATGAGGTCAAGCCGAGGAACTGCAGATTGAAATGAGAGTCCACAGACCTTGGCTAAGAGGGTCTTCCCACAGCCGGGCGGCCCGGCGAGCAGCACTCCAGCCGGCGCGCTGAGGCCCAGGGCTCGGAAGTGCTCCGGGTTATTGATGGGAGCCTGGGAACACACACACACAAGCGTCACATCGGCCTCACTCAGCATCATCAGCTTTCTTACAGAGTCAGGAGGAACCAATGAGTTTATCCAACAAGACTAAACACATTAAAGGGATAGTTCACCCAAAAATTAAAATTAGCCCATGATTTACTCTCTCTGAAGCCATTCTAGGTGTGTATGACATTCTTCTATCAGAACTTTTATGATGGACAGATGCACTTTTATGATGGATAGATGCACTTTTATGATGGACAGATGCACTTTTATGATGGACAGATGTACTTTTATGATGGACAGATGCACTTTTATGATGGACAGATGCACTTTTATGATGGACAGATGCACTTTTATGATGGACAGATGTACTTTTATGATGGATAGATGCACTTTTATGATGGACAGATGCACTTTTATGATGGACAGATGCACTTTTATGATGGATAGATGCACTTTTATGATGGATAGATGCACTTTTATGATGGACAGATGCACTTTTATGATGGATAGACGCACTTTTATGATGGACAGATGCACTTTTATGATGGACAGACGCACTTTTATGATGGACAGATGCACTTTTATGATGGATAGACGCACTTTTATGATGGATATATGCACTTTTATGATGGATATATGCACTTTTATGATGGATATATGCACTTTTATGATGGATAGATGCACTTTATGATGGACAGATGCACTTTTATGATGGACAGATGCACTTTTATGATGGATAGATGCACTTTATGATGGACAGATGCACTTTTATGATGGACAGATGCACTTTTATGATGGACAGATGCACTTTTATGATGGACAGATGCACTTTTATGATGGATATATGCACTTTTATGATGGTTAGACACTTTTATGATGGACAGATGCACTTTTATGATGGACAGATGCACTTTTATGATGGACAGATGCACTTTTATGATGGACAGATGCACTTTTATGATGGTTTGACGCACTTTTATGATGGATATATGCACTTTTATGATGGATAGATGCACTTTATGATGGACAGATGCACTTTTATGATGGACAGATGCACTTTTATGATGGACAGATGCACTTTTATGATGGACAGATGCACTTTTATGATGGATATATGCACTTTTATGATGGACAGATGCACTTTTATGATGGATAGATGCACTTTTATGATGGACAGATGCACTTTTATGATGGATAGATGCACTTTTATGATGGATAGACGCACTTTTATGATGGATAGATGCACTTTTATGATGGATAGATGCACTTTTATGATGGATAGATGCACTTTTATGATGGATAGATGCACTTTTATGATGGACAGATGCACTTTTATGATGGATAGATGCACTTTTATGATGGATAGACGCACTTTTATGATGGACAGATGCACTTTTATGATGGACAGATGCACTTTTATGATGGATAGACGCACTTTTATGATGGATAGATGCACTTTTATGATGGACAGATGCACTTTTATGATGGATAGATGCACTTTTATGATGGATAGATGCACTTTTTAATGGACTTCAAAACATTCACTGCCATTATAAAGCTTGGAAGAGTCAGGGCATTTTTTTATATAACTCAGATTGTGTTCGTCTGATAGAAGATTGTCATATACACTAGGATTGCTTCAGGGTGAGTAAATCATGGGCTAATTTTCATGTTTGAGTGAACTATCCCTTTAAGGCTGAACTAAGAACATGAACTGATGCAATGCTTGAAGTATTATCACTAATCTACAGTACCATGATGGCCATGTTGAGCTCCTCGCGGATGTCGTGCAGGGCGCCCACGTCTTCCCAGGTCACGTCCGGGACGGTGGCGAAACCCTCACGCTTCGCGGACGGCTGGACACTGGCTAACGACGACTTGAAGTCGGACATGAGGACACAGAGTCCAGCCAGCTGCTCCTCGCTCAGAGACTCGTTGGTCTTCAGCAGAGACAACAGCTGCTCCAGCTCACACTTCTGCCAGCAGACAAACAGTGGCGGACGTCATGTGATCTGCGCTTCCTTGCAGAGTATTACCATTTCAAACGGCTAAATATTTAAAGAGGCCATATTCTGCCCTTTATCAAAGTCCTGATGTTGTTTTTGGGCTCTACTAGAACAGGTTTTCCTGCTTGAACGTCTTAAGCCTGTCTAAAAAATATAAAACAAAATATAAATGTGAAAATTAACTGATGTTGAACCTACTTTATAATCAGTTTCCGCCAGAACCACCAGTTTAACACACTACAAACTAACTCAACCAGGCCCCGCCCCTTTATTTTGCGTATGAATTAGTATAATGAGGAATATTGTGGCGTGTTCGTTCCCGGACTGGAGCTTTCTCATGATTAAACATGAACATAAAAGGCTAAACCTGTGTGTGTGTGTGTGTGAGGTAAAAGAACACAAGCTCTTGAAGCTCCGCCCCCTGTGCCGGGAGCAGCGGCTCATTTGCATTTAAAGGGACAGACACAAAACGGTGTGTTTTTGCTCACCCTCAAAAAGTGCCAACTTTAACATGCTATATAAAAATATCTGTGGGGTATTTTGAGCTAAAACTTCACACACACACACTCTGGGGACATCAGAGACTTATTTGACATGTGTGTAAAGGGCATTATAGCACATAACCGTGTGTTACCGGTGGAGTGGCGTCCTCACTGCTGGACTTCAGCAGGATTCGGTTGACGGTGGTCATGGCCGCCTCACGGCACAGCGCCATTAAATCTGCGCCCACGTAACCCGGCGTGAGCCGCGCCAGCTGTCTGTAGTCGAAGTCCTCCGGCAACGTGATCTTCCGGCAGAGCGTCCTCAGAATCCTGCGGTGGAGTACATTTAGTTTTTGGACAGCAACAGAAGAAAGATGGATAACACTTTCTATGAAGCCCATGCTTATAATGAATTATAGCCCCATTTATACCTATTTATGAGTATTACTATTCTTCTATAAAATATATTTATAAAGACTCATTAAGACCTATACTGCATAATAACAACAGTTATAGTTACATTTATATTATTTTTTTTATATAATTACTGATGAAAAGTAACGCATTTTCCTTTTCAAAGTGCATGTTAATAATCATTATACACTGATTCATAAATGATCATATAAAATAGATCCAGAGACACTTCTTTGCTGTACCAATTAGCTATAAATGATGCCTTTAATCGCTAATGTTTGCATTCGAGGTCACGAATATGGTAATTATAATTTGTTAACATCTATATCTCCTCAGCCATATGTATGATATTGCTTATTGCAGTTTGAAATTATACTTTTAAAAATAATGTTGCAGTGTTTTGCTAATATGTAACATCAAAAAAGAAAAAAAAGTTTCCAACTTTTTTCATATATATTTTATTTAATTATATTATTGTTCATTAGTTATTTTTTTTTACAAATAAACAACTTAAAATGTATAAGGAGCACATCTTCATAATGGCATCCTATGTTTTCACTTCAATGCTGCATTTATGGAGGTTAGTACGGTATTATTACTCACAATGAGTATTTATAAGAACTCAACACGGCTAGTAATAACAAAATATTCACTTATTTGACAGAAATAAATCTGAATTACTAAAAAGTCATTGCAAATGCAGTCCCATGCGCTTGATCTGCCATTTTTGATGGCTAAAGTATATAGTGCTATCTATAATCAAGAGTAATTAAACTGAATATAGGCCTATAAATAAATTGATAGTCCTGCATGGGTTTTCGTTATTACTTCAGATAATATATAAAAAAAAAGAAAAAAATGATAGGCATACTTGTTAAACGGGCTTTGTGTTTAATTTATTAGGCTAGACCTACAGTCAAAAATAGAAGAAAAAAATAATTAACAGATGAATTAATAAATAAATATTATTGACGCACATGCTTTTGAGTCTCATTATTGCAATCTCTCTCTCTCTTTAATAACTGCATTAATAACTGCATTAGTAACTGCATTAGTAACTGCATTAGTAACTGCATTAGTAACTGCATTAGTAACTGCATTAGTAACTGCATTAGTAACTGCATTAGTAACTGCATTAGTAACTGCATTAGTAACTGCATTAGTAACTGCATTAATAACTGCATTAATAACTGCATTAGTAACTGCATTAGTAACTGCATTAGTAACTGCATTAGTAACTGCATTAGTAACTGCATTAATAACTGCATTAATAACTGCATTAGTAACTGCATTAATAACTGCATTAATAACTGCATTAGTAACTGCATTAGTAACTGCATTAGTAACTGCATTAATAACTGCATTAGTAACTGCATTAATAACTGCATTAGTAACTGCATTAATAACTGCATTAGTAACTGCATTAATAACTGCATTAGTAACTGCATTAATAACTGCATTAGTAACTGCATTAATAACTGCATTAGTAACTGCATTAATAACTGCATTAGTAACTGCATTAGTAACTGCATTAATAACTGCATTAGTAACTGCATTAATAACTGCATTAATAACTGCATTAGTAACTGCATTAATAACTGCATTAGTAACTGCATTAATAACTGCATTAGTAACTGCATTAATAACTGCATTAGTAACTGCATTAATAACTGCATTAGTAACTGCATTAATAACTGCATTAGTAACTGCATTAATAACTGCATTAGTAACTGCATTAGTAACTGCATTAATAACTGCATTAGTAACTGCATTAATAACTGCATTAGTAACTGCATTAATAACTGCATTAGTAACTGCATTAATAACTGCATTAATAACTGCATTAATAACTGCACTAATAACTGCATTAGTAACTGCATTAATAACTGCATTAATAACTGCATTAGTAACTGCATTAGTAACTGCATTAATAACTGCATTAGTAACTGCATTAGTAACTGCATTAATAACTGCATTAGTAACTGCATTAATAACTGCATTAATAACTGCATTAGTAACTGCATTAGTAACTGCATTAATAACTGCATTAGTAACTGCATTAATAACTGCATTAGTAACTGCATTAGTAACTGCATTAGTAACTGCATTAGTAACTGCATTAGTAACTGCATTAGTAACTGCATTAGTAACTGCATTAGTAACTGCATTAGTAACTGCATTAATAACTGCATTAGTAACTGCATTAATAACTGCATTAGTAACTGCATTAATAACTGCATTAGTAACTGCATTAATAACTGCATTAGTAACTGCATTAATAACTGCATTAGTAACTGCATTAATAACTGCATTAGTAACTGCATTAATAACTGCATTAGTAACTGCATTAGTAACTGCATTAATAACTGCATTAGTAACTGCATTAATAACTGCATTAGTAACTGCATTAATAACTGCATTATCTGCTATCAGTGATCTAGATCTAAGATGGCGTTAGGAATGAGCAACGGAGGCGTGGGATTAGATGTGTAAGATATTAGTCCTACATACAAGAGCATTTTAATGACAAAAACCTGACAAACGTCTTGAAATAGATCATCTGAGTGTTTAAATATAAATCAGTGTATACTGGATCAACTATAACGGTTCTTATAATGCAGCATGTGTCTTAATGAGCCTTTATTAATATATTTATAGAATAGTAATACTTCCTCATAAATAAGTATAAATGGAGCTATAATATAAGCATGGGCTTCAGAAAGTGTTGCTGAAAGATGAAGCGTGAGCGTGATAGGTCCTCTCTAACTATGACATCAGCGGTGTGTGTTCTTCACGCGAGGCGAGTGAGTGATGGACGTACTTCAGGCGCGCGCCCTCATCGGGAATCCCCAGACAGATCTCTCGGTCAAACCTGCCGGCGCGCCGCAGGGCCGGGTCCAGCGAGTCCGGGCGGTTCGTGGCTCCGATCACCAACACCTGAGCCGGCTCCGACAGCGAATTC
>NC_136889.1:34211400-34258900 GCF_949152265.1 Phoxinus phoxinus
ACCGCGGTGCTGGTGTTTACCGCGGTGCTGGTGTTTGTGTTTACCGCAGTGCTGGTGTTTACCGCAGTGCTGGTGTTTTTGTTGGTGTTTACCGCGGTGCTGGTGTTTACCGAGGTGCTGGTGTTTACCGCGGTGCTGGTGTTTGTGTTTACCGCAGTGCTGGTGTTTACCGCGGTGCTGGTGTTTGTGTTTACCGCAGTGCTGGTGTTTACCGCGGTGCTGGTGTTTACCGTGGCGCTGGTGTTTGCGTTTACCGCAGTGCTGGTGTTTACCGCGGTGCTGGTGTTTACCGCGGTGCTGGTGTTTACCGTGGCACTGGTGTTTGCGTTTACCGCAGTGCTGGTGTTTACCGCGGTGCTGGTGTTTGTGTTTACCGCAGTGCTGGTGTTTACCGAGGTGCTGGTGTTTACCGTGGCGCTGGTGTTTGCGTTTACCGTGGCGCTGGTGTTTGCGTTTACCGCGGTGCTGGTGTTTGTGTTTACCGCAGTGCTGGTGTTTACCGAGGTGCTGGTGTTTACCGCGGTGCTGGTGTTTGTGTTTACCGCGGTGCTGGTGTTTACCGCGGTGCTGGTGTTTACCGTGGCGCTGGTGTTTGCGTTTACCGCGGTGCTGGTGTTTACCGAGGTGCTGGTGTTTACCGCAGTGCTGGTGTTTGTGTTGACCGCAGTGCTGGTGTTTGTGTTTACCGAGGTGCTGGTGTTTACCGCAGTGCTGGTGTTTGTGTTGACCGCAGTGCTGGTGTTTGTGTTTACCGCGGTGCTGGTGTTTACGCGGTGCTGGTGTTAACCGCGGTGCTGGTGTTTACCGCGGTGCTGGTGTTTACCGCGGTGCTGGTGTTTACCGCGGTGCTGGTGTTTGTGTTTACCGCGGTGCTGGTGTTTGTGTTTACCGCAGTGCTGGTGTTTGTGTTTACCGCAGTGCTGGTGTTTGTGTTTACCGCAGTGCTGGTGTTTGTGTTTACCGCAGTGCTGGTGTTTGTGTTTACCGCAGTGCTGGTGTTTACCGCAGTGCTGGTGTTTACCGCAGTGCTGGTGTTTACCGCAGTGCTGGTGTTTGTGTTTACCGCAGTGCTGGTGTTTGTGTTTACCGCGGTGCTGGTGTTTGTGCTGGTGTTTACCGCAGTGCTGGTGTTTGTGTTGGTGTTTACCGCAGTGCTGGTGTTGACCGCAGTGCTGGTGTTTGTGCTGGTGTTTACCGCAGTGCTGGTGTTGACCGCAGTGCTGGTGTTGACCGCAGTGCTGGTGTTTGTGCTGGTGTTTACCGCGGTGCTGGTGTTTGTGCTGGTGTTTACCGTGGTGCTGGTGTTTGTGCTGGTGTTTACCGCGGGGCTGGCGGACTCGTCCTCACACAGGTCGATGCAGATGTTCTCCTGTGCGTCTCCAGTGTTGTCCAGGACCCAGCCCTCGCCGCTCTGAGGGTTCGAGCCGCTCGCTCCTCTCTGGTACAGGGACGTCAGAGAGCTGTTCATCAGATTCGTGTGCTGTCGAGAAACGCAAGCGGTTACCAGGAGCCGCGTTTACATTAGAGTGCCGTGCAAAACCTTTGCGATATTTTCTAAATGTCAATAAAAAACTACTGCGAAATCCCTGCGTTTCCATTAACCGATGTTATGCGACTAAAACATATTCTTTCCTCTCCTGATAAATCATTCCAAACATTATGGCGACGGATGTTAGCATGTTTATGTATATCTCAGCCGCCGCACTAAACATTATTATATTAACAGTATGACCAAAAATGACGGAGTATTTTAAGTCAATTTTGCTGCTATGTAAAAAAAAAACGAGCAAAACGCGCCGGCGCGTTTGCCGTCCCCAGAGGGTTAATGGATGGAGACGTATGCGTGTTATTCAACATTAATGTCAAGGAAAACTCGTATACTGTGAGCGGCTCATATGAGGAGTTTCTGGGAGTTTCTCCTCATTTCTGCTTCAAGCTCTTGATAAATTGTGGCATTTCTTTGTTGTTTAGAATCCAGTATTCCTGTAATACTTTTGTCTTTTATGAGTTTAATAAAGAACTCTGTCTCGTCTTTTGTCCAAATACACACTGTCATCTACATCAGGCGTGTGTAAATGTGTAAAAACTGTTTCCATTGCAGTTTTGCGAAATATTCCTTTGTTTCGAATTGCCTGAAACCCCCTCGTGCAAGCGGAAACACTGTCTGTGATATATGGGAGTTGCGATATATATGTTTCCATTGGGCGTATTTTCAATTTGGGCAATTTGAAGGGTAGTGGAAAGGCGGCTACAGTCTGCCCGGCGTTAGATCTGTGTAGTGTTGTGTTGTGAAGCTGCAGTTACCTCATGCTCAGGGATGTCGTCCTCGCTGTCAGTGCTGCACTCGCTGACGTCACTGTCCCCCCTGACACACCACAGCAGAGAACAGCGTAAACAACACACGGGAGCAGCGAAGCTGAGGATGAAGAGTGTGTGTGTGTGTGTGTGTGTGTGTGTGTGTCGTACCCGTCCTCTCGGCTGCGTCTCGCTCGTTTGGCCATGTGTGTGTTCTCCAGGCTACAGATGTCCGACTCGCTGCAGATCACTGCATGCACTACACACACAACCATTCAACACGTGTCACGACTAACAGCTCAACACTTTCCTTAGCAGCTTTGAGAGAACAGAAATTAAAACACTGATATTTTGCTCTTTCGTTTAAAGCGTTTAATCTTGAGTACATGCGTTTTCCTCCTTAGACCTCCCTGACAAACAAACGTTACGCCCTCTTTGATTTTATGTTGGTTAAAGCTGCAATCCGTAACTTTTTTGGGTTAAAAGTTATCCAAAATAAATTGAGCAAGTACATAACCAGCCAGTGTTCAAAACTCTCTGCTTGCCGTAGCTCGATTCAAACCGGTAAGCGTGTAATAAAGCAATAAGCCCCGCGAAGCCGTGTTTTACAGTGGGTTAGAACAGCTAGGGGGCGTAGTTAAGAGGTTACTTCTTAAAAATATTCATTTGAATATTTATCTAACAATATCTAACACAGTTTTCATATAATAATAATAATAATACAATAATTTAAAGTAATTTGGACCTTTTTCCACTTGAATCCTGAAGGCGGTCCTGTTCCTCCGGCCGTACTCAGTCCTGCTCAAACACAAGCACGTCTCAGACTCGCTTCTGAAGGTAATTCTGTGTGTGTGTGTGTGTGTGTGTGTGTGTGATGAGGAAACGCACCTGAACTGTTGCTGGAGCTCAGAGGCCATGGCTGAGATATCCACAAACTGATCATCGTGTGTCTTCAGGAACTGGAACAGGAGAGACCATTGAAAATAAATCATACATGTATATATACAGTGCTATGCATAAGTTTGGACACCCCTATGTTAAATTCCCATAGAGGCAGGCAGATTTTTATTTTTAAAGGCCAGTTACTTCATGGATCCAGGATACTCTGCATCCTGATAAAGTTCCCTTGGCCTTTGGAATTAAAATAGCCCCACATCATCACACACCCTCCACCATACCTGGAGATTGGCATGGTTTTATTTCAGTTAGCCTAACAGCTGGTTTGATTTGCATTGAGAGATGATCTTATGGAAAGTACCCCATGTCAATCTCCAGGTATGGTGAAGGATATGTGATGATGTGGGGATATTTTAATTCCAGAGGCCAAGGGAACTTTATCAGGATGCAGAGTATCCTGGATCCATATAGTAACTGGCCTTTAAAAATAAAAATCTGCCTGCCTCTATGGGAATTTAACATAGGGTTGTCCAAACTTATGCACCCTGTATTTTAAGGAAGAACATTTATTTATTTACGATACATTATTCATTCACAAAGAAAATTGGTGTCCTTAAAGGTTGGATTTTTCCTATTTTTTTAAATTAAGGCATTAAGTTCAATTTCCAAAAGATGATTTTTTATTCCTCTTTTTAGTCAACTTTAGCATGGGTGTCTAAACTTATGCATAGCACTGTATATATACACACACACACACATTATATATACACATATACAGTCGTGGTCAGAATTAATGGCACCCCTGGTAAATATGATCAAAACTGGCTGTAAAAAATATATCTGCATTGTTTATCCTGTCCAATAAATGTTTCTGTCCAAAACACGTTCTGATCATGACTGTATAAATACACACACACACACACACACACACACACACACAGTGGCGGCCAAAATGATTAGAACGGTAAGATTCTTTAATGTTTTAAAAGAAGTCACTAATACTTCTTCTTCTGCTCACTAATACCTGATTTATTTGGTCCAAAATACAGAAAAACATTTAATATTGTTAAATAGTTTTACAATGTAAAATAACTGTTCTCTATGTGATTATATAGTAAACTAATTTATTCCTGTGATCAAAGCTGAATGTTCAGCATCATTACTCCAGTCTTCAGAGTCACATGATCCTCCAGAAATCAGTGTAATATGATGATCTGATGATCAAGACACATTTATGATTATGATCAGTGTTGAACACAGCTGTACACATACATTTGTTTGATGAATAGAAAGTTCAAAGAACAGTATTTGTGTGAAATAGAAGCTTTTGTAACATTAGCACGACCGCTCAAAGGTTTGGGGTCCGTAAGAGTTTTTTGTGGAAAGAAATTAATAATTTTATTCATCAAGGATGCTTTAAATTGATCAAAAGTGACAGTATAGACATTTATTATTTTGCAAAAGCTTCTATTTCACACAAATGCTGTTCTTTTGAACTTTCTATACATCAAACAATCCTGATAATAAATTGTATACGACTGTGTTCAACACTGATCATAATCATAAATGTGTCTTGAGCTTCAGATCATCATATTATCCTGATTTCTGGAGGATCATGTGACACTGAAGACTGGAGTCATGATGGTGAACATTCAGCTTTGATACCAATATAGAAATAAATTGCATTTTATTTAAATTGTAAAAACATTTAAATATTCAGTTTTTGCTGTATTTTGGATCAAATAAATGAAGCCTCGGTGAGCTTATAAAACATTTTTAAAAATCTTACCGTTTAATAATTTTGGCCACCACTGTAATATATATATATATTTACACACACACACACACACACACACACACTGTATGTATGCAATGTTTATATATGGGAAGGAAGCACGAGAAAGAATATCATGTGTTTTACAGGTATTCACACGACCATCTGATGTTTAAACTTGCTAAGTAAACATAGACAAGCCCATTTTTTAAGTTACTAACTTAAAATCAATAAGAAGTATATTAAAATCATTACAGACTCTTTGGGGAACAAATACTTTCCTTCGTATTTATATGCATTTAGTTACTGTATGTTTAATTTCCCCTGGCTGTCTTCGCTTTTATTCAGATTACTTCATTATTAGTTATTGTACAGTAAACTATTATGTTAATAAAAATAATATTAAAGCTTTAACTTTACCTGATGCACTCGGTGTTTGAGTCTCGGGTCTACATTATAAGCGCCGCGGTTCCTCATGGTTAATCTCACATGAAGCCACGCACGGATTTACATTAATGAAGAGTTTAAACGAGGATGAGGAGGAGAAACACTAAAGACAATTTAAGAAGTTTACAGATCCTTAGCATCGCGCTACTGTACCATTACATGTGGAAACTGAACACACACACACACACACACATGCTGATCGCTGCTGCTCAACACACGCCAGCGCCACCTGTCGGCCTGGAGACGCCAGCCATTGTCACTTTTATAATATTACAGAGATATTAACCAAAGATAATGTGTGTGTTTTTCTCCTAATGCTGTCATGAAGTGGTAATAATAATAATTACTGCACGACTGTAGTGTGTCAGTTCCATAGACAGACAGTATAAGAGGGTCAGTTCGTCGACCACAGACAAAAAGAGGACGCGTGCGTCATGACGTCACATGCCGAAGCGACACGTATGTGCGCTATCAGTGAACGTGCGCGTTCACTCACAGTAGAAAATGGCGAGTCCGTGTACGAAGCGGTTGTGCACGAACGAAAGGTTTGTTTCTCGCCAGGACGCGGATTGCTGGAGGTCTGAATTCATTCACTGTGTGGGTAAGATCAGCACTCCCTGCGGAACACTCTGTTTTCACTGTTTCTTCACGTTAGTTTAATAGAAATGTGGGCACTAATTCCTGCAGTTAGCATGCTAACGCTAACCGTCAGGATCGGATCAAACCCCGTTAATCTTTGGCTTTCGGTGATCAAATCATAGACGTGACGAACTTCCGCTTACATGTCATCCATTCGGTCCATTTCTCGTCGGGATATTGGTATTCATATAGAGTTATGTGTATTGCTAGCTCTCTGCGCGCTCGCGTTCGTCTGAAAGTTGTTTTTTAAATGCGCGTTCATGTGCAGTTCAGCACGAGCGTGATTGACAGATAAGGAAATGTCAGCAATGCAGAAGTGAAAACACTTCAAAAAATGACACTGTCAATAAGTTGGTTTACTGTTAAGCAAATGTATTGACTAAACGTTTGTTTTATACAAACTATTTATTTTACTAAATGAATAACTGCTTTTTTTCAAGGTTCCCTTTTGAAATTGACAAGCCTGTGATGGGGAAAAATAACGTGTTATAAACATGAATTACTATTGCATTTCATAAATCAGTGCAGTTACTAATAATATGACATAGTTTGACTGTGAAGCGCTGAGCTGTTGTTAATTTACTTTAATAAACTACAGAAATATAGTGTAAAACTGTAATGCAGAGACTCAGGTCTTCATGCCAGTCCAAATAAGCCTAGTTTATCTTGAAGAAATTGTGACACAAATGTAGGCTATTACTGTTGTACAGTAGAATTTGACACTAAAGACAATGCATAGATTTAATTAGGTAAAAAAATGGCCATAAAAGGTAAAAAAATCTATTTATACTTATTGGAAAGGATCATATCTGGCACTGCTGTGAACTGACATAACACAGAATATGAAACGCTTTATGAGTCGACTGTCGACGGCAGTCCTGCACGCCACCAACACAATAAACACACTCACAAAATATTGTCCAAGTATCATTATCAAGAAAATGTTAAATATTTGTCAATATTGTACACACCTAATGCAAATTAAGAAAACATCTGCATCGGTTTGACAACATGTGCTGCAAACACACACACACACACACACACACACACACACACACGTCAACACACACTGTCAGTAAACACTCAGCTCCCCATGACACATCTCCTCTGTGGTCTGCTATTTGCATATTTGCAGTGTGTGTGTGTGTGTGTGTGTTTGGTTGCGGTGTGAGTATTTGCAGCACGCGTCGTCAAACTGATGCAGATGTTGTTCTATTTGCATGTTTTTTTAGCCTACAATCTAAAATACTCTGACAAGAGTAAGATATCATGCAAAACTGGTAAACAATATATGTTTGTGTACCTTCAAAATGACAGCAACACATCATACTTCTGCAGAACTGTGTCCAGATCAGCTTCCTGAAGCCGTACGCCAAAAATGAACAAATTCAGCAGAAATGATTGCCTACTTCACACAGATATGAAAAATATATCTTTAAAAACCTCCTACTTTTAAGTGTTGTATGTTTTGCTTATTTGACGTTAAATGCAATTTAAAAGTTTAAAAGTCGTGTAGAGATCTCATCCAATCGTGTCGCTGGCGTCATACAGTAATATATTATTACTCATAAACATTGAGTTTGACCTTCTCAACACCGCATTCATTTGATGTGTGAAGAAAAGCTCTTAAAAGGCTTAGGCTAAATTTAAATTTGCCCTCTTTTAAAAAAAAAAAAAAGTATTTCCTGTTTATGCATCAAAAATAAACCACAAACTGGCAGCTGCTGCTGACGGGTCATGTGACCGGCGGCTCCTGCACACCACCAGTCAGTGTTCTGCTTAACTCTGTGTCTGCCGAACACATGCCGAGAGGGAGGGAGAATTATTCGTCTATATTATTATAAGTCTCCAAGAGGGAGACTTATTCGGGTTTAAAACTGCTTGAGAGAGTAAATGATGACAATTACATTTTTTGGGAGAACTATCCCTGTTAATAAAACAACAAAATACAAAGAGCATCTCCCTCACTCTTGACTGAGAACTTTAATAGTAGCTTTAATAAGAATCAATGTACAATTTATACAGTGAAGTCTAAGTTGTGTTTTATTTTCATATTTGTTCATTTAATTACTTTCTTCAATGCTGTTAAATACACCTGTAGCTGAAAAAATAAAGCACTGTTTATTTAATTTGTATATTAAGTTATGTATGTGTATCTTTGTTCTTAATTTTTAATAACAAAGAAAATATGAAAAGATTTTTATCTTCGCCACTTTGGCCTAAATGTCTGCCATTCTTTTTTATTTTATATTTTGTTACCTAAGGCTTTGTTTTTAAAATAGGGACATTAGTTTGGCTGTGATGCTCAGTCACTTGCAAAATAGTAAAACCAACATGAAAAGGAATCGTGATAAAATCGTTAATCGAGATTTTCCTGAAAAAAATCGTGATATGATATTTTTGCCGTATCGCCCAGCCCTAACTTGAAGTGGCGATGAGGTCTTAAAATATTTAGAGAAGGTCTTCAAAAAGTCTTAAAAAGGTATTGAAGTTAACTTCAGGATTCCTGCATACCTGTTACTGTTTGCTTCTTTTTCTCTGGTTTCCAGTCCAAATACCTAAACATTCTTAAATCAAGATGTGCTTACTAAAGTCTTCACTACTTTAGTAAGTGCATCTTGATCTAAGCTTGTTTAGATATTACCATACAATATTATGTCTTGTTTTCTGGGGAAATTAATCAAAATTAAGAAGAAAAAAGCAACATTATCTGCCAATGGGGTCAGAAAAATAATGTTAATTCAAACCGAAACCAGGTTATTTTTCTGACCCCATTGGCAGATAATGTTGCTTGTTATAAGCAAAAACTCACTTAATTTGTATTTATATCCCCAGAAAACAAGACACATCTTATGGTATTTTGTTACTTTAGTAAAGGCATCTTGATTTACATTTTTTTTTTTTATATATATTTGCACTGGAAACTGTTTGTGATTTGAGAGCCATGACATCAAAATGGACAATTGTCTTGCATGTATTTTATGCATTATCGTTGTTTAATGGAGATTTGTCTTGATTAAAATCTCTGTTCTCCTTTAGGTCTTGACGATATCTTGGAAGTGTTGTGGAGGACCTCGGTTGTGGAGGACCTCGGGCGTTTAACAGGTGTGTATCTCACAGGTGACGTACAGTTTGCCAATACAAAAATAGTCAGTGGATAGTCTTTAGTGTGTTTATTATAAATAAATTATTATTAAAGCTACAAAATAGAGATGCACCGATTAATTTTCTAGGCCGATTCTGATTTTTCATTGAGTTTGAGCTGCCGATACAGATTTCATGTTTTCTAACCACTTTACAGCACACACAAATATTTATTTTCTATATATATATATATATTTTTTATAAAACAACTTTTACCCAAACTGAATAATAAAAACAAGTTTAAATGGGCACATTTTCTATAAATATTTTTCAGTCTTCATTTTCTTTTCTGACATAGCGTTAGGGCTGTAAACAATTAATCGAATCCAAAATAAAAGTTTGTTTACATAATGTGTGTGTATTGTGTATAGTTATTTTGTATATATAAATACACACACATGCATGTATATATTTAAGAAAAATTTGTTATTTATATATAAAATAGTTCTATTTATATATAATATAAATCATATAAAATATATATGCATTATATAAATGCAAATATTTCTCAAATATATACATGCATGTGTGTGTATTTATATATATATATACAAAATAATTATACACAATACACACACATTATTCAAACAAACTTTTATTTTGGATTCGATTAATCGCGATTAATCGTTTACAGCCCTACATAGCGTACTCCAGTTCTTGTTAAAACACACTAGATATGCAAATTCTATGCATTTTGGGCTCTTTTTTTTGTGTGAAATCATATTTATTTTCTCCATCACAGGGCTCTACAGTGCGAGTGTTTCACTCGCATTTGCGCCTAAAAATAGTTATGTGCGAACTTGAAAAATAATTTACGAGCACAGTGTGCGAGTGACGGGCTGTTCTCAATACACTGAACAACAGCGTGATGAAGCAAAGCATCCCATTGATTTCACATGGAACTGAGCAACATAGACAGTATATAAAAGAGCAAGAGGACGTGACAGCGTCGCGACTGCGCGATGTGAACACATAGACAGTGTGAAAATAGCATGATGAGGCGCTTAACTTTATGCAAATGAGAGCGACGATTCGCAACCAATGAGCCGATCACTGAAATAGTGTGGGAATGTGCGGGAACTGCTGGATTTTAAGTGAGAGAGTCAAGTGAGGTAAAAACTGGAAAGAAAATATTGGTACAATAGTTAAAAATGAAGAACATAAGTTTTTATTTTAAGCGAAAAAGAGATGAGGAGAAAGAGGAATCAGGTGAGGGGGATATGGAACAGGGTGTCCGCGGGGTCTTAAAAAGTATTAAAAGTTTATAAATCCATTTTAGGAAAATGAAGGCCCTTAAAAGGTATTAAAAAGTCTTAATCCCGATTTAATGAGGTATTAAATTTTGTTCAAGCTTTGTCCAAAGAATTTTGACTCCAAAAAGTATCCATGAATATATTTATTTTCCTCCCCATTAGCCTACTAATAAAAAACAACGGCTGTCGGTCAGTGAGATCAGATCGCCGCATACAGGTGAGGTCACATATTTTGCGAAACGCGCGGTTAGGTGATGTTAAATAAAAAAACTAAAACTATTAGGTGATGTGTCATCCTCTACATGGCACAAACAACTGTTTATTAAGTTAAAGGTTTGTTGCTGATTAGAACTTGAAGTAGGGCTGTGCGATATCTCTTGATCGTGGATGATAAATGTCTCCACGATCTGCTTTTGAAGAAACATCGTAGGATCGTGCGTTCTATCAGTTTGCAGTTCTGGCGGCTCCGTCTCAACATACTGTACAGCACGACGTATATTCACATGAAATGCAGAGGAACGGGACACTGTAGTTAATAACAATTAATTATTTGCATGTGTTAAAGCCTTCCCGGTTAAACATGTCATTCGCTGCTGATGCTCTGTTCTAGCGAGCGCTTTTCTGAGGCAAACACCCGACGCGCACATGCACTAAAAGCCTGTTAACAGAGATACTGGACTAAGTTATGTTTCGAGTCGTATTGCGCTAACACTGTCAAATACACACAAGGTTTACATAAACAAAGTTGGTTATGTCTAAAGTGAAAGAACAGTAGAAAAAAATTAAGAAAAAAATCTGGTTGTAAAATGCGTGTAGACTCGTTGCGCGCAGATCTTAAAGTGACAGTAGCCCTAATAGTAAACATGCTGCCGCTTGTCCTTAAAGGGACAGTTACCCAAAAATAAAAATTCTGTCATTATTTACTCTCACTGTTGTTAAATACCTGTATTAATGTATTTATTGTGCTGAACACAAAAGAAGATATTTTTAGGAGTGTGGCTAAAAGTACAACTTTTTTGTACTGTGCTCCTAAATTTCTTTGTGTGCTCCTAAATTTTTTCATTTAGGAGCACATGTACTCCTTGGGAAAAAAGTTAGCGTAGAGCCCTGCATCAAAAGTGTGCTTTCACTTTAACTGAGCAGCGCAGCAGAAATAGACTCGCGCTGAAACCCGCGCTTCACTGCTGCTCACGAGACGCTCCTGCTCGCGGTGTGAACGCACTCTTTGATCAACATGCACGAAAAAAAAACCCCGTGCCGCTCACGCTTGCGGTGTGAAACGGTCGTAATTCACGAGGTTTTCTATATGTGCGTTCCGTGTGCACATGTGATGCTGATGCTGCGTGATGTTAATCCTGCGGCGCCGTGTGCATTTGACCGGCATAAAATCGGCATACGTCAGACTGGCCGACCGGTCGCCGCTCACGTGAAAATCGTCCGACTCCGGTCACCAGCCGATCAATCGGTGCATCTCTACTACACAAGTTATTCAGTCCCTCTCCTGTTGTTTGATTAACATTAATGACAGACAGCAGCAGGTTTATTATATTAAGACATAATGCACAGATCTAATATAATGTTACACATCAGACCCCCCCCCCAACTCTTCACGTCCATTTATGACAATACCGTGTGTGTGTGTGTGTGGCTTCCTGCACTTAATAACTCTTTTTAACATCAAGCACGTCCCGCACTTTATGTTCCCATTCATGCATGTTCTTTTTGCTTTGCTTACCAAGGACATGTGTAACTTTTTTTCTATTAATATAGCCTACAATAAGAGCACTTTATTTACAATAAAACAGTACATTACAGTTTAGACCAATGAATCGCCGCTGTATCACTATTTACTCCAGTGTCTGTCAGTTTTCTGTAGCGTCCTGCATTCACACAGTCACATGTGCTTTATTCTGGTTTCCATTGTAAAAGTTAATATGAATTCTTCTTGTTTGCTGATTGGCTGCTGTTTGTGATAATCTACACACTTAAAAGATCCAATGTCAAATTTCTAGTGTTTTATTTAACACTCATACATTTATTTTTGCTCCTTAGGAAATTAATAATATTTCAACTGTCAAATCAAATCTGTTATGTTGCATTCGATGACATGCTTTTTATATGATTATATAGGTGAATAGTAGTAATAATAATAATAATAATATATGCCAAAATCAGGTGTGTAACGATACATCGTTATACCGCAATATAAAAATGCGCTGTTATGTATCGTTGATGTAAGCGATATGATTCGCGATACAGAGTTAGTTTTATCCAAGACTCGCCACACTGTATTTATAAAGTGAAATTTACATAAAAAAAATTAAATTTTGTCATGTGCTCACCCTCATGTTGTTTCAAACAATTCATCTTCCAAACAATAATGAAGATATTATGAAACCTGAGAGATTTTTAACCGTCCAATCAATTCCTCCAAAACTTAAAAGATCTAAAAAAGGAATAAAGGAATCGTGAAAATAATCAATCATCAGTCTAATCTAAACCCAAGTCTTCTAAAGAGCTTCATAGAAGAGCTTCAGTAACAGGACTGTACACTGCAATGATTGACAGCTTCAGTTATAAAGCCTTGTTTGTTCTTCCTCCGCACCACGCCACAACCGCCCGCTGATGCACACACACGTTTAGTTAACAGGCTTTATATTGTACTATTTTCAGAAACGATAGGCCAGATTGAAAAATAAATCCCCTAAACCAACAGAGAGTAGCAGTGAGAAGAAGTTTGACAGAACAAAGTCATATCATCATCTCAAGCTTCAGTCTAGTTTGTGTTTTGATGTCTTGGAAAGAAAGAGTTGTGCCCTGTTCTCACAAGTCACATCAAATGTGATGCACACTGCCCTGTGAATCTCTCACAGTTGTGATCAAGAGAACAAAATCATCTTCCTGGGAAATTAGCGCTCAATATCAGTAATAAACTACGTTTCTGCAATCTGGATGTTTTCTCCTCCATCATAATCGAGTGTGTGTCGAGCGTCAGAGAAACACAGTAAGCACTGTCGTGTTCTCTGGCGTCCGGATGCTGGTGTTCGGGAACACACTCGTGTGTGTGACGCTTCTGGAGGGATTAAACCCAATCATTCTGATCACACACTTCGACACCAAACCAACATTAGAGGCGCTGCGATGCCATTGGTCCACTGGTTACTCCAGTTATCCAATCACAGCTGAGGCGAAGCCACATGAGGTTATTGTTGCGCATCGAGGGATTTATTCAATAAAAATGTGTCCATCATAGATTATGCGCATATTGTCTTATCTGCCTCAATTTAGTGCGGAGTATTTAATGCACATTTTGAGATTTTATGCGCATCTTGGCATTTCCATCATTTGTTTTTTTAAATGCAATATCCCAAAATGCACATTAAAAAATAGGTGGATGGAAACATAGCTAGAGTGATGCATCAGATGGGCAAAACACACCTCATTCGTCTAAATATTTGGCAAAACCAGCAACGCCTCTGTTTTTTCTTTGGACCGCACCATTTGTAGGATAGGCAGAGGGGAGCTGGGGTTCCCAACAGGGTGGTGGTGGTGGCGCAATGGATAAGACACATGCCTATGGTGTGAGAGACCTGGGTTCGAATCCACTGTGAGACACCAATGTGACCCTGAGCAAGACACTTAACCCCTAGTTGCTCCAGAGGCGTGCGACCTCTGATATATAGCAATTGTAAGTCGCTTTGGATAAAAGCGTCAGCTAAATGAATAAATGTAAATGTAAATGTAAACATCACCTGTGTCTGTGTGAGGATTGGTGGATTGGTGATGCCAGTGGTTCCTGTGGTGCTGGATCTCCAGAGCGACACAAGAAATCAGAGTTCCCCAAGTTGGGAATCTGAACCATGTGATTGACTTTCCTCAGGAGCGGAGCCTCTCGTTCACTGACCGCTCCCGCTACTCTCTGCTCTGATGATAGCATAATTCTGCTTTCCTCATTGCATTGCAAAAGACCCCTCTGTCAAACTCCTGAAGTTTGCAGACAACACTACCGTCATCGGCCTCGTACACAATCGTGATGAGTCTGCATGAGTCTCATCCAACAGTGGAGATGAGGAGACTTCAGGAGCAACTCCCCATCCAGAGCCGCACTGGGGCACCACCATCTCTCAGTGGGACACCACCATCTCCCAGTGGGACACGCATGCCCTCTTCCACCGGCATGGACCGGGTGCTAGTTCAGAGCTAGTGTTGGTTCGACTGGCGAGGGCTAGAGAGCCACAGAGCCAGGTCTGGCGTCACTGTATACGTCTTATCTTTCCCAACACTAGCGCGGCACTGCCAAACACACCAACAATTGCGGACGTTGCGCTACTATTGATGCCCATGGCTTTGTGAACCTACATTGGCATTCAAACACGGCGAATCCAACTTGTTTGTGCAGCTCGTCGTAATTTGTGTTTTGGCTTTGGCTTGTTTAGCTGCTATGTCACGTCTTGTTGGTCACGGTGAGCCCAGCTCCTCACGCAAGCAGTTCTTACTTCTAGACCAGCAATGTTTTGGTGCTACTTACGAACAACTTCTGTTTGTGGTGCTTTGAGTGTCGGAAGACGAAGAACTGATTTAAAACTAGGCTCCGGCTCTGAACCAGTGCTCAAACTGCCTTGCTGGATAAGGGGTATTACATGGGCTCTATGTGTGAACTAAGGCCCAGCAGAAGCTTCCCGAGCTGAGGAAGTTGAGCCCGCGACAGGAGCCGCTGGTGTAGTGCTACTCCGCCATCATCGAGTACCTACACCTACAGAGTACTGTGACTACAGAGGACTCTCGAACTGCTGAGAGGATTATTGGTGCTCTCCTGCCCAGTCCAAACACAAGAAAAAGGGCTCAGAAATCACTTTGGTCCCCTTACATACAAGCAATAAATCTCTTTCTGATTCAAATGTTTAAGTTACTGGAATAAATCTAAATCCCCAATCCTCTCTGCTGGCCGTTATAATGCTTTCAATTCTCAAATAACATTCATACTGATAAACCGATGCCATGAATGCACTGTTTGTTGCTATGCGTTTATGGCAGATGCTTTTATCCAATATAAAAATGTACATTTGTAAGAGAAATGGGAACTTGAATGCTGAGAAATGTGCTATTTTGCTGCTTTTCCCCATCGCCCCAGTGGCACTGTCACCAAACTTAGCAGGTATAGTCGCATCATGTGACATTGATTATGTGAACCAAATTTGGTGAAGACTGGACAAAACTTGAGAATTTTAAACCCAAAACAATTGTCAGACATTGAGGTGGTGCTGGCACTTGAGGACTTAAATGCAATTTAATCGAATTAATCAAAAGCCTACTTATCCCAGTTTTAAATTGACAGTCATGCTAACTTAAATAGACTGCCAGTTAGTCTGTAAACCTGCTAGTAGTGTTTTAGCAGTAGCAGCGCTGTGTGTTCGGTACAGTTTGGTCTTTCCCTTCCCTGCACACACGGTTGAACTCTGCCTCTTCTTTTGGATCCACAGATTGTAAGCCTGCAAGTGTGTCAAATTGGTCATTTGATGAAAGTTGTCTTTACTGCTGCTTAAGACGAGAAAAAGTGAAGGTAGTTTTTTTTTTTGTTCATTTACCCCCCCCCCCCCCCTTTCCTGATATGTCAAGACACTTGGAAGAATCGTTTCGATTTACCTATGTCTCTTGCACTAGCTATATTATAGACTCTACAGTTATTTCAAGTAATGTGTTCAAAGGTTTCAATAATAGCTTTTTACATGTTAATTTCATTTTCCATTTTCCATGGTTTTGAATACATTTTAAGTACATGTTGCATGTGTGTCTCCTAGAAGTGTGTAATAACGCCCTGTGCACACCTCCACCCTTACTCTTATTCCACCCCTTCTTTTTTACCCCATGAACAGGAACATGTAGTTGCACTCAACAAACAAATTGTGGAAAGTGGAGGGAAACCTTTACTAGGTAAAGATCCTTCTAATATCAACCGACTCGAGTGGCAATCAGAGGAGTTCCTGAATGCAGTGCTGCAGAGGAAAAGTGAGTATACCTCATGGTCTGTCAATTGTGTAATAATGCAGGATCAGTGATGGTTCATTATAGTGATGGGAATGACTGCAACCTTTTCTCTAGTAAGAGCAGTTACTGCCCACCTTAAAGGGGTCCTATTATGCTACGAACGACTCGTTTGGGCTACAGCGTGATTTTTCCGGATCTTATGAAGTCATAATGCTCCTCATTTAAATAATCCCCGCCCACGGAATACGCAAAACGAAACGAGGCCTGGTTAAGGTTCATTAGAAGACTGTGCTGTCGCTATTTTTACCGTTTTTTTTCCACCCCGTTTCCAATACTCACGTTTGACCTTCCGAAGGCTGACAGACTTGGTGGTTAATTAATTTTAAACGCTGTTCCTGAACATTATAACACTAACGTTGATCTGTGTGCTGCACATTTTACGGAGAACCGCTTCATAGAGTATGCACAAAAAGCTTCTCCTGAAATGGAGCAGTTCCCACTTTTTCGGGACAATCTTGTTACACAACTTGTTAGTATGTCTTATAATTGGAACTGTTGCTCATAAACGCAACTAGAAATAATAAGTTTCATGTTGTTGCTATGATGTAAACGGAGAGGAAAGCTGTTTGGCTCCGCTCGCCTGCTAGCCAATATTAGTGTTGATGTAGTGTCTACTGTAGCTTTTGTAAGACTGTTCACCGCCCCTTAAGAAAATTAACCATGGTTTTGTGATAAATTACTGTTCGTATTACCATAGTTTTCTGTGTACCACGCTCTAAACCGTGTGCCAATCACAACACACTGGGTCAGCTAACCAATCACAGCACATTTCGTATTTCGGAAGGAGGGGCTTCATCGAAAAAGGAAATAAATGGCGCGTTCGAGCCAGTCTGGGGAGATGGGTGACTCTCTTGACAAAATCAAGACAAAAGGGCATAAATGGACCCCTTTAAATGAGTTTATCAAGTTTTAGCATATCCCTATGAAGGTCACATCAACTGTGATTTTGTCAGACTTTCTCATGTTGCATTTTATTTTAACACTAATCTAATTGAACTATCAACAGAATACACACCAAGAATCCCGGATCCGCACATCCCTGTGGTGGCCTGTGGTATCGTTCAGCAGATGATTAATGAGTTGGCTACGTATTATACCTCAAGAAAAAGGTGCTCTCAGGACTCGCTTCAAAACAATGGAAAAAAGGACCAAAGCCTTCTGAAAACTAGCGGTGTCACTTCACCCACTGCTGTTGACATAGCTTCTGCGCAGAACAAGTTCATCATGGTGGACCAAGATGCCCCGCTGGACCTCTCTGTGAAAAAGGTCAAAGTAGAGGACGTCGAGCAAGGTGCAGTATACAATTATGAATATATAAAGAGTTATTAGTTTAAAAGAATTGTTCAATTTAGCTTTGTATTATTTGTCTCTTTAGATGGAGTTCTTGACCTCTCGACTAGGAAGAGTTTCAACAAAAGCCATACGTCTTTAGGCGTCTCTAATAGCCCGGCGACACATTTGGTCAAAAGGTAAAGGAAATCAGGACTCTATTGACCAGTTTTAAATGTATTATTTGCTCATCACATAAAGACATGTTTTTTAGTATTATCCAGTTGAGACGGTGTCTAATATACTTCTTTTTTTGCATGGTCTCTCAGGGACTCTGTCGACCTGAGTCTCGCCCCAGAAGGAGATCTACAGTCGGTGTCCACTTTGGAACAGTTCATGTCTAAGCTGTGTTTGCATCACCAGCGCCAGATAGTTGATGCATTAGGCTTCTTACAAAGCGAAGTCAAGACTGTGGCTTCTTCCAACCCTTTCCAATCACCCACTCCAAATTTGACCGAGAAGCTAGCGACAACCAGCTGCAGTCATGCTTCGTTTGAAACAAGGTCTGAGAGAACATGCTCTGTGGATGCTGCTGTGAGCATTACAAACTCTCAAGAGGCATCTGTTGTCAGGACAAGTCAAAAGCCTACTGGAGAGGTTTTCAATGCAGATGTTGCACGTGTAATGACTGAAAAAACAGTTGACCTTTGCAAGATAGAAGTTTTGTCGTCTTCATCTTGTGGAACAGATGTTGAGTGTGGAAAAGAAAGTTCTCCAAACAAATTTTTCATCATGACAAAGACAACTACTGATCATCAGGAAGCAAAAAAAATATTAGGATCAAGCATTCAGCAAATTCAACGTAGCGATTCTGTATGCAGTGCTGAGCTATGCTCGCCTGCAGAGTCTGATCATCTGTTATCACAATGCACACAGAAAAGCTCATTTGCACAAAGCGAAGATGCTGTTGTAAAGCCCTCCACAATTCACAAGACATCAAATGTACTTTTACCAATATCTCCAAGAACAGCCAGGAAAAGCAGAAAAGGTTCTTGCCTTAGGCAAAGTAATGGCTCTTTAAGTTGTATCATAAATGATACCGATAGCCATTGTGACTTAGTGTATGTTAGAAAATCAATAACAGAATGTCAGCTTCAATCTCGTAACCGACTGCATCCACGACAAAATGCTCGGAAGAGCACAAGAGGGCACAAGTACGTTGAGGAGTACTTGGAACTAAAAACTGTACGTACGCTAGCTCGTAAATCTATAGGTAATTCCAGTGGGAATTGTCCAGCTCATATGCCAGACATGCACACCTCAGTTGCTCCGAAGCAGGCCCTTTCTATGTCTGGCAGTGTTCCTCTCATAAATGCACCTTTTGCAGGGGACTGCATGGAAAATGTTATTCAGAAATTTGCAGCGGAGCAGATAGCGGAGAATGAAATGCCAGGAGATGTTGTAAAAGTAACTGGTCTCGGTCTGGTGGTTGAAACCAGTCAGACAGGTAAAGTTGAAAGTAATGGGCAAATTTCCCATGAACCATCTTGTAAACCGAGTGAATTAACCATGCAACCAGATTTGATCACAGAAGCTCTCATTAGTCCTAATTCAGAAGTGCAAGGAGACATGTGTATGGGAGAAACCACTGAAGCAACAGAACTCCCTGTACAGAAGGAAGGATGCGAGTCCCAAATTGGACCAATGCCAGAAGAGGTGGTATGTGGTACAGAAAGTAAGGCTGAGTGTGAGGATAAATCTTTGGAGCCATCACTGATCCCTGTATCCCCTAACATGGCCAAAGAGTCATCCGATGGAGTCGACGTGGCACCGAGTAATGAGAGAGAAATGACAAATCCCACAGAAGTCGAGACTGTAGCAGATGTCCACAAACAATCTGAGACATCAGAAATAAAGGCAAACACTGAGGAGGATAGAAGTTCTCAAGAGCAAGTTTCACATGACACTGAAAGTAATCTCCAAACGACGAACTCTTCCAAACTACCAGCGAAGGATCAAGGGGATTCAGCGGTGTCCAGCCCAACAGAAGTCTCTACTGTACAACCACTTTTAAAATGCAAGGAGAAGCAAACGGATCCACATAGTCCAAAAGTTGTGAATGCAAAACATACAGTGTCCTCAGACAGATGCTTGCGTAGTAGAGTCTCAAAAGGCAGCGTTGACGTAGTGAAAGACTCTGTGAAGTGTGGCGCATCTGAACTTGAGCGTGCCAATGAGAAAAGCCCAAAGACTCAATCTACTGAAACAAATGTGCATATTGAGGAAGAGCGTGATTTGAAAGCTCTAGACATTGTTGAAACTGATCAGGAGCTTCCAGCCTCTAAACCTTGTAACAGTCTGGTTGTGGATCATGCAGTCAAAACCAGACCAAAATTAAGAAATGCAAAAGAAAGGGATGAATATCCGAGTCCAAGCGTCAAAATGAATGAAGAGTTGCCAAGTGTTTTGTCACCGGAGGTTCTTCCAGAAACTGTTAGCACCCCCTCCACCTCCACAGAGAGTGGGGAACCCCACAAACTGAATAATCAAGCCTCTGAAAGCTCTGAGAATATGCCCATTAAAACTGAAAGTAGTCCTGTTGAACTGTCAGATAATGGAGATTGTTCACCCATCAAAAAGTCCCCACCAAGCTCTGAAAATATGCTTTTGAGAAGCAGAAGTAACACTGAATGGACTTTGGGTAGCAAATCGAGTAACCCAACAGAAGGCCTTTCAGAAAAGCCAGGGCAGATGCCTTTAAGAAGGACCAGCTCTGCTAGTGAGCAGGCAACGAATAAAGACTCATGTACGTCTTCCGAGGGGGTAACGCGCATGCCCCTACGAAGCAGGACTATTAGCACAACTAAACCGACTGTTACTAAAGATTCTCCAGTTAAAAGTTCCATCAAAAGTTGCGTCAGTGAACAACCTATCAGTTCACAATCCAGTACTACCAGTAGAAAAACAGAGGCCAATGCGCACATGCCCTTAAGAAGTAGTGCCAGTTTAATTGCAGAACCTCCCCATAACAAATCCACTATCGTAGATGCATCAGAGAGCCCTGGGCGCATGTCGTTGAGAAGAGGGAATGCGCCTAATACTGAAAAGTCGGTTGGCTCAACAACACCTCCTAGTAAAAATAAGCGTCCTTTGAGACCACAACGGGTTTCTGCATCCTCAAGTGGGGAAGCGGAAGAGAGCCCATTGAGTTCAAAACCTAAAATCCTAAACCAGAAGCATACGGAGCCCCAAATAAGAGGCCCTTTGAATCTCCCAGATCAGTCCCTATGCATAACTGGCTTTCAGAGAACTGAACCAGTTGTTTGTAATCCCTCCAAATTTTTTGAGGCGCTAAGGGGAGAAGAACACCACCAGTTAATTTCTAATTTAAATACAACGTTTGATAAAATGCACAAAGGTTGGGTACAAATGGACAAGGAGGGTCAGCCTGCACCGAAACCCAAAAACAAGGCAGATAGACTCAAAGAAATCTGGAAGAGCAAACGCAGGGCACGGAAGTCAAGACCATTGGAACCACAGAAGTTTTCCCCTGTGCAAATGCTCTTCATGAAGCCCTTTGACTTGCCCAGTATCTGCAGGTGGTTCCTGCAATCGACCGAAACAAAATCCCTTGTCATCGTTAAGAAGGTGAACAACAGACTTCCTTCAGAAACTCAGTTGTGCTTCCACACTTCCTCCGCAGGAGCAGGGTCGTCTCAAGGCATATTCCCGAGCCTCCAGGCCGAACGGTTGAAGAAGCATCTGAAGAAGTTTGCTATGGCATCACCGGTGAAGAGTAACCCCAAGAATCAAAGGCTGATCTCAAAAGCGTTAGGTCAGGGTATCTCCGTAATGAAGAGTAAAGAGAAGCACGAGCCGACAACTGCCACGCGGATCTCTACGAAGGCTCAGAGTCTTAATGGCGTGGCGCCGGCACAGGCTCCCGAGAGCCTCGGTGCGATCGCAGGCGCTGCGAAGAACCCAGCGAGTGCTCGAATCCTGAGGAAATACTCTAACATGCGGGAGAAACTTCAGGTTCAGCAAAATAAGAAATGCAAAGAGAAAACCTTCAAAGGGGCTCGTTTGAAGGCGGCATTAATTCCAAAGAAAGTCGGCAAACAGAAATTACAGAAACGTAAAGGACCGAAGTCTGTGGTTGTCCAAAGGATCAAGTCGCTCACCAAGAAGGCGAAAGCAAACTCTGCCCTCAAAGAACCGGCTTTGAGCAAGACCTCTCCAAAGAGGTTGCAGGCACTCAAAAAAGTGAAGAAAGCCATCGGCGAGCACGTCTCGACTCACGCCTCGAGGAAGAAGCAGATGCTGCTCAAATCCCGGACTGGTAAGGCCCAGCAAATGAAAACGAGTGCGACTAAAGTTGACGTGAAGAAATCGGTGCTTCCAAAAGGCCCTAATAGTTCTGAGCCACAATCTGTAGATGTGGACATTAAGCCTCTGGCACTGGAAGACCAAGTGTTAACGAGGTCTCAAAGAAAGATGGAGGTCAGCTCGTCACAGACCGGCTCTCCTAAATCCTCCACGAAGCGCGGCCTGGAACCGCTGGTCACGCCAACTAAACGGACACGGACCTCTAAACCCTGAGTGCGCCGGTGCCAGAGCTCGTGTAGAAACGGTTCACAGGAACAAGGGTGCTGATGCTTTTCAAAATGTTCCTTTTCTGGAAGGACGTTTATTTTTGAAGCTATTTTTGAAGCTTGGCAGTACATTTTCAGAGTTTTGAATATATTAAGAGAGATTTGTCTTTGAAAAGAAGGAACTTTGACCGCTCTACCTGACAGTGTCAAACTTTTCCACATATGCTTTAAGAAATCTATTTGTTTTAGAAAGTTAAATTTTGTTTTTTTCCTTCCCCTTGATGGAGCCGTTAATGTAAAAACAAGTCAAAGGTTCCGATTCCCTTTAATGGGGCATTTTAAATATGGGTTATGAATAACTCAATAACTGTTTGACCGTTACATTGTATAGCTTATTATTACAACAACTTGTAATTTTGAACCAGATATTATTTAAGGAGTGATCCACAATTCTAAAACCATTAATAATTGTAGTCAATTAAAGTGGCTTTGTAACCTGAATAATGTGCCTTTTTTCTTATCTGTATTTATAAATAGAGTTTGCCTCATGAAATAAAGCCTCATTCGTTTTGCACATAGATAAGAGAAATTTGTCCAAAAATTATTTAAGATGATCATGTTTTTTTTTCGTGTATTCATAATTACTCATTTCTAGCACTGAAGTTTAAATATGTTGTATTTTTACAGTCCACCAGTGTTGTACCTCCTCCACTGTCCGTTCCTGATGATGATTTATGCATAGAAACTTGTGCGCATCACTGTTGTTTCTCAAGTAGATTTTTTTATAGAGTAATTTATGCATTATGGTCTCAAACAGCTGTATTTATGATGCTAAAAAGGAAACTATGCAAGATTACAGGTTTTCTAAAATATCTTTCTGCTTTAATCCAGTTTGTTGATTTAGTCGGTGAAGAATCGTGAGATTATTTCAGCTTACTCTGTTTTGTAATTGCATTATTATTATTTAACATTGCTTAATAGTCAAAAAAGTAAAATGTAGTTTACTTATACCAGGCTTGAAGACCCCGTTTATATGGTTTTTGGTGTGTGTCGTGGGAAAAAATGATAAAAAAATATAAATTAACTTGGTTTTGAGATGTGTGCATTTAGTCTTTTGTCAATTTTTCATGCATTTTGTTGGGATGTTTGTGTTTTTTTTTGTCCCCCAAAGTAAATGAGTGTGCAGTGAAAGCTAGTTCTCAACTGTGTAATTTCATCCAGAAAAAGCTATATTTATGTATATGAATCATTAATAATTCAAGGTTTTTCCCCCTTTACTGAATGACAAGCAGATCCTCATGTTTGCTTCGAGTTAAGTCAAATGTTTAGCAGTGTGTGTTGTGGTTTTGAGAAAGCAGACATAGACACTGATATAATCACACATTTTAATGAATGAAAAAGGAAGTTCAGTAAACATTTTGGTGGCGCTACTTACATTCGGAGTAACTGCAGTTAGTCAACGTAACTATCAACGTAACATCAGAAGAATAAACAGCAAGAGCTCTTAAATGTTCTATATGCAACAGCGACAGTATCTTTCACAATAAAGGTTCTCGATGGTTGTGATTGGCACAGGGTTAAGCTCATGAAATCTACAGGGAAAGTCTGAAACCCTTTCCAATGACTCGTACGCACTGAAGCGATCACATCGGCTTTCATTCCCAGTTCCTCCATGTACAATAAGAGCAATAAGTGTCCACCGTAGAGTAAGAAAACCGGTTGATGTTTGCTTTATGGAAACACTAACCATGCGGTTCAATGAATGTGTGGAGAACTGACTCACTTCTCAAACAGTGCCACTTCACGAGAGAAGATGAACTGCATTCTCTGAGCCATCGACTCTTTATTACGAGGACTGGGTGGTAATTACACTATTAAAAATGCCTTAATCTCAATAATTCCTCTTTTTCCTCTTGGCTTTATTCACAACTCAAAAAATCAGCTTTCTATCTGGACAGGTCTTAAAATAAATAATTACAAAAATCAAGCACAAAGATATTTTAAATGAATTAAATGTGGTATTCACATGGAAGACGACATTTACAATATTAAAAAATAACAAAAAAACTTCCGAAACAATCAACACTGGCTCATATTACAATAAGGCTAATAGGCTAATTATCATCTATGCGTTTGGCCATTGCAAACCACTGTGGCCAGTATAAGCAAGTGAAATAAAACACCAAAGTCACCAAATTTCACACTGCTGTTTTGATAATAAAATCCTGAAAACAAATTTATTCTTTAACATATAAAAATACTATACCAAAATGAAATACAAATATATATTAGAATCTGTTAAGCATTTCTGTATAAAGTGAAGGTCTAGGGAAGTTAGGAAAAGGAAATCAAAGCGGAAAACAAACACCCACCGAAACTAAATGAAATAAGCCAAACTGCACTTCTCCGCGTGTTTAATTCTAGGACGATGTTCATGGCGGTTTGCAGCGGTAATACTGCCGGGGCGGCTACGGTTGCGTCAGCGGATGGAGATTCGGTGTGTGTGTGTGTGTGTACAGTGTTGTGGTCATAACCCATAGTCGTATTGTACCCCTCACACACAGCTTCTGACGCACATTAAACTGCAGTGGCCTTGCGCACTCGGCAGGGTTTCCATAAGCGATGGTAGTGCTAATATTAACCACAATCCAGACGTCACATGACAATGAGCATGCATCTTAGAAGACGGCGTGATGAGATCTATCTAGCGCTCGAGCTCAGCTCTCCCGTACATTCGGTCCAGTCTCTGCTTGAGGTAATGGAATGACAAAACACTATGAATAGATCCTCCTTTCTCGATCTATTGAAAGTCGAAATACTCTAAAGAAGCTCCAAACTAATGGCACCAGGAGTGTCTCTTCGTGTTCAGATGGACGGCTTCTGGGTGCTTTTGGCCCCCATGTCGTTTATTAATGAATGGAAGAGTCCCGTAACACACTAAACCATTGGAAATATCTGGTTTGACAGCATGTGGTTCCATGCAAAATCTCCCGCCGTACTCGTGACTTCACATGCGCTATTGTACCAGCGTGTCGCTGATGTATTCGCCCACACAGGTATATCACACATATAGTGCATGTTCCTTTCATCACCATTTTGGAGCGTTATCTGCTCAAGCACACGTCCAGCACTGCAGAGAGAGTCATCGTTTTCTTCTAATACATGAGTAATGTTCTGCTTTAGGCCTAAGCTGGCCTTCTGTCAGCAGAGGTGGTGTTTTTGACCCTGTCACGGGTTGAAATTTCAGGTTGTGGGGGAGTATAAAGGTCGTGTGGGGCGGGGGAATGTCTATGTCTGTCGTCGTGTGGCTGTGATGGCTCTTTCTGTGGTGTGGTGGTCTACATGCACGCCGCGCAGCCGCACTTGACGGTCTTCTCCACCTCCTCGCTGAAGGACGAGCCGTCGCTGCACTCGAAGGTGTGTGTTCTCCTCTTCATGCGCTGGCTGGCGCAGCAGGAGCCGGACGCGCAGGCGCCGCTGCACTCCACCCATGACACCATGCGTGTGGTCTGGCAGATGGAGTAACCCCGCTGGACCTGGTAGAAGTCCCGCACCGGCTCCCCGTGGCACTCGGACTCTACAGCAGAGCAAACAGAAGACACATTTACTTTAATATTCACCAGTATTATTGATCTCCTGCATTGACAGCATTATACGAGAACTGAACTGAGCTGGACGATGACATCACAGTTTAGCGGCTAGATATATAAATGAACTAAATTAAAAACTTTTGATTACAACAAAAGCATCACTGAATTTACTTAAAGGGATACGTCATCTCTGGAAAGATGAATGTGTATTTAAAATGGGTCATTTATGTAGTAGAAATGTGAAATTATTTTTGAATTTGGAGCCTTCTAGACTGAGAAAAGACAGAAAATGTATTTTTGGCTCATGTGGATGAAAGACAACCACTCCCAGAATGCACTTGCTTCGCTGCCCTATGAGGCCACGCCTACCGGTAACAGCACAGTTAAACAACAAGGCTAGGCTACTAGTGAGTCTGCCCGGGATTTCCCAAAATGCGATCGCCCAAAATGTCCGCGATTTGGCTCTTGCGTTCTCCAGTCGCCATTCATCATATTTACTGCGGCTAGCGGGACGAGACTGACGGCCGCGGGAGAACGGTGCGAGACTGACGGCGCGAAACTGACGGCCGCGGGAGAACGGCGCGAGACTGACGGCCGCGGGAGAACGGCGCGCGAGACTGACGGCCGCGGGAGAACGGCGCGAAACTGACGGCCGCGGGAGAACGGCGCGAAACTGACGGCCGCGGGAGAACGGCGCGAGACTGACGGCCGCGGGAGAACGGAGCGAAACTGACGGCCGCGGGAGAACGGAGCGAAACTGACGGCCGCGGGAGAACGGCGCGAGACTGACGGCCGCGGGAGAACGGCGCGCGAGACTGACGGCCGCGGGAGAACGGCGCGAGACTGACGGCCGCGGGAGAACGGCGCGAGACTGACGGCCGCGGGAGAACGGCGCGAGACTGACGGCCGCGGGAGAACGGCGCGAGACTGACGGCCGCGGGAGAACGGCGCGAGACTGACGGCCGCGGGAGAACGGCGCGAGACTGACGGCCGCGGGAGAACGGAGCGAAACTGACTGCCGCGGGAGAACGGAGCGAAACTGACGGCCGCGGGAGAACGGCGCGAGACTGACGGCCGCGGGAGAACGGCGCGCGAGACTGACGGCCGCGGGAGAACGGCGCGAGACTGACGGCCACGGGAGAACGGCGCGCGAGACTGACGGCACGAGACTGACGGCCACGGGAGAACGGCGCGAGACTGACGGCCGCGGGAGAACGGCGCGAGACTGACGGCGCGAGACTGACGGCCACGGGAGCACGGCGCGCGAGACTGACGGCCGCGGGAGAACGGCGCGAGACTGACGGCCGCGGGAGAACGGAGCGAAACTGACGGCCGCGGGAGAACGGCGCGCGAGACTGACGGCCGCGGGAGAACGGCGCGCGAGACTGACGGCCACGGGAGAACGGCGCGCGAGACTGACGGCCGCGGGAGAACGGCGCGAGACTGACGGCCGCGGGAGAACGGAGCGAAACTGACGGCCGCGGGAGAACGGAGCGAAACTGACGGCCGCGGGAGAACGGCGCGAGACTGACGGCCGCGGGAGAACGGCACGAGACTGACGGCCGCGGGAGAACGGCGCGAGGCCGGTGGCGTGATTACTGATGAGCGGCGCCTGTGAGATGCACCGGTCTCGTATCTCTCACGGAGGAGCCGGAATGTTCTTAGCAATGTTAAAACGCACATCAACCGATCACTTGTTTAGCGTTCACGTAAACACTACACTCAGATTCACCGATCGGGATGAGTTCAGTTAGATTGAGACAAAAGGTGTGCATGTAAACAATGAATGCGACTGCAGAAAGCCACAGCCGAATCCCGGATATTTTGGACGATCTCGGCGGCCGGACCGGGAAAAAGAGGATGGTCACCGCCACTACTCAGCTTTCTCCACAGAACAAGAGTTAGCTTAGCTTCCAAATAAAAGATGGCTGACACTATAGATCGAACCTCTATAGGTGGGCTGATAATATGCGGATCTAGTGCCTTCTACTGGCTGGAGTCTCTAGCCTCTGGCCAAAAAAGACGATTTTTGCGTCATCGGAGGATTTTTTCCAGACAAAAAAACACAAATCTCTTGTCTCAGGGGGACATGAGGGAGGGAAGCGCGTGATTCGAAAATACGACAGGTTTTCTGCTAATACAAAGCTTAGTGCTGAATCCTGAAGTATCCCTTTAAGCTGGACTGTGATGGGAAACAGCGCCCCCTATCATATACAGTAAGAGCAAAAACACGGAAAGTCAGATATTTCCGTCAGTGGCGGGGAAAGTGTTAATAACAGTAAACTGAAGGATCTATCCATAGGGATGGTCGCTTTCTAACCACTGCTTCGTGAAGCTTCCGAAACCGTTGCGAATAACTTGTTTCAGAGTATTTATAATTTGTTGTCATAACCGTTTCAAAAATCAATGAGGAATTTCGGATCTCTTTACATTTTTTACCATTTCCTCATTTATGACGCAAGGCTTCCCCGACGTTGACACGTTGTTTTCGCTATTACACGGTAGGAGGCGCTGTTACGCATCTTCTAAAGATCTCCATCTGTGTTTTGCAGAGGCTTTGTTCTTTCTTTTATTATATTGATTGTAGAGTTGTCAAAAAGTACCGACTTCAGTACAAAGTCGGTACTGAAGCTTTCAAATGTGACGCTTTGAGCACTGTTGAGCGGAATCATAAACACCTCTGATAGGCCGTTGTGTTCACACGCTCATCGGATTTGTCTGTGATTGGCTACAATGATCAACGCACGGGTGTTTGAAAGTGTCTTGGAAGTGAAAAAACACAGGAGCGGGAGCATTTGAAAGCACAAGCAGGAGTCTATCAGCGGACCTGCTTTCACACGCTCCCGTTGGTAAGCCATGTCACAGACATATCTGATGCACGTGAGTACAACGTGTCATCAGAGGCGTTTATGATTCCGCTCAACAGTGCTCAAAGCGTCACATTTTTTACATTTCAGAACCGACTTGGTACCGAAGTCGCACTTTTGACACTCTAATTGATTGTTTACATATTCATACAACAAAATATTCTTGTGGTCATGAAAGTTTTGATCAGAAATGCTTTCACTGGCTGGCAACTCTTTAAACACAAGTAGGGAAAGAGATGTTGATTCAGTTGTAGCTGAAAGTCTCTTTATGGTCTGATTGAACAAGCTGTCCATAAAACAAGCCCAACAATAAAACAACATTGCCCAGCAGGCCTCACCAGTGTGTGTTGTTTCGAGCGCTTTGAAACAGTGAATCGCTTTGAGAAGCAATTGGTTCAATAAATTCCAAGTTTTGAAAAGCTTAGTTTCTCCCATCACTAGCGATCCATGTCATGTCATCAGAAACAGAATACTTCCCATACGCGGTGCAGTTGTTCTTACCCTTGTCGCATAACTCGCCGCTGTAGCCCAGCTCACAGTGACAGTAGGCGTCTCCGGTGTCAGAGATCTGACAGTGGCCGTGTTTGCATTGCAGTTTTCTGCACGGGTTGAAGAGTTCTTCCTGCTGGTTACACAGCGCTCCATGAAAACCCTCCTGGCATTCACAACGGTACGACTGCATGTCCATTGGAATACACCTTCCATGGACACACCTGTGGAAAGCCAATGACAGAGTTAGAGCATTACGTGTTGCGTGTCAGTCAGATCGGCTTATTTCACTTCAGGAAGTGGACTGACTTGCTGCCCAGGCAGGGGTTGGCGGAGGGCTGGTCGCAGTGTTGCCCGCTCCACCCCGGCTGGCAGTGGCACACGGGGCCCGTGGCAGAGTTGGGCTGGCAGATGCCGTGCAGGCAGTATATCTTTCGGCAGGGCTCACATCCGGGCACCACACCAGGTTTCATCTGGGTTTTGGTGAAGTCTTGAAGCTCATTATTGATGTAAAGGTTCTGAATGCAACCGTGGAAACTGGAGCCGTTTTGGATCTGCCATACACGAGGAGCTGTGGGGTGGACGCTGACCGGCATGCCTTATTAAGAGAGAAAGTTGTGAAGAAGTAACACACATACAGCAGAACACTGATGCCAGTTACGGCTAATGCTGTGCGGTAGGGTCCCAGACAGAGACATAGTGTCGGCCCAGATCCGGCCCACGTCTGGTACACGTGGATTCCTTACATGGATTGCCAGTAGGGGGCGCTCACCCTGTGGTCTGTGTGGGTCCTAACACCCCAGTGTAGTGACGGGGACACTATACTGCCAAAGATCAGCGTCCTTCAGATGAGACGTTAAACCGAGGTCCTGACTCTCTGTGGTCATTAATAAATTTCAAAATGGCCAAATTTGCCCATTGGCCTCTGTCCATCATGGCCTCCTAATCATCCCCATATATACTCATTGTCTTCATCACTGTCTCCTCTCCACCAGTAAGCTGGTGTGGTGGGCGTTCGGGCACGGTATGGTTGCCGTCGCATCATCAATCATCAGAAAAACGCTATATAAATGTAACTATTTATTATTATTAATGATTTTACCAGATGTGGGCCGGATCTGACCCGACTCCATGTTGCTGTCTGGGTCAGCACTCTTGGATGTCCTCTCATCCATATGAGTAGAGTAACAGTACATCAAGGTTCTACACATCCGGTCCTGGCGGGATTTAGCTCCAACCCTGCTCAAACCCACGTACCTATACATTTCTAGTAATCCTGAAGACATTGCTTAGAGTTGCAGCTAAACTCTTTATGACACTTGACCTCCAGAAGCTGGATTGAAGAACCCCAGACTGCAACAGAGTCGGCCCAGATCCGGTCCACATCCGGTATGTGTGGAATCCATGTGTACCAGATGTGGGCCGGATCTGGGCCGACACCATGTTGGTGTCTGGGGATACTCAACCATGATCAGGACTAGAACTTTGAGCTTTTGTTTTACTCTACTTGTGCACTCTAAACACCAAGAGCGATGGAACGGAGAGCATGTGTCATGTCTAGGTGGTGTCATCGGTGATTGACAGTATTGTATAGTCACGATGTCTGTGATGGAGACAGATATCAATGGTGCACTCCTACCTCCCACATATAGTGGAGCTTCTCCCCTCAAGGGCTGCACTTTACCAAAGCTGTCCATGGTTGTTGGGATGCCACCATCTATGGAAAGGTTCACCATCTGGTCAAAGGTCACCAGTTCTACAGTGTGGAACTGGCCATCATTGATGGTCTCAGTACTGAGTGTAAAACAAACATGAAAGATTATTGATTCCATATTTAATTGGCATCAACAGTTTATAAATGTTTCATCTGTAGTAGTTTGCCGAGTGGACATTTAATTGGTCAAAATAATAAATAAATGGTGCATCTTATTCCATCTTACCTTTTATTTTATTAAAGCATTATCATGGAGTTATCAATACCGTGCACATCTTCATAATTAATAATGTCCCTGCATGCCAACATTCTATTTGAATTAAAAAGAAACTCAAGCTCACCTGTAGATTGCATGACTTTGTTGGCTGCCCGGGTCATAGCTGACTTTCACATGACCTTCATCAAGCTCCACAGCGATGTGGTCGTTGTCTCCATTGTACAGAAGAATGCCGTTGTCTTCTGCTGTGGACACCTGTAGACAGAACCAAACATCTATCATCAAAAGATAAATCTGACGGTAACACTTTATCTTGATGGTCCCTTTTGAACATTCTGTTGTCTATAAGTAACTGTAGATCTAAATGTCAGCTAACTCTCATTAGAGTATCTGCTTAATATCTGCTAACACTTTATTGTGATGCTCCCCAACACACATTATACTGACTATTGCGAGTACATGTAAACTTATTCTAACCCTAACCCGACCAGTCTACTAATACTCTACTAACACTCAATGAGAGATAGTAGACATGCAGACTGTGTTAAAGGGACCATCAAAATAAAGTGAAACCAATCTGACCGCAGTCACCACCTAGTTTGCCTATGCCAAGAAATGGAGCTTGTCACTAGACTGGTTACCAGTTATTAAGCACAGCTACTTAACCTCTATTCTTATACACAGCCGCATTTATGAATTATACATGAAGCCATGTGAAAAATGTTACACAATAACACTGGCAAATTTCATCCAGTATTTGTTCAAAGTTCGGCTTGGTTGAGTAGTACCTGTAGCGTGATGTTGGCTTGAGGCCAGTTCTTCAGGTCACTCAGTAGCAGGTAGGAGTCTCGGTCCACAAAGTTGACACTGACCAACTTTTCACAGCGTGGTCCACCAAACCCTGCCAGGCACTGGCACAGCGGATGCCCGCCCCGCTCCACACAGGGGGCGTTGTTCTGGCAGTCGGCCAACTCGCAGAGAGAGCGCGGAGTAGATGGCACTTCACAAAGCTGTCCACTGCACACAAAATGTTCCAGATCAAATTTAATTGTGATTGAGCATCTATTAGAAGCATGCATGAAACTGCAATTTGCAGATTAATGTGCGACTTTCCTCCCTTAATATCTGAATCACATTTGTAGATGGCGGCAGACACACAATCAATTAAATATCTTAAAGATGACAATACACAAGTGGTTATAGGGAGAAGTGGTGGACACCTGAATCAGCACAATAACATCCACAGTGCCGTCACCTACTAATCTTACCTGACGACCAGAGCACTGCAAACAGCCAGTACACGCTCACTGTGAAATAAACCATGACCAAGGACTTGATTCAGCTGCTTGTACCCGCAATCTCGCTCTTTCGGTCACTGTCCAAAGATCATGACCATAGATGAGGGTGAGGAACATTGATTGGTCCCTTGAGAGTTTTGCACACATGCTCAGCTATACACAAGAAATACATAATCATGTTTCTCTTGGCCTCCTCAAAGTTGCGTTGGGTTTTCTCCACAGCATGAAGGTGTAAGGCTGGAAAAACTGGTTGGAGAGATAGACTGGTCTATGAAACAAAGGACCTTGCTGGAAATGAACATCTGACCTCCCCCATGCAGTCTCACTCCCTCTCACACCTAAAGACTCACACAAGAATATATATGTGGTTTAATGTGAATGATTATTATGTTTAGTATCATTTTAAATGTCTCAGAGTGAGTGGTACAAATGTCTCATTTCCAACTCAGTTAAACAAAAAGAAATCAGGTTTTGAGAAGTTTAGAGAAACTGGCACACAAAGGAAGGTTGTCTCTAGGCAAATGGTCTCCTACCCCCAAAAGGTGTCAACTCTGAATGTAAATTCCCATTGTTAACATATGAAAGAGGTTTTGGCTATTTAATGGGATGCGGCAGGAGAATCTGGGCTTTCTGTATCCAGACTGGCCCGTGATGGCTGGGAGTGACCGAGACTTCCAGCCTCATGAATTTATTCAGGTTGGGTTCGCATCTCTTCTCTTTATTCATGTTTTGTATTGATTATCTTTGAATTGATTATACAATTGACCTGTTACCTGATTTAATAAATTGTTACATTTGATTATTCAAACTGATTTTGACCTTGTTCATTTAATAGTTTAAAAGTAATAATCAAACATTCGCTCACTTTTAGTGATGCATAGATATTATCAAAACCTTTCATTTATGGAGTCAGATGAAATAACGAGTAAATACATATGAGAAATGTATTGCATTTAACCCAAAATACTTTGTCATGAGAAACGACGGAACGCGCAAGAAACCTTCCCCGTGTAATTGGAAACCTTCATTGGACCAATATAGCGCGGCTTTTACAAAGGCCCATCCATCACTGTTTTCCATGTTCGTAGAATTAGTTTTGCCAAAATCCTGGTACTTCCGCCAATTCACTTTTGGCTAAGCCCCGCCCCCCTTAGTTACTGTTGCTACGTCCGACAACTTCATCTGGGCTCTGGTTTGGTATCAACATGGCTTATGCTGTGACGGCTCTTCCTGCTGAAATTGTATCAAACTTTTATAAAGCAGCAAATAAAGTGTCGGATAGAAGTAGGCAAAAGGGGCTGATGCGTTCGAAGGCTATATTTAAGACATACCGGAGAAACACAAGCAACAACAAGATCCAAATAGAGGCAAAAGCATAAACAGTCAAAAACTGAACCACCGCATATCCTAATGGAGACGGAGGCCTGGTCTCTATTCACTTCTATAATCGTTATTACAAAGCAAACGGACTACGCGAGTATAAAGTTGTATTTATTAGCAGCGTGTGCTAGCGTATCAACAATTAGGGCAGAGAACCGAAATCATAACCTAAACCAGCATAAACCTGTCTAACTAGTGTAACTCACAGTAAGGTTAAAAGCTAAATGTATCTTAGAGACAAAAGTGTGTCGTTGATCTTGAGGGGTTTCGCTGACTGAGGACGTCCACACAGTTTAATCCAAAGACGACACTTGTCAGGATTTGACTGGTTTTGGGAAGGGAAAAATGGACACCGCCCTCCAACCTCTCTGGGAAACGCGTATCTGTGTTACAAACGCCCCAGACACAACGCTTAACCATATTCCTGATAAAACTACGACAGTAATATCCTGCCGAGACCAAACATATGAGACGCCGGTGTTAAAGTCAATGAAGCGCTGTGATCAAGTGTCGGACCGCTGTGGAGCTTGTTCTTGGCTGCGCTGTGATTGGTCAATCTACATTCTAGGGCGTGGCTTAGCCAAAGGCGAATTGTTCTAGGGACTATGAAAAGGTTCCTCCGGTGCGGAAGCCCCTTATGTTGCTGTCTGGGCCTTCACCATTACAGCCGGGTGCAATACCGCACCCAATTGCAATTACCCCATTACTGCTGCCAATGCCCTCATCCACCAGCCAATCTCATGCTCACACATACCCTTACTCCTGAACAACACCCCGAGACACGCACGTAAACTCCTGCACTCGGAGAAGGAACTTACTTATTACGCAAAAGGACAACATACCTCTTTCTGACTGAGGCCCTGTTTACACCTGTATTAAGCGTCATCCACTTGTGATCCGATCGACCAAAACGCATCTTAATACCAGGTGGAATGATATGATACCATGGCCTCAGATATGGAGGTCCAGACTCCCAATGGCTTCACACTGGGCCACAAACTGCCAGAGAGAGCAAATGCCACCCTGAGGCCACTCCACTCCTCAGCTGTGCCTTGAGATTCTGTCCATGAATTTCACAAACAGCATAGGTGACAGGACAGCCATGGTGGAGTCCAACACCAACCGAGAACTAGCTTGACTCGTTGCCGAGAATGCGGACACACCTCTAGCACAAGCTGTGTAGATGTAGCTGTGTTATGTGTGTGCCGTCACCGTCGGCCGGAGTGACTGCGCTTACACACACTGAGCGGCAGCATTTGTTTTCAGCACGAACACATCTAAACCGGGACAGAGCTTTGAGATTGAACACTATATCGAGTGATAATCGCTCATTTTACTGGCGTTTCCTCAGTTTTCTCTGTTAAATCCAGTCACTCAGCAGTCACTTCTTCTTCTTCTTCTTCTTCTTCTTCTTCGCTGTGCTTTTTCAGTCATGTCTGCAGGACGGCCTCCTCTAGAGAAAGCAGTTGTGCTTTCTCAATTTATAGACAATACATCTAGCCATAGACTGCACTATAAATGTTTATGCAGTGTGTTCTATAAAGTCATGAGAACATAACATCATTTGTGTGTTTTACTGTTGTGACTGGTTAAAGATTAAATACAATTTTATAACCAATTCATGCAAAATACATATTTCCCCTCTGTAACTCTGGCACGGATATTTCACAGTGTTTGTATGAAAGAAACGGGTTTTAAGTTCAAGATAAAGTCTTAAAGGTGCACTGTGTAATATTTAGGAGGATCTGTTACAGAAATGCAATATCATATCCATAACTATGTTTTCAGTGGTGTATAAAGACCTTACTTAATGAACCGTTATGTTTTTATTAGCTCAGAATGAGCCATTTCTCTCGACACACACCGCGGGTCCGCTTACATCAACATGTTTCTACGGTGGCCCTGAGCGGACAAACGAGTTTCATCACGATGTTGTTCTTCATGATAAGAAGCGCTAACGTCAGCGAACAAAACACTGACACAATGATGGACAAGTCACAATAATATTCACAATAACATCGTTTTACTGAACAATTAATTCAATCTAATTTCTTAATTAATCTTTGTAAAGAAACCTCATTGCTTAACTGGCTACTCTCTGCTGTCTCAGACGACGACATCACTTCCTGTCCGCCACCGTAACTTCTGTTGGGTGCAATTCGTAAACCTCACTACTAGATGCTGCTAAACATCACACACTGCAGCTTTAAGCAAATCACCTCCGCTCTCCGGATGATAGTAAGAAATCGTCGAGGATCAGGTGATCACACACTTTACAAAGAGTTCCCTAAAGAGATCAACTGTACACTTCTGAAATCTAATAACAGGGAAAGAGTTGGAGAGGAAACACTGAACTGAGGGAATGACTTCTGAATGGGGAATATCACCAGACAGCAACATCTGGACCCACATGTGGATCATACCTGTCAACATTTGGGTACTAAAATACGGGAGATCTGGGGGGGGGGGTTTCTCTGTTCCCTTTGTTCTGTGATTAACTTTACTGACGGAAAGCTTTATTTGGCTACTGTCCCTTTAAGAGCAGCCGCCGCTGACAGAGACGCGGATCTCACACGCGCATCATTCTCTCACAACTCTTCTGTTCATTTAAAACTATTTAAGAGTGCTCAATCTGCTCTTATGAGGATACTCGACAAAACTGACATTTTTGCAGAATTGCGTGTTAGTTCGGTCAACTTTAAGCCGAAAGAGAACTCGATTCTGGTGCTTAATTTGTCTTTGCGTGAATGGTTTAAAAGCATTTGCAAGAATAAAAGCGCATCATATAATGTAACGCCAGCCAAAGGATGACAGAAAAAACGGATGCTGCGTTAATTACGTGAAATATTTACCACGGAGTCTTCTCCTCCCATTTCTACCAGTGACGTATACCTTTATTCAACTTCCAACGTCGATCTGCGCACGTCAACAGCGCTACTGATTGGATGCCAGGTTGAGCTCACAAATGGGTTGAAATGTGTATGATGTGTTGATTGCGCGAGTAGGATGGGTGCAAAATACGGGAGACTCCCGGGGAAAACGGGAGTGTTGACAGGTATGATGTGGATCCCACACACACCAGACGTGGGCCGGATCTGGGCCGACACTATACTGGTGTCTAGGTCATAACAAAAGTAATTCCTCCCACAGAGTTGCACGAGTAATGTGAGGCACTCCAGCGTACAGATCCACGTCAACACACACTTACAACACACATCCTCAACTCCTTCACTTATCGAGTCAGATAAAATCCCTCTAGATAAAAAAATGAGCTATTTTCTATGCAAACATACAACACTGACATTAGTTTCAAAAGATGGAGTGTCTGTCTGGATCACTGGTGACGTGTGTTCATCCCACAGATGTTAAACTGCACAGATCGTGTTGTGTGGAACTGACCTGAAGCCCGGCGCACAAACACAGGAGTATCCGCCGAGCTCGTCCACACACTGCGCCCCGTTCTGACACCGGTGGTCCTCACAGTCGTCGTAGTTCACACCGCAGTCGTCGCCCACATAACCGGGCGCACATATACACCTGAGTCAAACACACGGGCACACGATAAACAAACCACTCGACACAACCTTATGGAGCTCTCTGAAAAGATCAGATTTTTTAAATTAAAGAGGACCTAACTCCAAAGTCCTGATGCGGTTTCTGGGCATTACTAAACCAGCTTTTCCTGCTTGGATGTTGATTATTTTCTGATTATTTTAGACTCTGATTGGTCGGCTGGAGCAGTGTGTTGTGATTGGTCGAGTGCTTCGAGCATGTTTGGGAAATGTCCCGCCCCTGCGTATGAATGATTATAATGAGGAGTATTGTGGCGTGTTCGGTCCCGGAAGAAACTCAAGACTACAATGGAGGCGTTTCAGGAGTTCAGAAACACACACAGATATAGAGAAGAACTGGAGCTTCCCATGATCATCAGCAACACTACACACTGAAGAGAGATGAACATGGAGAAAGGAGAGTAGGTCCTCTTTAATTAAAAGCTGTTCCTCATCTACTAGAGTAACAGAGATGTGGTTACTTCGGGCCAGTGGCTGTGATGAAGCAGGTCGACTGGTGCTTGCAGGGACTGCGGGAAGAAGCGCACATGTCCTCCATATCCTCACACATCTCCCCTACACACACACACACACACACACACACACGCACGCACACACACACACACACACACACACACACACACACACACACACACGCACGCACGCACGCACGCACGCACGCACGCACGCACACACACACACGCACACACACACACACACGTAAGTTTGGTTATATAACAATTTGTATACAAGAGTTTAAAGATTTAAAGTAAACACAAATGTACACGTTAAGACAGTAACACTAAGGGCCCCAATATACTTAATAATAATAAAAATATACCGGTAATAAAAAAGAAGAACTGGTGAGACCTCATTTCAAAATCAGGCCAAAATCAAGTTTGTTTCTGGAGTTTGAAGCAGCTTAAAGCTGATCTTTCTGGTAAAGTTCTCTCTGGCTGGTAAACACATGTGAACTCTCATTGGTCAGTGTGGTGATGATGTAATCGGTGGGTGTGGCTCTGAGGCTCCGCCTTCTTTGAGCTGTAAATCTGCATTTCTTCTGTTCAGACGCGAGTACAAACACGAGCACACTGGAGAGCCGCTTTATAGTAGAAACTGAAGCTGTACTTCTGACTGAGAGACACTGACACTGTTCTTCATGTTTAATACTGTAAAGCTGCTGTATAAATCAGTCTATAGTATAAAGTGCTGTATGAATAAACGTGACGTGACTGTAGATCTGAATCTCAGAGCTGGAGTATCTCCTCATCACTGTGATCAGATGCTTTCTGAACTGCTGTGCTTATTGATATTGTGTGTTTATTCTGTTATTGAGAGGAAAGAGCTGCTCATATTTACACATTCATCTAAACGTGGGCGGAGTCAGGGTGTTCACTACAGAAATGTGGGCGGAGTCAGGGTGTTTCCTACACAAATGTGGGCGGAGTCAGGATGTTCACTACACAAATGTGGGCGGAATCAGGGTATTCGGTAAACAAATGTGGGCGGAGTCATGATGTTCACTACAGAAATGTGGGCGGAGTCATGATGTTCACTACAGAAATGTGGGCGGAGTCAGGATGTTCACTACAGAAATGTGGGCGGAGTCATGATGTTCACTACAGAAATGTGAGTGGAGTCATGATGTTCACTACAGAAATGTGGGCGGAGTCATGATGTTCACTACAGAAATGTGAGTGGAGTCATGATGTTCACTACAGAATTGTGGGCGGAGTCATGATGTTCACTACAGAAATGTGGGCGGAGTCAGGATGTTCACTACAGAAATGTGGGCGGAGTCATGATGTCCACTACAGAAATGTGGGCGGAGTCAGGATGTTCACTACAGAAATGTGGGCGGAGTCATGATGTTCACTACAGAAATGTGGGCGGAGTCATGATGTTCACTACAGAAATGTGGGCGGAGTCATGATGTTCACTACAGAAATGTGGGCGGAGTCATGATGTTCACTACAGAAATGTGGGCGGAGTCATGATGTTCACTACAGAAATGTGGGCGGAGTCATGATGTTCACTACAGAAATGTGGGCGGAGTCATGATGTTCACTACAGAAATGTGGGCGGAGTCATGATGTTCACTACAGAAATGTGGGCGGAGTCATGATGTTCACTACAGAAATGTGGGCGGAGTCATGATGTTCACTACAGAAATGTGGGCGGAGTCAGGGTGTTTTCTTTTCCCCCCTTCGCAGTGAGTATATTGGGGCCTTAACATGTACCTGTGTAGAAAGGGGCACATAAACATGTGTAATTGTTGATGCCGTCTATGCAGGTCGCTCCGTTCTGACAGTCGTTGTCTTTACACTCGTCGGTGTCAGTGTCACACGCGGGACCTTCAAAGCCCGCGGCACATGAGCAGCTGGGAAAACACAAATGCATTGGTTTAAATGGGGATCAAGCTTTCTAAGCACTGTGGGAATGAAGTTCATGAAGAAGTCCTCGTCATGTTTCACCCAAAATATCACATATAAGACACCACAGTCTGTTTATGCAGCTTATTGTAGAAGCTAGAGGTGAAAAAGAGTCAATTCCTCGACTCTGAAGAGCTGACAGTTAGTTATTTATAGTTAGTAGAATGTCTAAGGTGGATTATCGAAGTAAAGTGTTACCCAACTGGGTAGACATGGGTTACTCATCATTAACGGTGAGGTAATGGCATTGCTAAATTGGACTAATTTGGAAAGTCACGCTAAAAGGCTTAAATTTAAAGCCCTCCTGTAGTCAATCATTTTATCTCTGAAAGGAACACTTCACCTCTGGAAAGATGAATGTGTATTTAAAATGGGTCATTTATGTAGAAGAAATGTGAAATTATTTTTGAATTTGGAGCCTTCTAGACTGAGAAAAGCCAGAAAATGTATTTTTGGCTTATGGGGATGAAATACAACAACTCCCAGAATGCACTTGCTTCGCTGCCCTAGGAGGCCACGCCTACCGGTAAGAGATCGCAGTAAACAACAAGGCTATGCTACTAGTGAGTCTCCGTGAGTCTGCCCAGTATTTTGATGTCGCCCAAAATGTCCAGGATTCGGCTTTTGCGTTCTTCAGTCGCCATTCCTCATGTTTACTGTGACGAGCAGGAACGAGACTGACGGCCGCGGAGAACAATGCGAGCCCGGTGGCGTGATTACTGATGAGTGGCGCCTGTGAGACGCACGCACCGGTCTCGTATCTCTCACGGAGGAGCGGGAATTTTCCTAGCAATGTTAAAACGCACATCAAACGATCACTTGTTTAGCGTTCATGTAAACACTACACTCGGATTCACCAATCGGAATGAGTTCAGTTATATTGAAACAAAAGCTGTGCATGTAAACAATGAATGCGACTGCAATAAGCAAAAGCCGAATCCCGGACATTTTGGACGATCTCGACGGCCGGACATGTCCGGGAAAAAGAGGATGGTCACCGCCACTACTCAGCTTTCTCCACAGAATAAGAAACTGTTAGCTTAGCTTCCAAATAAAGAATGGCTGACACTGTACATTCTGTGAGTGAGATCCCTCTATGGGCGGGCTGAAAACATGCGGAACAGCGCCTTCTACTGGATAAATGATGAGCTAGTGTTTGTAGTCTTACCCTTATTCAAAGAAATTTGACTTCCTGCTTTTTATGACGCAAATTGACGATTTTTGCGTCATAAAAAGCAGGAAGTGGAACACTTAAATCCTTATTTCTCCCATCTCAGGGGAAAATAAGGGAATAAACCATGACCATTCGAAAATGTGACTGGGTTTCTAAAGATACAAAGTCTAATGCAAATGGGTGAAGTGTTCCTTTAAAACTCATCTTTGATCACTAACATTACATATTTAAGCGTTTTTTCCTTGAAAAAAAATTCAGAATGTCTTAAAATATCTTGAATGTAACTCGACACCCTTGCCTCATTTAGTATGTGCGTTTCTATGAATATGCAAATGAGCCCCGCCTCCACTCAGAGATCCACTGGTGGACGATCACACGTTGATCTGATTGGTTACAAGGTAGTGTGTGACGTCAGAAACACCAGCGATTTCAAACCGTGTTTTTGAGACTGTCTTTGGTTCACTGCAGTTTTAAGCAGAAAATACTCAGCAATGCTGTCCACTTATGAACTTACACATGGTGTGTGTTAAAGCAGATTAATAACTCCACATACACACATAAACTACATTAAAAGCTGGAGTTACACCACAGGGGGACTTTAAGGCTTTGTGTTAGAATTTTTTTTTAAATTAATTTTGCAACCGCAATCTTGTATTCAATTCCTGACCCTGTTTTGATGTAAAATCAAAGGTTGATGAAGTCGAGGAATTGAGTCAGAGTCGATTCTCTGAAAAAACCTGGAATTGAACTCCACTGTTCGAACAATACCATTTTTATACTGTGATATCATTTCCAGAACAATTACTTTAGCTGCAATGCACGGCTGTACGGACACAATTGTGTTAAAATGAACATATGATGAATTTAGTTCAATAAATATTATTTTGTTGCATGCTTTCAACTAATCCACATGTTTTTTAAACACTGATAAACTGTGACGTGGACAGTTCACCTATAGCCCTCCTCCTCCTCTCCGGCCGCGCGGCACGTTCCTCCGTTCCTGCAGGGCTCGCTGACACACGCGTCCACCGCGGTCTCACAGTTCTTGCCCTGTACGGGAGAGGACATGCATGAGCGCTTCACGTCCGCGTGACGGCGGTCACACTGGTCACACTGATCACACTGGTCAGGAGTGTGTGCGCTCACCTTGAATCCCTCAGGACAGAAGCACCTGTACGCGTCCGCCTGGTCCACCTCGCAGCGGCCGTGGTGCACACAGGGGCTGGACACGCACGGGTTACACTTCGCTATTATCGCCGTGTCCACTTCACCTGCGCACACACAACACGTCCCGCAAATATCAATAACACCCGCATACATATATCAGAGAGGCACAATGAGAATCTGAGAGGGTTTCTCTGGTACAAATACTGGTAGAAGAGCTTTACTGAGGTATTTAAAGAGGTCATATTCTGCCCTTTCACACACTCTTGCTGTAGTTTTCAGGCTCGACTAGAACATGTTCTCCTGCTTGAATGTTGATTATTCTCCTCATATTCTCCATTGTTGCGGCTCCTCTCTTCCCAGTCTGTCAGTAACGCTCTGTTTACTTCCTGTCTCTATGAAGCCCCTCCTCCTGAAAAGCACTGTGCTCTGATTGGTCGGCTGGAGTGGTGTGTTGTGATTGGTCGAGCGCTTCGAGTGTGTTTGGGAAATGTCCCGCCCCTTACCATAACCGCCAGTTTAACACACTACTAACTAACTCAACCAGGCCCCGCCCCTTTATTCTGCGTATGAATTATTATAATGAGGAATATTGTGACATGTTCGTTCCCGGAAGAAACTCGAGACTACAATGGAGGCGTTTCAGGAGTTCAGAAACACTGACACTGATGTAGAGAAGAACGTCTCGGGTTACTTGACTGTAAACCTGTTCCCTGAAAGAGGATGGCGAGACCGGCAGAGCCTGCAAATCTCCAATTATTTTTAAAGAAGTGATTGCCATAAGAAAAAACATCTTTAAAGTCACAGAGCCCTATAGTAACGTTCTGAAACGCAAGTATCAAACGCGAAACGCAAGTAACTGTGGGCGGATCCCGGAGCTGTTGCTATTATACCGGCGGGATAAACGACTCTTGCGCCCGACGCAAATCTAAAATGTGTTGGTCTGAAGTCGCTTCATTACTCATAGGTGTGGTTTGGGCGTAACGTGAAATAAACCAATCAGAGCGTCCTCTCACATTCCCTTTAAGAGCCGGCGCGCTTGTTCCACGGCGGATCGCTATTATAACGGCGGATCGCTATTATAACGGCGGATCGCTATTATAACGGCGGATCGCTATTATAACGGCGGACCGCTATTATAACGGCGGATCGCTATTATAACGGCGGATCGCTATTAACGGCGGATCGCTATTATAACGGCGGATCGCTATTATAACGGCGGATTGCTATTATAACGGCGGATTGCTATTATAACGGCGGATTGCTATTATAACGGCGGATTGCTATTATAACGGCGGATCGCTATTATAACGGCGGATCGCTATTATAACGGCGGATCGCTATTATAACGGCGGATTGCTATTATAACGGCGGATTGCTATTATAACGGCGGATCGCTATTAACGGCGGATCGCTATTATAACGGCGGATCGCTATTATAACGGCGGATCGCTATTATAACGGCGGATTGCTATTATAACGGCGGATCGCTATTATAACGGCGGATTGCTATTATAACGGCGGATTGCTATTATAACGGCGGATCGCTATTATAACGGCGGATCGCTATTATAACGGTGGATTGCTATTATAACGGCGGATCGCTATTATAACGGCGGATCGCTATTATAACGGCGGATTGCTATTATAACGGCGGATCGCTATTATAACGGCGGATCGCTATTATAACGGCGGATCGCTATTATAACGGCGGATTGCTATTATAACGGTGGATCGCTATTATAACGGCGGATCGCTATTATAACGGCGGATCGCTATTATAACGGTGGATTGCTATTATAACGGCGGATCGCTATTATAACGGCGGATCGCTATTATAACGGCGGATCGCTATTATAACGGCGGATTGCTATTATAACGGCGGATCGCTATTATAACGGCGGATCGCTATTATAACGGCGGATTGCTATTATAACGGCGGATTGCTATTATAACGGCGGATTGCTATTATAACGGCGGATCGCTATTATAACGGCGGATCGCTATTATAACGGCGGATCGCTATTATAACGGCGGATCGCTATTATAACGGCGGATCGCTATTATAACGGCGGATCGCTATTATAACGGCGGATTGCTATTATAACGGCGGATTGCTATTATAACGGCGGATCGCTATTATAACGGCGGATCGCTATTATAACGGCGGATCGCTATTATAACGGCGGATCGCTATTATAACGGCGGATCGCTATTATAACGGCGGATCGCTATTAACGGCGGATCGCTATTATAACGGTGGATTACTATTATAACGGCGGATTGCTATTATAACGGCGGATCGCTATTATAACGGCGGATCGCTATTATAACGGCGGATTGCTATTATAACGGCGGATCGCTATTATAACGGCGGATTGCTATTATAACGGCGGATTGCTATTATAACGGCGGATTGCTATTATAACGGCGGATCGCTATTATAACGGCGGATCGCTATTATAACGGCGGATCGCTATTATAACGGCGGATTGCTATTATAACGGCGGATCGCTATTATAACGGCGGATCGCTATTATAACGGCGGATCGCTATTATAACGGCGGATCGCTATTAACGGCGGATCGCTATTATAACGGCGGATCGCTATTATAACGGCGGATTGCTATTATAACGGCGGATTGCTATTATAACGGCGGATCGCTATTATAACGGCGGATCGCTATTATAACGGCGGATCGCTATTATAATAGCGATCCGCCGTTATAACGGCGGATCGCTATTATAACGGCGGATTGCTATTATAACGGCGGATCGCTATTATAACGGCGGATCGCTATTATAACGGCGGATTGCTATTATAACGGCGGATTGCTATTATAACGGTGGATTGCTATTATAACGGCGGATTGCTATTATAACGGCGGATCGCTATTATAACGGTGGATTGCTATTATAACGGCGGATTGCTATTATAACGGCGGATCGCTATTATAACGGCGGATCGCTATTATAACGGTGGATTACTATTATAACGGCGGATTGCTATTATAACGGCGGATTGCTATTATAACGGCGGATCGCTATTATAACGGCGGATCGCTATTATAACGGCGGATCGCTATTATAACGGCGGATCGCTATTATAACGGCGGATTGCTATTATAACGGCGGATTGCTATTATAACGGCGGATTGCTATTATAACGGCGGATTGCTATTATAACGGCGGATTGCTATTATAACGGCGGATTGCTATTTAAACGGCGGATTGCTATTTAAACGGCGGATTGCTATTATAACGGCGGATTGCTATTATAACGGCGGATTGCTATTATAACGGCGGATCGCTATTATAACGGCGGATTGCTATTATAACGGCGGGTTTGCCGGCGCACGCCAGGAGCGGTTCACAGCCGAGGAGACCGGCGTTCTCGTCAGGGCCGTAAAACACAGAGAAGTGACATTGGGGATGATGGAGAAACACACACATTAGCTTCGGTTAAACAGGCGTATAATAATTTGGGTATAATAATCTAGATTTATGAGTATTTTTTCACATCTTCACGGACACGACAATGAATTCCCTCGTGTGTTAATATTTTTCCTTGTAATAATGTATGATTTGCATAAATGAAAACTGCTGCGTCTGTTTATATTAGAGAATCAAAGTGTGTGTGTTGTTCACACGCTACATAATGGCCAAGCACGCGCTTTTAAAATAGCATATGACTAACGCGCGGCGCCGCTGTCTTTAGACTGGTTTCTCCTGGTCAGTGGCGGAGTTGCTTTCTAAAACTGGAAAATATCACCAGGCAACTTTTGCGCCGGAACACACTCCTCTTTTCACTGAACCGCATGGTTCTTTCATTCGCTGAACCGAATGATACATGCGTTGTGTACAAAGTCAATTGCGCTGGGTGCAAGATACGGCCCTGAGTGTTTAAAGGGGGTCTCAACCAGACCCTCCAGGACTATAGCTAAGTCCCTTGAACGGGAGGCCTCAGCGGGCGAGCAGGGCACCCGGTCAATCAGCGCGTGGCAAGCCCAGAAAGCGGCCACATAAACACAGGAAGTCCAGAACTGAAGCAATCTGGCAGTTAACTGGATCTGCATAACATGCACCACTTTTCAACACCCCATTTATTGGCATAACTTCCTCTAGCCCTTGTGTTATAGGTTAGGGTCAATTTGACCCGTTTCGATTTTCTAGTTGTTGGAAATACTGGTTAACCTATGTTTTTTTTCGTGATATTTTGTGACTTTTTCTCATTTATCATCATGAACATGCATGCAAAGTCTCAACATGCTGATGTGTTTTGACATATACAAACAAAATTACTATTACGTTCGTGATGTTCGTGGGTCAACTTGACCCTCATATTTTAACGCTCTAAGGCAACTGTACCGACCCAAAATAATCACATTTATTGGTTATATTTTGTTATTGTGGCTTTTTACTACGTTATGAAGCTAAAAATTTTGCTTTTTTTTTATTTCAATACAGAAAAATATTTTGTCAGCCACAGATTGTAAAAATTAGCTATAATTTATTTTTTCAAGCGACCTGAAATAAAATTAAACCTTTGTTTTTTTTCTTGATATTTTGTGACTTTCTCATTTATCATCATGAACATGCATGCAAAGTTTCAACATGCTGATGTGTTTTGACATATACAAACAAAATTTATATTACGTTCGTGTCAATTTGACCCTCGTAGGCAGCTATTCAAAAGAAACTGTACAGACACAAAATAAAAACATGTATGTTATGTATGGCAGGGCACTTGTGATGTGAGGTGTGTGTGTGTGCCCATCCAGTGCGAGCAAAACCAGCAGTGTGTGTGAAGTGCAAGAACTTCATATGCAGAAAACACACACTTGCTGTGCGGTCGTCATGTCAGAAGTTACTTCTCAACTTTATGAAATGAGTCTACAAAACAAAAGTTGAGCCAACTTAGGAAAAGTAAACATTATTTTCATTATACAGCTCAATTGAATTGTTCAGTTATGATGTTCTAAGCATAAAACGTAAAAAAAAAACACACAAAAAAAAACAGTATACTGTTAATCATTATATAATCAAATTTTGTCAAAACAAAACTGTTTTAAAAAATGGTTAAATAACATTTACATGAATCATATGTTCATATATATATTTTTTGTAATGTTTGACAAATGTTGATATTAAAAGTTTACAATTTGTACTTGAATCTTTGTTGTTTTTCATAGTGTGATTTTTGAGGAATTGTATTGAATCCAATTAGGGTCGATTTGACCCGCTCCATAAAGCGTGAACACAGAGATCG
>NC_136889.1:34263900-34268900 GCF_949152265.1 Phoxinus phoxinus
AGTGCATCTGTCCATCATAAAAGTGCATCTATCCATCATAAAAGTGCATCTGTCCATCATAAAAGTGCATCTGTCCATCATAAAAGTGCATCTGTCCATCATAAAAGTGCATCTATCCATCATAAAAGTGCATCTGTCCATCATAAAAGTGCATCTGTCCATCATAAAAGTGCATCTATCCATCATAAAAGTGCATCTGTCCATCATAAAAGTGCATCTGTCCATCATAAAAGTGCATCTGTCCATCATAAAAGTGCATCTGTCCATCATAAAAGTGCATCTGTCCATCATAAAAGTGCATCTGTCCATCATAAAAGTGCATCTGTCCATCATAAAAGTGCATCTGTCCATCATAAAAGTGCATCTATCCATCATAAAAGTGCATCTGTCCATCATAAAAGTGCATCTGTCCATCATAAAAGTGCATCTGTCCATCATAAAAGTGCATCTATCCATCATAAAAGTGCATCTGTCCATCATAAAAGTGCATCTGTCCATCATAAAAGTGCATCTATCCATCATAAAAGTGCATCTATCCATCATAAAAGTGCATCTGTCCATCATAAAAGTGCATCTGTCCATCATAAAAGTGCATCTATCCATCATAAAAGATTATGATTTTATGATGGACAGATGCACTTTTATGATGGACATGCACTTTTATGATGGTCAGATGCACTTTTATGATGGATAGATGGCAGGGCATTTTTAAATATAACTCTGATTGTATTCGTCTGATAGAAGAATGTCATATACACCCAGGATGACTTGAGGGCAAGTAAATCATGGGCTAATTTTCATATTTGGGTGAACTATCCCTTTAAGGCAAGCAGACGTAAAAGACTTGGTGCGCTGCTCGGTTTCTGCTCACTTTAAAGCCAGCGTGTTCAACACTATCAGTGTTACAGAGCTCGAATCCATCAGATGAAGCAGTGTGTGTGTGTGTGTGTGTGTGTGTGTGTGTTTACTCACAGATGTGACAGTGACGCAGCGTCGGTGAAGATCCCATCAGGAAGCTCTGAGATGTCATTGCCATGCAGAGACCTGGGAACCACACGAGAGAGAGAAACAGTTCAGTTCAAAGTTGATTCAATTCAGTTCAATGTTGATTCAATTCAGTTCAATGTTGATTCAGTTCAGTTCAATGTTGATTCAGTTCAGTTCAATGTTGATTCAATTCAGTTCAATGTTGATTCAATTCAGGTCAATGTTGATTCAATTCAGGTCAATGTTGATTCAATTCAGTTCAATGTTGATTCAGTTCAGTTCAATGTTGATTCAATTTGGTTCAATGTTGATTCAATTTGGTTCAATGTTGATTTAATTCAGTTCAATGTTGATTCAATTCAGTTCAATGTTGATTCTATTCAGTTCAATGTTGATTCAATTTGGTTCAATGTTGATTAGTTCAGTTCAATGTTGATACAGTTTAGTGCAATAACAGTGTTAACATTACAAAATTTGATTCAGCTATAAAACAGAAGACAATAGAGTTGTTATTCAGCTCAATTCAGTTCAAGTTGTTGTTAGTTCAGGCGGATCAGTGGATGGTAACGGCTGCGTCATGATCTGTTAGAAAGGTTCGTGAGTGTTGGAGACAGTGTAAAGAGTCTTTAGTGCTGGTAATGAAGAGATACGTACAGCAGGCGGAGAGACCGAAGACCCCCGAAGGCGAGAGTCGGGATACAGCGAAGAGAGTTATAGCTCAGGATCCTGCAGGACAAAATCACACAAATCCTCCAATGAGATTTCCCTTTCACAGCTGAGATTCAGACATTAATGTGGTTCATGACCTACAGGGTAGTGAGCTGACTCATGTTGGAGAACGAAGAATTGGTCAGGGAACTGATTTTGTTGTTACTCAGGTCTCTGAAACAAAAGATCATCAAACCAGCTGATGAATGGCACTGAAGACGACAGCTTATATTATATTATTATCTTATAATGAGAGAGAGAGAGAGAGAGAGAGAGAGAGAGAGAGACATACACTAGCTGCAGGTTTTTGAAGTTGGACAGCTCCTTTGGCACCGCACTGAACTGGTTTCCGTCCAGATACCTGCAGACAGAAAACCGTTTAAAGAACATAACTGCATCTGTTTCTCACACACTCTTACTCACCACGACACATTTCGTAATGGCTGGAATTAAATTGCAGATTGATTCAATTGCATTAAAACGCTCTTGTTTTTACCCGACAAACTTGATGTGCATAAACTACGATGGAAACACATTAACAGAATAAATCCCTCAAAACCTCATGTGACTGCCTCAGCGGAGGCTGTGATTGGATAACTGGAGTAACCAGTGGACCAACGTGAAAAAGAGCGAGCTCACTCCTGTCCAACGGACGACATATTGAGGAGTGTGGGACTCAGTCATATTGAGGGTACAATTGTCTCCTGCACGTATTGAGTCGATTCTGGCCCTGGTGTCCAGAATAAAGCGAGGCCAACGCATCACTTTGAAACCGTTCCAGAGACTGTCAGGGCTCATGGCGGCAGCGTCCAACGTGATACCTTTTGGCCTGCTACACATGAGACAACTACAGTGGTGGCTCAGAACCAAGGGTTTCTCCCCGAGGGGCAACCCTTTTTGCATGATCAAGGTTACGCGCAGGTGCCATCGTTCATTAGTCACGTGGGAGAAAGCTTGGTTCTTAGCCCAAGGCCCTGTGTTAGGAGCACTGCAATATATTGTCGACATATGCGTCCTGCACAGAATGGGGGGCAGAATCTATCCAGGGTCTGTGGAAAGAACATCATCTATCTTGGCACATAAACTGCCTAGAGATGTTAGCAGTACTGCCAGCCTTAAGGCATGTTTTCCCAGACCTCAGAGGCCATCATGTTCTGGTGAGAACAGACAATCTGTTGGTGGTCTCGTATATAAACCATCAGGGGGGTCTGAAATCACACCCTCTCCGCAGACTGGCGCATCGGATCCTACTATGGGCCCAAGGGAAGATTCTCTCGCTGAGAGCAATTTATATCCATTTAAATGTGGGAGCAGACATCTTGTCGAGGCAGGGGCTGAAGCACGGGGAATGGAGACTGCACCCCGAGATGGTGCAGTTAATTTGGAGGAAGTTCGGCCAGGCAGACGTGGACCTGTTTGCGTCAAAAGAGAACTTACATTGTCCCCTCTGGTTTTCCCTCACTTATCCAGCTCCTCTCAGCCATGAATGAGGCTTCAGCTGTACGCATTTCCCCCGATCGCCCTGCTCCTGGATTCGCCAGGGCGGGGACCAAGTCTTACTAGTAGCCCCGTTCTGGGCGCCTGAGTATGGCTTTTGGACCTAATAGCCCTCCTGGACGGCCCCCCGTGGGAGATTCCCATCAGGAGGGACCTCCTAACACAGGCTTGATACTTCACCCCCGGCCGGAAATGTGGAAATTATGGGTCTGGCCCCTTAAGGGGGATCAGTTCCTGAATGCCGGTCTCTCTACTGAGGTAGTGGAGACCATCCTATATTCTAGAGCTCCCTTCATGAGGAAACTGTATGAGCTGAAGTGGAGAGAAATCACTTCATGGTGTAGAGAGCACCAAATGGACCCAGTTAACTCCCCAGTGGCTTGAGTGCACGAGTTCCTGCAAGGCCGGCCTTTCCCCCTCTACACTTAAGGTGTATGTGGCAGCAGTGGCTGCTTTCCATGTTCCATGTTCATCATCTCATTGCACGTTTCCTCTCATTACACGTACCCGGAGGATGAGGCCTATGGCTCAGGTTAGAATCCCCACATGGGATCTAGCCGTGGTATTAGAAGGATTATCCTTGGCACCCTTCGAGCCTTTGGACACGGCATCAGACAAGTGCCTAGTCTTAAAAATTTAATTTTTGCTGGCTACGTTATCTCTCAAGAGAATAGGAGATTTACAGGCCTTGTCGGTTGCTCCCTCCTGTTTAGAATTCGGTCCAGGGGGAGTAAAAGCTATCCTTTACCCGAGACCAGAGTATGTACCTAAAGTGCCCACTAATGTGGCCCGGCCAGTTGTCCTTCAGGCCTTCCATCATCCCCAAGTGTCTGCAGATTAAGAGAAGCTTAGGTTGCATTGCCCGGTCATGGCCCTTGAGACTCATGTCAGGAAGACATCTCAGTGGAAGGGCTGCCCGGCTACTAAACAGACTGTAAGCATGTGGATTGTTGAGGCTACTTCTATGGCCTATGAGGTGAGCGGGCTGCCCTCACCTCTGTCAATCAGAGCTCAATCCTCCCGAAGCGTGGCCTCTTCAAAGGCACTGCGGTCGGGGGCATCACCACACACCTTTGTTCGATTTTACAGCTTGGACCTTCTGGCGACCCCGGGGTTACAAGCACTCATGTCCTGAGCTGTGCTTCATTTCACACTCGTACAGACTTTTCGTCAGCATGGCGGAGGGGGCATCTCATTCCCCAAAATGTCGTTATCGACGCAGCGCAAGTTCCCTCGAAAGGGACCGTCTCAGGTTACCCATGTAACCATGGTTACCTGAGAAGGGAACGAGACGCTGCGTCCCTTTGCTATGCTTCCTGCACACCTGGGAGCGGCTTGCTTCAGCCGATCAGAAGCCTGACAGCAGCTGTGATGCCGGCTCCTTTATAGCTTCCACATTCCGCCGGCACACGTCACGGGATGACGTTGCACCAATCAAGGTTGGACTAAGTTGCACATGTGACTTCAGGAGTGCTGACGCTGAAGGGATTCCCCAAAGTATCGTCATCGACGTAACGCGAGTTCCCTCGAAAGGGAACCATGGTTACATGGGTAACCTGAGACGTTTTCTGTGATGGGTAGGTTTAGGGGTAGGGGTAGGGTTAGTGTGTGTGTGTGTGTGTGTATGTGTATGAGTGTGTATGAGTGTGTGTGTGTGAGTGTGTGTGTGTATGAATGTGTGTGTGTGTGTGTGTGATGGGTAGGTTTAGTGGTAGGGTTAGTGTGTGTGTGTGTGTGTGTGTGTGTGTATGTGTGTGTGTGTGTATGTGTATGAGTGTGTATGAGTGTGTGTGTGTGTGTGTGTGTGA
>NC_136889.1:34271400-34296400 GCF_949152265.1 Phoxinus phoxinus
GGTTAAAAGCTAAATGTATCTTAGAGACAAAAGTGTGTTGTTGATCTTGAGGGGTTTCGCTGACTGAGGACGTCCACACAGTTTAATCCAAAGACGACACTTGTCAGGATTTGACCGGTTTTGGGAAGGGGAAAACCGGACACCCCCCTCCAACCTCTCTGGGAAACACGTATCTGTGTTACAAACGCCCCAGGCACAACGCTTAACCGTATTTCTGATAAACTACGACAGTAATATCCTGCCGAGACCAACAATATGAGACGCCGGTGTTAAAGTCAATGGAGTGCCGTGAAGAAGTGTCGAACCGCTGTGGAGCTCGTTCTTGGCTGCGCTGTGATTGGTCAATCTACATTCTAGGGCGTGGCTTAGCCAAAGGCAAATTGCTAATGCTCTTTTCACACACACACTGAACACAATGAAGCATTGCTTGGTCACTGGTTGAGCTAAACTGGTATTATCTAATTGTGTAGTTAAATTTACCAGCTGACAGATATTCATCATAATTCATGTGTGAGACAGTCTAACAGAAGGACGGACAAAACCTGTGAAGTATCAACTGAGTTCCTGTCATGATTATAGCTGTCGCAAATAAACTATGATGATGTGAGAAATGTTGAAGGTGTCTGGATAAGTGTTGGTCTGACTGTAGATCCCACCGTCTTCGCAGCGGAAGTCAGGCAGAGCGACGTCCTGCAGGGGGATCTCCTTGAGGAAGGCGGGCCGCTGGCAGCGAGGGTTCCCCGTCACGATCTTACGGTTCCTCAGCCAGACGCTCAGCCAGGACAGGTGGCAGTCGCAGTTGAACGGGTTGGCCAGCAGGTTTCTGACACACACACACACATAGATATGAATTAGCCTCGTCTGCAGGACCAAACCAAAGTCCCTATAGGGCAAGTCATTTCACTCGGCGGCCATCTTGGAAACGCCTCTTAGAGTTTCATCTGTTTGAATGAGGAAATTATTCAAGCTGCAGTGATGCTATGACTTTACCAATTGGCGATTGGCTCTTTAATTTAGAAGGCGGGGCTTGCAGATGCAATAAGAATGTGTTTTTTTAGGGCTGTCAAAAGATTAATCACGATTAATCGCATCCAAAATAAAAGTTTGTGTTTGCATAATATATGTGTGTGTAGTCTGTATAATTATTATATTTAAATACACACAAATTCATGTATATATTTAAGAAATATTTGCATTGATATACTGTATATACATTTATATAATTTATATTATATATAAATATTTTATATATAAATATAACCAATTTTTCTTAAATATATACATGATTGTGTGTGTTTATATATATATATAAACAATTATACACAGTACACACACATATATTACGCAAACACAAACTTTTATTTTGGATGCGATTAATCGCAATTAATCTTTTGACAGGCCTAATTTTTGTGTGTGTGCCTACTTAAAATAAGTTAGCTAACTTTGGCATTTTTTGAGATTAGCTAATTTTGGGAATGGAATGAACAAAATTCTATTATTTAGACCCTGGATACATAGTATCCAAAGGTTCAAAGTCTCTACACACGATCCCAGCCGAGGAATTAGAGTCTTATCTAGACAAACCATCAGTCTAAAACCAAAAGAAACATTTATATACTTTTTAACCACAAATGCTGGTCTTGCACTCGCTGTGATGCGCCACACATTACGTAATCACGTTGAAAGGTCACGGGTGTTCCGGTTCAGAAATGTAGAGTAGGACGAAAAACTCATTCATCTCATTTTCAACTTCAAAATCGTCCGACATCATTGTTTTACCTTTAATTTTTGTGTAAATGCCGTTTGACTCAGTCTTTGCACGTTCGCTTTATAAACACTGGGCCTGTTCTTAAGCGGCACTGAAACTCACATCTGGACCATTGAAGTCACTATATGGAGAACATCTGGAGTGTTTTACTCAAAAACCTTCATTACTTTTAGACTGAAGAAAGGAAGACATGAACATCTTGGATGACATGAGGGAGAGTAAATTATCAAGAAACTGTAATTCTGAAGTGAATTAATCCTTTAAAGGATTTTACATTTTGTTTGGCAAATATTATGGGAATGTTACTTTTGAATATTCTCTGAACGTTCTGAAACAAGTAGTAACATACGAACGTACAACTAAAACATTTCAGAAAAAAATGTTCTATGACTGATGTATAAATAATGTTTTTGTGCTAATGCTTTGAGAACATTATTAGAGGCCAGATAACTTCGAACGAACGTTCTATTAACGTTCCTGGAAGAACGTTCTGAGATGGTTCCCTGTGATCGTTCCCAGCTCAAGTTACTGGTTGAGGAGACCTGCGTCTCCATCAGCTCATGCTAAAGCAGTGTCTCGTACAGGGTGGAGAGGCTCTGCAGCGTGTCGAAGGCTCCCGGGGTGATGGTGCTCAGCGTGTTGTCGTACAGGGACAGCAGACGCACGTTGTGCAAGCCCGTGAAGCTGTTGTTGTGAATGCAGCCGATGCGATTGTTCCGCAGCATTCTGGAAAACACAGAGCGAGTGGATGAACTCAGATGAAGAAAATGCGCTTTCACTTTATTTTGATGGTCCCTTTAACACATTCAGTTGTCTATAAGTAACATTGCACCTGCATGTCTACTATCTCTCATTAGAGTATTAGTAGACTGGTCGGGTTAGGGTTAGAATAAGTTGACATGTAGTTGCAAAGTTACGTATAGTCAACCGAATGTTCAAAAGGGACCATCAAAATAAAGTGTTATGGAAAATGCTCCATGCTGATAGTGTTCTGACTGCGAGTGTGTGTGCTCACAGCATGCGGAGGCCGTCCAGACCCCTGAACATCCCACTGTGAGCCGCATCCAGCTGGTTGGCCGTCAGGTGCAGTTCACTGACCGAAGACGCCCCTTCAAACGCCCCGTCCTCGATCTCGGAGATCTTATTGTTGCTCAGGTTTCTGCGGATCGAAGGGAAACATTAGTAAAGAATCACAACCAGTCACACGGAAATCTTTCCCATCATGCCTCTCACCTGGGACTGATTGCGCAACACACCTGCACCTCATTTACACACACACATAAAAGCCACTTCCACACACCACTTCTCTGCGAAGTCTTGATTTGCCCTGGCCATCATTTCTGAGCGTTATTTCCCGTGTTTGCTTTGTACTTCTGACCTTGGACGGTTTACCTCGTTTTCTGATTGTCCTCTGCCTGCCCCGACCCGGACTGTTCACTGGACTTTGCTTATTACTGCCTCGACCTCGACCTCGACCTCGACCTCTGCCTGTGGCTCTGTTCTTCTCTGTTTCCTCCATTGCCCTGTCTGCTGTTGATTACTCTGCCTGTCCCACTATTCTAATAAAAGCTGCAAATTAATATCCGGTGCTTCATTACACCGTCTCTATAATAACACTAATATTCCTGCTGTCGTCTCTATAATAATAATAAAACACTGTTCATTTCAATCTTATCTTTGTTCAGTTGTATCTATTTTTTGCGATTGTTCATTTTCTATTTGTTCTTTTTTAATTACTGAGTGTTTAGTCTTTAATAATGCTTGAAATTTATTTTAGTTTGGCTAGTTGTTTTTCTATGGTATTTTTAAACCTTCTTAAACCTGCAATAAGACTAAAACGTGAATGGTATCCAAGTTTTTTTTTTTTTTTTTTTTTGGAATCAAAATTAGGAATTGATAAGATTCAAACGATCCCCAACCCTAAGCGGGACTTACATCTTCTTCAGGTGAGACAGCGTCTTGAAAACACCCGTGGCTTCAATCGTCGCGATCTCGTTGTTGTTGAGACGGCTTGTGAAAACATGAAAGTGAGATTAAACCAAACACACTTCTGGAACCCGTTCTTATCAGAAACGTTGGCTGATGGCGTCTTACAGTTCAGTGGTGGATGCTGGGATGTGTTCAGGGATGCGGTTCAGTCTCAGATTGGAGCAGTCCACTACGTTGGACTCGCAGCGGCACTTGGCGGGACAGACCGGGTCATTATTGCAGTCGTTGTTCAGACGGGTGTCCTCCGTTCCTGCAGCAAAAACAACTCTGTCAACAGGATACGCTCTCTCAGAGATACAAACTAATGTTCCTCCAGTTATCTGGTCTAACATCTGGTGCTCTTGGGCAAATGTACAATGTTTTTTTCTTTTTCTTTTTTCTTCTTCATCGGAATGGTACGAAACTTGGTAAAGGTTTTGGCACTTGCCTGGTGAAAAATTATGGAAATGATTCGAACAGGTTAAATGCTCCTGACAAAAATATAGTCACACTTGTGATCCTCGCGGTCAAAAATGAGCGCATTGGAAATGAATGAGAGACGAATTTCCTCTAGTGGAAGCGTTTGGTACTGCAGCAAAACAACATCTCACTGAAAGCTCATTTTTTGAGATATCGCTAAGATTTATGGCTTTGATCTCCTCACAGATTTAGAGTAAAACATGTTTTTGAAAATATATATTTCATATAAAAATTTTAAATAGTATTTTTGCACATTTATCATAACAATACACATAAATTCTGTTACTTTTTTAAGTTCACTTTTTAAAACTTTTTTCACTTCAGCAATAATCTACCAAGTGTCGTCTCTGAAAAGAGATCAAACTTCAATCTGTTGCTCTAAGCACTCAATATTTACCACAGTTTAAATTGGAAATAAAATGTTCAGGTCTATGCTTAAAAAGTGATTAAATGGATTATAAATACAGCGTAAATATAATTAAATACCATAAAATCCCCTAAAAATACAAAATATTAAATAAAAACATTATCGAACTAAAATATCGTACAATAATTTCATTGAAATAAAAAAATTAATTGCGGTCATTTTTGGCTGACACACGAAGAGCACCAGATATAGTTAATAATGTTCTCAAAACGTTAGCAGCACAAAAACATTATTTATACATACATTTTCTGAGACATTTTAGTTGGACGTGTTTTTTAAATGTCACTTCTTTTTTTCAGAGAACATTCAAAAGTAACATTCCCATAGCATAGAGAAAACAGTAACACATATTCATATTTCATATTCAGAAATAACGTTTTCGGCCAAACATTCTTCAAACACATATTTGGTTCAGGCCCCAAAAAGAAACATATTTTACTATGTAGAAAACATATCAGTAGAAAAAAATTAAATAACCCATTAAACATGAAAGTATTATGCCATAATTTAAAGTCCCCCAGTGGTGTCAATCCAGCTTTTAATGTAGTTTATGTGTGTATGTGGTGTTTTTAATCTGCTTTAACACACACCATGTGTAAGTTCATAAGTGGACAGCATTGCTGAGTATTTTCTGCTTAAAACTGCAGTGAACCAAAGACAGTCTCAAAAACACGGTTTGAAATCGCTGGTGTTTCTGACGTCACACACTACCTGGTAACCAATCAGATCAACGTGTGATCGTCCACCAGTGGATCTCTGAGTGAGTGAGTGAGTGGAGGCGGGACTCATTTGCATATTCATAGAACCGCGCATACTAAATGAGGCAAGGGTGTCGAGTTACATTCAAGATATTTTAAGGCATAAATACTTTTTTTTCAAGGAATTTCAGGGATAAAATGATTGACTACAGGGGGACTTTAAGACAGTTTTTACTGATATGGAACATTTTTGACAAAAAAAAATTCTTTAAAATTGAGTCGAGAATCCTATAGTTCTACATAGAACCTTTTATTCTAAGAGTGTACTTTGTTAAAAAAAAAATTCACTCAAAATTGTGGTTACACTTTATTTAATTGGTCCACTTCAGACAACTACATGTCAACTCTACTAACCCTACCAGTCTACTAATACTCTAATGAGAGTTAGTTGACATGTTATTTATGAGTAGAATGTCTAAAGTGGACTATCACAATAAAGTGTTACCGAAATTGTTAGTCAATTTCACAAGCGAAGCGGCAAGTAACACGTTGACCATGAAATTGTGAAGCTAAAAAGCTAAGGTAGTATTTGCTCATTTGAAAGACATGTTCAATAGTGTACGAGTGCAAACACAGACTATTAGGAAAAGCAGTGTGTGATGTACAGTGAATGGGACACACACTCACCCGGGATGACGTACTGCTCTTTGGCTGTGATGGAGACACAACAGGACAAGAATCATCAATCAGCATCTCACAATACAAACACATGATGGGACAGCGGATCCCAGCGATGTTGGAAGACAACAGAGAGGTTCGAGTGTTATCACAGGCTCGTTTTCTATACGGTAAAAAAATTTAATTTTACTGTGCTACTGCCATGAAGATATGAAGCTTTCCTGTGGCTCAAACAGTGGAGCGTTGGCGCTCGCTACGGCAAGGTCATGGGTTCGATTCCCAGGGAAAGCAAGAACTGATAAGAATGTAAATGTGTGCCTTGAAATGCAGCGGATAAAAGTGTCTGCCAAATGCATAAATGTAAATGCTATAGATATAGTAGACGTTTTGAATAAAGTGTTGAGTGTTGAGTGGTCGTGTGTTTCACCGGAGCAGCGGAACTTCTTGCTCTTGATCTGCCCGATGCGCTTGTTGGCGAGGCGGCGAGGGCTGGTACAGCGGGCGCCGCTGGTCTCGATGGGGTTCGAGCGCAGGTAATCCGCCAGCCACTTCAGGTTACAGTCACAGATGAACGGGTTCTGAGCCAGGTGACTGAGGACAACACACACACATTCAGCTTACACCACAAACAATGCTTTTCTTACTTAGTATTTTTGTCCAAATCCAGTCCAAATATAGCCTGGAGAAACCCTGACGAACTTCTGGCAAATTTGAGATTCGCTCTGCAAGTCCGTCTGGCCAAGAGCCCATTTCCAATTTTTCCAAATCGAGGCACCAATCACAAACGTCGAGGCGGGCTTTCCACGATGACGATCGCTCTGATTGGTTTTAGTTCTATCCAATTCATCTTTGGCTAAGCCCCGCCCCCCTTAGTTACTGTTGTTACCTCCGACAACTTCATCTGGGCTCTGGTTTGGTATCAACATGGCTTATGCTGTGACGGCTCTTCCTGATGAACTTTTATCAAACTTTTATAAAGCAGCAAATAAAGTGTCTGATAGAAGTAGGCAGAAGGGGCTCAGTGTGCGTTCGAAGGCTATATTCAAGACATACCGGAGGAACGCAAGCAACAACAAGATCCAAATAGAGGCAAAAGCATAACGGTCACAGTCAAAACATGACCCAGCGCATATCCTGATGGAGACGGAGACTGGGACTCACAATATCAGGAGCAACACTGTTCATGCAGAGCTGGGTATATTCACTTCTATAATCGTTATTACAAAGCAAACGGACTACGCAAGTATAAAGTTGTGTTTATTAGCAGCGTGTGCTAGCGTATCAACAATTAGGGCAGAGAACCGAAATCATGACCTAAACCAGCATAAACCTGTCTAACTAGTGTAACTTCACAGTACGGTTAAAAGCTAAATGTATTAGAGCACAAAAGTGTGTTGTTGATCTTGAGGGGTTTCGCTGACTGAGGACGTCCACACAGTTTAATCCAAAGACGACACTTGTCAGGATTTGACTTCGGTTTTGGGAAGGGGAAAAAACGGACACCCCCCCTCCAACCTCTCTGGGAAACACGTATCTGTGTTACAAATGCCCCAGGCACAACGGTTAACCATATTCCTGATAAAACTACGACAGTAATAGCCTGCCGAGACCAACAATATGAGACGCCGGTGTTAAAGTCAATGGAGCGCTGTGAACAAGTGTCGGACCGCTGTGGAGCTCGTTCTTGGCTGCGCTGTGATTGGTCAATCTACATTCTAGGGCGTGGCTTAGCCAAAGGCGAATTGCGCCCCGAGGCAGGTGAGCGACGCCCCTTTGGAAATGGGTTGTGAATGAACCTTCCCCAGACCCACTCTCACAACTGAGAAGGGTCTGGTATCAACCAGGCTAGTCCAAATATCTAAAAATTCTTAAATCAAGATGCATTTACTAGATGAGTAAAATGACAAAATATTATGTCCTGTTTTATCGGGGGATTAATAATAAAAGGGATTGAATAAAGTCATTATTTTTGGGCACAGAAAGTATTCTGGTCGCTTGATAAACTTCAGGTTGAGTCGCTGTAGTCACTCGGACTATTTTAAACATTGTCTTTACTAACTTTCTGGGCCGGCAAGTTTCAATTACAACAGAAGCCTCTGGAGGAGTGAGACACTCTCAGATTTAATCACTAATATCTTCATTTGTGTCCCGAAGATGAAGGAGAGTCTGACGGGAACAACATGAGGGAGAGTCATTACTGACAGAGTTTACAGTTCTGGCTGAACTAACTCTTTAAGCGTGCACATCAGTTCTGTATAGATTTGATGAGTGTGAAGGTGTGTGTGCTCACAGGGTCTGTATCGCGCGCAGTGAGGTGAAGGTGCCCTTGGCCAGCGTCTGGATCTTGTTGTCGTATAAAGAAAGCAGAGAGAGATTCTGCAGGTCCGTGAAGGTGTTTGCACGAAGACAGTGGATCTTGTTTGCATTCAAAAGCCTGAGAGAGAGAGAGAGAGAGAGAGAGAGAGAGAGAGAGAGAGAGAGAGAGAGAGAGAGAGAGGGTGATGAAACCACGTCATGCACAACAACAGTGATTGGTTTTGATTGGTTTTCATCATCTAGATCGGTCACTCACAGCAGCTGGAGGGCGTAGAGTCCGTCAAACACTCCTTTGGGAAGATCCGTGATCTTGTTTCCATACAGAACCCTGAACATCACAGACACAGTCAACTCTAGACCATGAGCACGGGACCTTACTGTACACCCGAACGCTCATGATAATTCATTGGTTTGAGTAGAGCCAACTCAAATTATACAAATTAGTTCCATCAAATTAAATTTTATGAGTATTTAAAACTTTATTTTTCTTTTGAGTTTCACAAAACTGACACATTTTCAGTAAGTTGAATTGTTTCATTGTTTTGAGTTCTATGAACTTGTTTCTTTTAATTTAGACAAACTTAAATTTAACTGAAATTGGGCTGGGATTTCTATTTCCCATGCATCTTAAAGCATCTGGGTGATGTACAGTAGGGTTATCTCATGAATATTAATGAGTTTACACCCAGAGAGTCAGCATGGCCTTATTAATATACATGAGATAAGCCACAAACCACCTATCACAGCACTCGTTGTGACGTACAGCACGCACACACACACACACACACACACACACACACAAACACGCACACACACACACACACACACACACACACACACACACACACACACACACACACACACACACACACACACACACACACATTCACACACTCACAGTGAGTTCAGTGAGCGCAGGCCCAGGAATGCGTCGGGAGCGATCTCAGAGATCTGGTTGTTGCTGAGATCTCTGTAGAGAGAGACAGAAGCACTGGGTTCAGAAGTAGAGAGACAGAAGCACTGGGTTCAGGAGTGTAGAGAGACAGAAGCACTGGGTTCAGAAGTAGAGAGACAGAAGCACTGGGTTCAGAAGTAGAGAGACAGAAGCACTGGGTTCAGAAGTAGAGAGACAGAAGCACTGGGTTCAGGAGTGTAGAGAGACAGAAGCACTGGGTTCAGAAGTAGAGAGACAGAAGCACTGGGTTCAGGAGTGTAGAGAGACAGAAGCACTGGGTTCAGAAGTAGAGAGACAGAAGCACTGGGTTCAGAAGTAGAGAGACAGAAGCACTGGGTTCAGAAGTAGAGAGACAGAAGCATTGGGTTCAGGAGTGTAGAGAGACAGAAGCACTGGGTTCAGGAGTGTAGAGAGACAGAAGCACTGGGTTCAGAAGTAGAGAGACAGAAGCACTGGGTTCAGAAGTAGAGAGACAGAAGCACTGGGTTCAGGAGTGTAGAGCGTTCGCCAGTGTCCCGCTGGGTCTGGGCTGGTGTGTAAACGAGCGGGTCTGAGCCTCCAGCCGGCTGTGGTGAGGAGTATTAGTGAACGCCAGCATTACAGGCCACAGAGAAGACTTTAATAAGCCTGAGGTCTAACCATCAAACCACACGCCAGCTCTGCCAGAGAGAAAACACTCCTGACAACATGTGGATCTGCAGAGCGCTGGATTTACACGAGCAAACTGAAGATCTCAAGACACATTTATTCAGCAGCTTCACAGTAATGAACAGGAAAATAACAGAATCGATCCAAACTTTAGCAAATATGAGACAAATTCAAATTCAGCTAAAAAAAAAAAAGCAGCTCTACAATAGTGTCATTATCATCACAGATACATACAAACATACTTGTAAAACTCTAAACATTTAAATATTGTGCAAAAGTTCATTTATTGAAGTAATGTCACCTGTACTGTGTAAAATGAACCTTACTGTGGTAAAAGTCGCATCTTTACTGTCAACAATCGCTGGGATCAGATGCTGGGATTCATACTGTAAAGCTGCTTTGAAACAATATTGTGAAAAGCGCTATACAAATAAACTTGAATTGAATATGACGGATTAAACTGGATGAATAAGTCTCATCAGAGCCACCTAAAGCACGGTGAGGAATCTACGGCAAGCCTAATGTCTGTAGAGTTTGTTGCACACTTGACAGCATCGCTGAGTTTTCTCAGCTCTGTTACAGACTTACATTCGGCGCAGCTTCTTATAAGGAGAGAAGGCTCCGGGAGGGATGGATTTGATGCCGTTCTGTTCCAGTCGTCTGCAAAAAGAGAAATAAAGAAACATGCAAGTGTTATTGCAACCGTTACATTTCATTGCATGTCCAGTAGACACACTCGCACTCCATGTCACCCGCAATCATGTAGTCAGTCTTGTGTGTGTCTGAGTTTAGTCTTCACTAATACTGGAGTCTCTGCCATCAATATTCTCTCTGGATTCTGGATTCGGTTTATTAGCATTATTATTATTGGACATCATACAGCGCAAAGGATTTTCCAGCCACTTAAAGTGTTCAGTTTGTTTCCAGAACAGTTATTTATTTATTACTTTTCTGATCTCAAGAACCATTGATCTCTGTCATTATTAAGAACAAATAAAATGGTGCAACAGTTTGGGTTAGGGTTAGGGTAAGGTGCCTAGGCTAACCCTAACCCTAACCCTAACCGCCGACCCCAGGGGTTTAATGTTAATCTGTCTTTTGCAGTTTAACAGAACACAAGTTCTTTATCAATTTTACAGCATACAAACAATGTTTGAATTTAAGAGAATGCCAACAATGCATCATAACATCAGGACGCAACTAATGCATCAACTTATGCAAATCCGTCATACAGATATTGTCTGGGAAAGTGATGTTTGTTGGTAAATGAGTCCTTTTAGCTGTACTCGTATTTGACATAATTACTTTGAAGCGGGATTTGGCGGGTAAGTAGCAAAGTAAGTAATCTGTAGCATCAGACGGGGTCAGACAATGTGTCGGAGTGTGTGTGTGCTCTATATAGTGCTGGTGATGAGGGCTAGGTGTGTGTGTGCATAAGTGCCAGGGAGGATGATGGGAAAAGCAGTCCTCCCTCCTCCTGTACGGCGGCTCCCGACTGACAGAGCAGTCCCAGGGGGAGTGGAGAGAGGGAAGAGCCAGGGAGGAGATGAAGGAGTGCGGGGTCATTGTGTGATCCAGATCAGTGCCAAGACGAAGGCCCATGGGGGGAACCGATGGAGGGAAGGTGGAGCCAGGAGCCTGTGCAACTGAGGGGGAGACCCAGGCGGAGCTGAGGAGCCGAAGATCCGAGGTGACACCGATGCACTGGAGAGCAGAGGCGTGACCGAAGGCTAGCGGGACCGAGGCGGAGACAGCAGACTAGTATGGAGCCAGTGGGAGTGAGGACAACGGTGGAGCCAGAGGGAAAGAAGAGCCCAGTGGAGCCGAAGTGGGGGAGGGAAGAGGGGTAGCCAGAGGACTGGATGTCCACGACGCAACCAGGGTGATGACTGACCAAGGTGGAGCCGGTTGGTCGGAGGTCCGGGGTGGAGTCCGGGGTTTGGAGGCTGTCGACTGACAGAGTAGTCCAAGGCGGAGTGGAGGGAGGGAAGAGCCAGGGAGGAGATGAAGGAGTGCGTCATAGTGTGATCCAGATCAGTGCCAAGACGAAGGCCCACTGGGGGAACCGATGCAGGGAAGGTGGAGCCAGGAGCCTGTCCGACTGAGGTGGAGACCCAGGCGAAGCTGAGGAGCCGAAGATCCGAGGTGACACCGATGGACTGGAGGGCAGAGGCGTGACCGAAGGCTAGCGGGACCGAGGCGGAGACAGCAGACTAGTATGGATCCAGTGGGAGTGAGGACAACGGTGGAGCCAGAGGGAAAGAAGAGCCCAGTGGAGCCGAAGTGGGGGAGGGAAGAGGAAGAAATCCCATCTGACTTCTGACCTGTAATGCTGCCTGAATCATAATCATACACTGTTCGAGTCTGGGTTCTCCCAAGGTTTTTTTCTCCATTCTGTCACTGATGGAGTTTTGGTTCCTTGCCACTGTCACCTTTGGCTTTTGTCTTGCTTAGTTGGGGCACATGATATTGAACAATATTATTGCTCTGTCTGCATTGACACCATAATATGAGAACCGAACTGAACTGAGCTGGACGATGATATCACGGTTTTCTCCAGAGTGGCTATATATATAAATGAACTAAATTAATAACTTTTTTTACAACAAAAAATGAACCACCCCTGAACTTACTTAAGCTGGACTATGACGCTATTTTCTTCAAGAAACAAACTTTGTTGCATTATTTTCGTGTTATCACTGTAAAGCTGCTTTGAAATAATCTGTATTGTAAAAAGCGCTATATAAATAAAGGTGACTTGACTTGACATGGATCCAGTGAGCCAGAGGGAAAGAAGAGCCCAGTGGAGCCGAAGGGGTGGAGGGAAGAGGTGTAGCTAGAGGACCGGAAGTCCATGGAGTAACCAGGGTGATGACTGACTAAGATGAAGCCAGAGGGACGGGGGAGTCTGGTGCAGCCTGAGGGATGATGAACTAAGGTGGAGGCGAATGGTTGGAGGTCCGAGGTGGAGACCAGGGTTTGGAGGCTAGAGGTTACTCCCCCCTCCAGTACGACGGCTCCCGACTGACAGAACAGAACTGTGTGCCATAGTGTGATCCAGAGCAGCGCCAAGATGAAGGCTCACGGGAGGAACCGATGAAGAGAAGAGGCAAGGTCGAGGCCTGTCCAACTCAGGTGGAGCTGACGGAGGTGGAGACCCAGGCGGAGCTGAATTTCTGGAGTGACACTGATGGATTGGAGGGCCGAGGCGAAGAATGCAGACCAGGGTTGAGCCAGTGGGAGTGAGGACAATGGTGGAGCCAGAGGGAAAGAAGAGCCCAGTGGAGCTGAAGGGGTGGAGGGAAGAGGTGTAGCCAGAGGACCGGATATCCATGGCGCAACCAGGGAGATGACTGACCAAGGTGAAGCCGGAGGGACGAGGGAGCCTGGGGGATGACGGACCACGGGGGAGCTGAGGCAGCGTTGAGCCAAGGTGGAGTCCTGGGTTGAATCAATGAATGAGGCATTTATATAGTGCTTTCATATGTACTACTGTACACCCAAAGTGCTTCACAATCATGTCAGGGGATCTCTCCTCAACCACCACCAGTGTGCAGCAACGGCGCCAGTGCGCTCACCACACTCCAGCTATATGTGGAGGAGAGAGAGCGATAGAGACAATTCAGTGGATGGGGATTATTTCATCCATTGAATGAATGAATGAATGGGGGTTCAGAGGCTAGAGGTGTAGCTGAGGGATCCACACACCAAGCGGAGCTGACGACTGCGTAGCCCAAGGCGGATCCGAGCAGGGCCGAGGAACAGGCGAGGGGTAGGCTGAGTGGGATCATCCGTGAAGTAGGAGACTTGGGGCTGGGCAATGAAGACTTGGGGCTGGGCTTGACCAGCGATAACCTAAACGACTTGGAACTGGGCAGAACCAATGGCGGCGAAGATGACTTGGGACTGAACGGGACCAACGGTGGAGACAGGGCTTGAATGTAGGAGGGAATCAAGGAGTTCACATAAGGAGGTACAGCCTTCAGGGCATGAGGATGAAAGGAGCTCAACCATGTGACACTCCACCAGCACTGGTCAGACTGGGCAGGCTTTGGCTCTGGGTCAGTGGTGGGTGGGTCTGGGTCTCTTAGCATCAAGGCACATGTTTCTGCCTTAACATATCCATCTTATTTTGCAACACAAATGTAAGCTGTTTATGTGTGAATGTGTGAGATGTTAAAGGGAAATAACTAGATGAATAACAAAGTGCAGTAAATGGTAAAACTGTTTGCACAACAAATCAATGCGTTTATAATTAAGACAATACATTAAAGGCACACCGCGGACTTTGTGACCTAAAGATTTGAAGCATATGAGTTATTTTAAATGATTCCTCAGGCCAATATACAGCGCTGGACACTATCAATGCTCCGAGCGGGGCTGCCCTCTTGAAATACCGCCTATGTAAGTTTGGGGAAGACGCACCGTCTTTGGCCAGGTCATGTGACCTGGAGAATGCCTGGAGAACGAATCACTTTACGACTGTCACGTGACCACAAGCTCTGATATGCTCAAGGAGCTAACGCTTTTGCTACTATTTCTCCGCCTGCTCGACTCCTGGCCATGGCTGAGGCAAGGGAAAAGTTTAAAACTGCTTCTGAGGAGGCAAACAAGAGAACACGCGAGAGGGATCGTGGATGTCTTCTTGACTTTTGCGACGGTGCTGCGGCGCTTGTGGCCTCTAGGGGCGCTAGACGTGAAAGTTACAGGTCTAGCGCCCCTAGTGGGCAAAAGTTCTGCGGTGTGCCTTTAAGATAATATGGTAAAAATACCATTTTGCAATATCAAGCAACATAACAATCTGTTTTGTACATCTAAAAATAACTGTAAGCGAATGACACTGGATTAATTTAACATGTACAATGTACAAATATCCACTCCTGCTATTATGTTAAAAATATGGTGGATACTGTCAATTTGCAAGTTGCTTTTAGGAGAGTGCATTCACAAACTGACTAAAACATTTGCTGTGTTTAAATTAAATGAGTAATTTTAGTGTATAAACCGGTAGATACGGCATACAGTATACTGTAATTATAATAAATGTCTGATGTGTGTATGATTTCTGTGGCCTGGCTGTAACGATCTGTTCATGGCGATACAATCACAGAAACTTCGGGAACAGTGAGCATCGGCAGTGCTGATAAAGCGGACGCGGTTCCTCGTTCGTCTGGGTTTGGATGTCATTAGTGTCTGTGCGGCTGGTTGTGTTTTTAAGGGTCTGTTTTAATGGCACACCCTGCGGCTTCAGTCCACAGCTCTGTGAAGAAAGCAGTTGTTTTCAGTCTAAACAGCCTCATTTAAAACAGGAAAGTCATTTGTCAGGGTCATTTAGAGCCTTCAGGGCCAGAGGCAACAGCAGTTCGGCTTAAACACTAGCAGAATTCCCCTTCTCTTCAAACGCAGGGCACTCGGTAGGAAATATAGAAACACAATTTACATTCTTTGGATTGCAGTGATTCCAGATAGCACATTCCTGCGGTCTGTTCAGTCTCTGTCCAAATACATCTGTCGTAGATCATGTGACTAGAATCCAGAGATCGCAACAGTGCACTGCAAAAGTCATGTTCTTTCCCAGCGTTTCGTCTTGTTTTCCAGTATAAAGGTAACACTTTACAATAAGGTTCATTAGTTAACTTTAGTTAATGTATTAATTAACATGAACTAACATGAGCAATACATTTGTTACAGTATTTATTCATCTTTGTTAATGTTAGTTAATAAAAATACAGCTGTTCATTGTTTGTTCATGTTAGTTCACAGTGCATTAACTAATAACAACCTTTGATTTTAATAATGGACTAGTAAATTAATATTAACCTAGATTAATAAATGCTGTGGAAGAATTGTTCATTCTTAGTTCGTGTTAACTAATGTAGCTAACTAATGTTAACTACTGAACCTTATTGTAAAGTGTTACCAGTATAAATATCTAAACATCCTTAAATCAAGATACATTTACAGAAGAAGCACAAAACACAAAATGGACAGACACACACACACACACACACACACACACACACACACACACACACACACACACACACACACACACACACACACACACACACACACACACACACACACAAATTAAGTGAATTTAATCGAGACTGAATATTTTAGGACCCCATTGGCAGATATTTGTTCTATTTTTAAGCATGAACTTATTTTTAAGCATGAGTTGGGTAATTCTTGAGATCTAATCTTGAGTAATTGTGCCTCTCAAGTAAATGTATCTTGCTTTAAGAATGTTTAGATATTTGTACAGAAAAACAAGACAAACTTACATTTACACTTCTGCATTTGGCAGACGCTCTTAAAGCGACTTGCTTTGCATGTAAGGCGAGTGTGTGTTCACAGTTTCTGGATTCCCTGGGAATCGAACCCTCGACCGTGGCGTCGCTTGCGTCGTGCTGCGGTTCGAGCTTCAGGAACTTACATCTCCGCCATGCTGTCGGGCAGGTTAGCCGGGATCGCGGTCAGTCCTTTCCCTCGGCAGTCCACGATGTTATTACTGCAGGCGCAGACGGCCGGACACGAGCCCGTGGCCAAACTACACGACTGACCCACAGCGCTCTCGGACTGACCTGGGGAGGGACGGCACAACCGGTGAGAAGAGCTTGAGCGGAATGGAGATGAACTGTGCAGATCAGGTCCAGTATTCTAACAATGAAAGAACTAACCACTTCTAAAGCATTTATTCATCTTAGTGCGTTCAACTCAACATTCACTAAAACATTATTGGAATAAAAAGTTGTATCTGTTGAGCCCAGCGGTCACATATGTGTCCTTAACTACTTACATAAAAATAATGATTAGGTCCAGTGTACTTATTGTTCATGTTGTATTGCAAAATATGTTATTTCAAGGTGATAGTTACACATATGTTAATAATTATTTATACATTAGCCCTAAAGCTAACCCCTATAGTAAGTACATGTAGTTAATTACTATTCCTCAGAACTAATTTGTGTAATTACACTGTAACAATGTCATCTTAAAATAAAGGGTTACACTGTAATTGTACATTGAAGAGCCGAGTAATATCAAGTATCTACAGTACTTACTATAGGGTCAGGATTAGGGTTTGGTTTGGTTCAGGGTTAGTTGCATGTAATTATGCAAATGTATAGTTATCAATATAGTAACTACATGTAACAGTGACACTGTAAAATAAAGCGTTACCAGATAAAGAGTGGCGTATGCTGCTGGTCGGGTACGGTTAGGCCAGGTTTGGTGGTATGAGTCGGTTTAAGGGGGGGTTAAGAGGTCAACAGTGTATTTATAGATGTTAAGTACAGAAATTAATTACAACTTGCATGTATTTTTAAATGTAAGTACGACATAAAAACAATGTATGTACACAGTAGCGGCATTGCATCCAATGATTAATTTAAATGTTAGTACAAACTGTAGTATTTAAAGACACCTAATATAAGTGGGACTGCGTTAGTTAACGGACCTCAGCTAACATGAACTGCTGTATTTTTATTAACAAAGATCAATACATACTGTTACAAATGCATTTAATGATAACTAATGCATTAACCAACGCTAAATAATTGGACCATAAGGCCCCGATATACTTCAAAGTGAAACTGAAGAGCGATCTGATGCGAACTGAAAACCAAGTTTGTTTCTGGAGTTTGAAGCAGCTTAAAGCTGATCTTTCTGGTAAAGTTCTCCCCGGCTGGTAAACACCTTCAAACTCCCATTGGTCAGTGTGGTGATGATGTAATAGGTGGGTGTGGCTCTGAGGCTCCGCCTTCTTTGAGCTGTAAATCTGCATTTCTTCTGTTCAGACGCGAGTACAAACACGAGCACACTGGAGAGCCGCTTTATAGTAGAAACTGAAGCTGTACTTCTGACTGAGAGACTGACACTGTTCTTCATGTTTAATACTGTAAAGCTGCTGCTATAAATCAGTCTATTGTATAAAGTGCTGTATGAATAAACGTGACGTGACTGTAGATCTGAATCTCAGAGCTGGAGTATCTCCTCATCACTGTGATCAGATGCTTTCTGAACTGCTGTGCTTATTAGTATATCGGGGCCTTTATTGTCAAGTGTTGCCAACTCGGCTCTGGTCAGTTGTTTTGATGATCTATTCATTCAGATCAGGGAAATACAAGGCAGATTGGTCACTGACTGGTCTTACCTGAACAGCTGAACTCGTGTTTCTGGATCTCGGCTACGTTGATTCCTCGTAGCGGTGCTGGAGAACTGCACTGGGTGAACAGACCGATGGTCGGACGCTCACGCAACCACTGCGACAACCAGGCAAGATTGCAGTCACAGTTCAGGTTGTTGGAATGTAAACGGCTGAAGGAGGAAACATGGAGGCACAGTGTTAAAGAGGCCATTATACACTCCTAGAACAGGTTTTCTGCTTGAATGTTGATTATTTTCCTCATATTCTCCAGTGTTGCGGCTCCTCTCTTCCCAGTCTGTCAGTAACGCTCTGTTTACTTCCTGTCTCTATGAAGCCCCTCCTTCTGAAAAGCACTGTGCTCTGATCTGATTGGTCGGCTGGAGCAGTGTGTTTTGATTGGATGAGCGCTTCTAGTGTGTTTGGGAAATGTCCCGCACCTTTCCATAACCGCCAGTTTAACACACTACTAACTAACTTAACCAGGCCCCGCCCCTTTATTCTGCATATTAATTATTATAATGAGGAATATTGTGATGTTCGTTCCCGGAAGAAACTCGAGACTACAATGGAGGCGTTTCAGGAGTTCAGAAACACTGACACTGATATAGAGAAGAACTGGAGCTTTACATGATCACACAGCAACACTACACACTGAAGAAAGTATTTAAAAAACAGCAGAATCTGTCTCATATTTGATGAAGTTTACATAATTGATCATTATTTCCAAACTGACGGCAGTCACGTGGATCTGGCGTTCACTCTCTAAAACTTTAATCATGTTCTTGACATTCTTTACTGTAAACCTGTAATTTCCGTTTCAAACCATAAAGCTGTAACTGTATAAAATACATAAATAAATAAATAAATAAACCAGAACATCATGAGAAAGAAACTTCATGTGGTGAAACGGTCGAGAAATTCCACAGAAATACCAGAATATACATTTCATAAAAACAGTGTGTGGGGTGTTTATTTCTGGGGGAATTTGCTGTATGTGTGTGTGTGTGTGTGTGTGTGTGTGTGTGTGTATTACGGACTGTGGCTTCTGGCAGAGCCGTGTGGCCTGAGCCGTCCCGCCAAAACTGCATGGAATGACACTGTCTGTGTGTGTGTGTGTGCATGGTTTGTGTTTTCTGTGCATGTGTGTGTTACTCACAAGGTCCTGAGCTTGGGCATGTGGTTGAAGCTCGACACTGGAATGCTGCTTATGTTGTTGTTGTTCAGCGTTCTGCAAAATATCAAGACAATTAAACCCTCTGGTGCTCCTCATTTATGGCCCTCACTCACTCATACTCCGGTCAAAAGTGGCCAAACACATTAAATATAACATTCTTTTTCTTTCTTTTCAATAAAAATCAATGTAATATAAAGATTCGAAAATGCACGTTTTTATGCATTTGAATGTGCATTTTTTTTTTATTCAACAAATATTCTAAATTAGAATTTTTATTTGACAGCCCTAGTGAGGACCATGGTGGAGCCGGAGGGAAGGAGGAGCCAGAGAAGTGGAAAGTCGAGGCGCAGAAGCTGACTCGGCAGTACGAGGTGAAGCCGGAGGGATGAGGGAGCCCGGCGGAGCTTGAGGGATGAGGGAGCCCGGTGGAGCCGGAGGGATGAGGGAGCCCGGCGGAGCTTGAGGGATGGCAGTCCGTGGTGGAGCCTGAGGGATGAGGGAGCCCGGCGGAGCCTGAGGGATGAGGGAGCCCGGCGGAGCTTGAGGGATGGCAGTCCGTGGTGGAGCCGGAGGGATGAGGGAGCCCGGCGGAGCCTGAGGGATGAGGGAGCCCGGCGGAGCTTGAGGGATGAGGGAGCCCGCCGGAGCTTGAGGGATGAGGGAGCCCGGCGGAGCCGGAGGGATGAGGGAGCCCGGTGGAGCAGGAGGGATGAGGGAGCCCGGCGGAGCTTGAGGGATGAGGGAGCCCGGCGGAGCCGGAGGGATGAGGGAGCCCGGTGGAGCCGGAGGGATGAGGGAGCCCGGTGGAGCCGGAGGGATGAGGGAGCCCGGTGAAGCCGGAGGGATGAGGGTGCCCGGCGGAGCCTGAGGAATGAGGGAGCCCGGCGGAGCTTGAGGGATGAGGGAGCCCGGCGGAGCTTGAGGGATGAGGGAGCCCGGCGGAGCGGGAGGGATGAGGGAGCCCGGCGGAGCCTGAGGGATGAGGGAGCCCGGTGAAGCCGCAGGGATGAGGGAGCCCGGCGAAGCCGGAGGGATGAGGGAGCCCGGCGGAGCCGGAGGGATGAGGGAGCCCGGTGGAGCTTGAGGGATGAGGGAGCCCGTGGAGCCGGAGGGATGAGGGAGCCCGGCGGAGCCTGAGGGATGAGGGAGCCCGGCGGAGCTTGAGGGATGAGGGAGCCCGGCGGAGCTTGAGGGATGAGGGAGCCCGTGGAGCCGGAGGGATGAGGGAGCCCGGCGGAGCCTGAGGGATGAGGGAGCCCGGCAGAGCCTGAGGGATGAGGGAGCCCGGTGGAGCCGGAGGGATGAGGGAGCCCGGCGGAGCCTGAGGGATGAGGGAGCCCGGTGGAGCCGGAGGGATGAGGGAGCCCGGTGGAGCTTGAGGGATGAGGGAGCCCGTGGAGCCGGAGGGATGAGGGAGCCCGGCGGAGCCTGAGGGATGAGGGAGCCCGGCGGAGCCTGAGGGATGAGGGAGCCCGGCGGAGCTTGAGGGATGAGGGAGCCCGGCGGAGCTTGAGGGATGAGGGAGCCCGCGGAGCCGGAGGGATGAGGGAGCCCGGCGGAGCCTGAGGGATGAGGGAGCCCGGCAGAGCCTGAGGGATGAGGGAGCCCGGCGGAGCCGGAGGGATGAGGGAGCCCGGCGGAGCCTGAGGGATGAGGGAGCCCGGCGGAGCCGGAGGGATGAGGGAGCCCGGTGGAGCCGGAGGGATGAGGGAGCCCGGCGGAGCCGGAGGGATGAGGGAGCCCAGCGGAGCCTGAGGGATGAGGGAGCCCGGCGGAGCCTGAGGGATGAGGGAGCCCGGCGGAGCTTGAGGGATGAGGGAGCCCGGTGGAGCCGGAGGGATGAGGGAGCCCGGTGGAGCCGGAGGGATGAGGGAGCCCAGCGGAGCCGGAGGGATGAGGGAGCCCGGTGGAGCCGGAGGGATGAGGGAGCCCAGCGGAGCCGGAGGGATGAGGGAGCCCGGTGGAGCCGGAGGGATGAGGGAGCCCGGTGGAGCCGGAGGGATGAGGGAGCCCAGCGGAGCCGGAGGGATGAGGGAGCCCAGCGGAGCCGGAGGGATGAGGGAGCCCGGTGGAGCCGGAGGGATGAGGGAGCCCAGCGGAGCCGGAGGGATGAGGGAGCCCGGTGGAGCCGGAGGGATGAGGGAGCCCTGCGGAGCCGGAGGGATGAGGGAGCCCGGCGGAGCCTGAGGGATGAGGGAGCCCGGTGGAGCCTGAGGGATGAGGGAGCCCGGCGGAGCTTGAGGGATGAGGGAGCCCGGTGGAGCCGGAGGGATGAGGGAGCCCGGTGAGAATTGGAGTCTTTCCACTTCTCTCGTTTTTCTCAGTTTACATGCAAACGTGAAAACGGAGTTTTCCAAAATCTCCACTCTGGCCGGAGTTTTTAGAAAGAATCGTTTTCAGAGGAGAATTCTCTGTTTGCGTGTAAACGAGGTGCACAACCGAGGGGAAATTTCTCAGTTTTTCGAAATAACCATGTACGTGTAAACGGGGCCTGAAAGAGAAAGAGACGCTGACACAGTTTGTCATGTTTAATACGGTAAAGCTGCTGCTTTAACCCTCGCTGCTCTTCGCCTGTCGCTCAAAAATGACAGAATGTTTTTTTTGTCAATGAAATGAATGCTATATTTTTGTTTGATAATGTTTTATTATTTTCCTGTACTGGCGCATGCCTGTGACGTAAACGCGTACGCGACGCCTTCACTGTCTAGCAGACTTTTGCGTTTTTACCGTTTTTGCCCTTTAGACGGGAACGCGGTGGTGGAGCATTTTTAAGATTTCCACTCTGGAGGGGGGTTTCACTTTTTGTGTTTTTAAGCCCCAAAAACGCAGTCGCCGTGTAAACGAAAGGCACATCCGATAAAGTATTTTTATGTTTTCACCCGCGAGCGTTCTCATGTAAACAGGGCCTTAGTGTCTATGTCACATTGAATTTGCCACACAACATCACACAGATTAATCCTGGATAGTAGAGACTGGCTCTTGTTCATGCCACAGGTTCTGACCGGTCTTCAGGTAATGACATGCAGCCGGTGTGTTTAACTGTGTATGCTTTATACTCACAAAACTTCCACTCCACGTAGCGCACGGAAAGCGCCGTCCTCGATGCAGCTGATGTGATTCTTGTCCAACTGACTGTAAAACACAGAATGAAACACAGTTTAGAGCATGCCGGAGTCTGATCTCGTGTATCGTCGTGTCGGAGTCTCACAGGTTCTTGATGTCCGTGGCTCCTCTGAAGGCCTTCCGGGGAATCGCCTGGATGAAGTTCTCACTCAAGTCTCTGTAAAAAGAAACCTAGGATGAGTAGAGTTTGAGGACGAACTTAGATGTTGGCTTATTTGAAAGTTTGAAATAAAGTTTTAAAAACTTTTGCTGACATGAAGAAGCTTAAACAGTAGATCCGCGTGTTGCCTTTGTCAAGCGAACGTAACTACCTTACATAACACACACACACACACACACACACACACAATGGCATTTCAGAAACGGCACGCCGCAGTCAGTACACTGGAGTTCACCGTTTTCTAAATTTACGTCTCAAAATGCTCATGAGAGAGTTATAATTAATGCATCAATGGAATATGGAGATTACCCAGAAACCATTATCCACGCACGCTCTGTTCTGACATCAGGTGTTCAACTGAATGATTTATATACGGCTATCATTGTTCGTTGAACATTTAGTCAGTTAGTGACGATGGATGTAGGAACTCCCCAAATGCACTGCAGGCCTGAGCAGATCGTGCAGACTCAACACCGCGGCTGTGGGAAGTGCAGATTTATATATATATATGCCCACTCCAGTATGAAAGAAACGCAGCAGCTACGCTGAACCCTAAACACACCGAGTGTTAACAAAGCATTTGCTGAAGCAATCATGCCATTTTACTTTCTTCCCTGAGTCTGTGAGCTCTTCTATCAGGACTCGTATCGTGAGTGCAGTGCTGTACCAGCTGACCGGTTTACTACGTCAGAACAGACACACAAATGAAGCTGATCATGTGATGCAAATGTATTATCTTACAAATCATCTTTTGAGCTCATATAGTATTGAGCTCTATATATAATCTGCCCCTGTAACCATAATGAATGCCCTTCCCATTCTATGAGAGTAATAATTAAGAATATTTTCATAATATTTTGTGAGAATATCCAAAATTAAAACTGTGATTATGAAAAATGCTGTCAGAGAAATTTGCTCAAATGTAATGTCCTCTACGTCATCGGTTCCCAACAGGGGGTCGCGGCCCACAAGGGGGCGTCAGCGAGCTCTGTGGGGGGTCGCGTCATATTTTGAAAAGTTTTGAGCAAGGAGCATTAAATAAAAGTCCTTAACTTTTTTCTGTACAAAATGGATATAATGAGCGAGTTCATCATAAATCCATTTTCCAATCCGTGTTTTTGTCTTATCCTGAGCCACTGGTGCTCCTAATAAGTGTTTACATTGGGACTATTTTACACGGGTTCGGATGCGGAGGAGCCCAGGACGTGCGTGACTCGTCATAGACGTACACAGAGAGAAGTAGTTCCGGCGACAATGTTCTTCCGAAAGACGCATTATTCTGTTAATAAACGCAAGTTTATTATCGCTCGCTATAGCGCCAAAAGCGTCAAAAATAAAGCCTCACAAATAACATGCAAGTATTGAGGCCCCAGACAGCAGTCATTTAGTGATAGCCTATATTCTTTATTTTTTTTACCTACACACCAGTGTGAATATTTGTGTTATTGCATTTCAAATAGGGCCAGTTTATAGGCTACTCCTAGGCTTACGTTCGTTTTTAAGGGCCTACTGATGTTTTTGTTATTGTGTTTTCAATATTATAGGCTATTATTTGTGCTTATACCATGGTCTGGGTGAATACTCGATTCTGATTGGCTGCAGGGTGTCCGTTAAAAAAGTGATAGAGGACACCTAAATAAACTGTCAGGCGTAACCAAGGAAACCAAGTTATTGTTTGTAACTTGTAACTTTAGATTTCGATTGTAAAACTAATTAAAATATAAACTAATGTTTTAAAAATGTGTTATTTGGCAAGTGACCGTGGTATAAGCGGGTTAATGCCCTTCGAGGTGTCCATTGTCTCGGTTCACACCTCGCCGTCGTCCATTAAAACCTGACAATGGACACCTCGTCGGCCATTAACCCTTACATAAACATATCTGGTTATAGTAAACATACCGTTTGTTTGAAAACAACATATTTGTTCGCAGCATGAAAACAATCCTTCTATTCAATGGATTTAATAGACCGTAGCCTTGATCGTGAGCCACCGCTACAGTCACTAAAACCCTGTTGCTTTGTCAGTTCACCGCAATCTCACAAAGTTACGTTATAATAAACGAAGCTGCCAACAACGCACAGTGAATCTCTCATCGTGTCTACACTGTGTTTGTTGATGAGAGGTCTCGCGAGCGGCACAACTCTGAACGAAAACTCTGGCGTTTTGAGCGGTGAGTGGATTCTGACTAACTTAAACACCTCTGATTGGCCATTGGGTTCATGAGATCAACAACGTTCTCTGTGATTGGCGGAAAAAACACGTTGTAAATAGATGCACTGGAGCGTTTGCTAATATATTATTACAGAATACGCATCCTCTAACGCCCCTGTAGAACCGAGCCTGAGTGCAACCACATACAAGACTTCGGGAGGAATGACTGCAAACACAGGGCTTCAATAGGCAAGAGTACACCAGATAACAACACACAGGTGGAAGTAATCAGGACATGATG